>NC_134357.1:91172110-91483985 GCF_048569485.1 Anomaloglossus baeobatrachus
TGCCAGGTTTGACTTCCAGCTCCACTTCCGACCAGCGGACAAGAATGTACGCGCTGATGCCTTGTCTAGGTCTCTTATGCCCATGGAACAGGAGGAAGAGACTATCCAGCCTATCATCTCTCCTAGCAAGATTGTTCCGGTGGCTCCTGTCACTCTGGCCCAAATACCACCTGGGAAGACCTACGTCTCGGAGACCGACAGGCTAACGGTCTTACACTGGGGTCATGCCTCAAAAACAGCCGGCCATGCAGGCCAGAAGAGAACATGGGGTGCAATTGTACGCCATTACTGGTGGCCATCTCTTCGCAAGGACGTCGCCGCCTTTGTCTCTACCTGCTCCTCTTGTGCCAGAAACAAGACGCCCAAACACCTCCCACATGGCCGTCTTCTGCCTCTGCCTATACCTTCGATTCCGTGGCAACACATAGCAATGGACTTTATTACGGACTTGCCATTGTCATCCGGGCACACGGTCATATGGGTCGTGGTGGACCGGTTCTCAAAAATGGCCCATTTCGTTCCTATGGTCGGACTGCCCTCTGCTCAGGAACTCGCGGACGCTTTTATACAACACATCTTCCGCTTGCATGGCTTTCCTTTACACATCGTATCAGACAGGGGAACTCAGTTCACCTCCCGCTTCTGGAGGGCTCTCTGTAACCATCTGGGAGTTACCCTGGACTTTTCATCTGCCTACCATCCTCAGTCTAATGGCCAAGTAGAGAGGGTCAATCAAATCTTGACCTCATTTCTACGTCACTATGTTAACGCCCATCACGATGACTGGTCCGCTCTTCTACCTTGGGCTGAATTCTCCCACAACCACCACATCAGTGAGTCGTCCTCCAGCTCTCCCTTCCATGTTGTTTACGGACTTCAGCCTTCCATCCCATTGCCTGTATCTCCCTCTTCGGATGTTCCTGCTGCAGATACAGTAGCCCGTGACTTTGCCACCATTTGGGACTCTGTCAAAGCGTCTCTGGGACGTGCTTCCCTGCGGATGAAAAGACACGCAGACAAGAAACGCCTGGATCCTCCGTGTTTCTCACCTGGAGACCTTGTCTGGCTTTCTTCCCAGTACGTCCGCCTGAAGATACCTTCATACAAGCTGGGCCCTCGCTACATTGGGCCGTTTAAAGTCCTCACCAAGATCAATGAGGTCTCCTACAAGCTGCAGCTCCCGGCCACGATGAGGATACCCAACTCGTTCCACGTTTCCCTGCTCAAGCCGGTTGTCCTTGGTCCCTTCTCCGCTGCTGCCAGTCCGGCCCCACCACCTATTGCCGATGATGACATCTATGCGGTAAGGGATATCGTGGCCATGAAGACCGTACGAGGTCGGCAGTTCTTCCTGGTGGACTGGGAGGGGTATGGTCCTGAGGACAGGTCTTGGGAGCCCAGGGAGAACGTGGGTACTCCTCTTATCCGTGCCTTCATGTCCCGGTCACGGGGAGGGGGGCGTGGGGGGGGGGGGTACTGTCACGCTCCCCGGGTCCTCGGCTCCCCTCCCCGGGTCCTCAGCCCCGCTCCCCGGGTCCTCAGCCCCGCTCCCCGGCTCACCTGCCACGCTCCCCATGTCCCAGCCTCCGGTGCCCGTCCTCCATAGGCCCCCTGGGCGCCGATCCCGGCGTCCGACATCTTCCCAGGCCCTGTCCGGCTCCCCTGCGTCCTCCTCGCAGCCTCCTTCCCTGGCTTCTGGCACCCGGGCTGCGCGCATGCGCATTAGGGCGCGCGCGCGGTCACTGACCCTTTCTTAAAGGGCCAGCGTCCAGTAACAGGAAATGAGGTTAGTCAGGTTCAGGGTATAAAGGGGGTTCTTGTCCAAGGGGGCGGGGCCTGATCTTCGTGTTCCCTGAGCTAGGAGTCAGGTCTCCTGGTGTTTATGTGCCTGTACTCACCTATCTCTCTTTGTAGAGCCGTACCTGCCTCGCCATCCAGTCTGCCGTATCCCGAACCCCGCACGCTGTCCGTCTGCCATCCGACAGTACCTACCATCTCGGATCCCTGCGGTGACCCGTCATCTTGCTCCAGAGGTTCCGGACCCCGCCTGATATCATCTCGGCCTCCGAACCTGAGCTACGTCACCAAGACTACCTTCTGTGACTCCGTGGTCCCAGGGACTCCTCCGCTGTCTTCACTTGCACGGACTGTCCCGCTGTCCTTCAGTGCTTCAGCTGCCGGACTCCCTACCTCCATCTTAGAGTTCGGTCCAGTGGATCCACCTCCTGGGTCTGCCCGACCGCCCGGCCGTGACACAATCCAGTGGTGTCTTACCAGGAGCAGGCAGCAGCCGTGTTGGAGTGAGGTCACAGGAGGCAGGGACAGTGGTGGAGTAGGGCAATGCTGCCGGCGATGTGCTAGAGCTGCGCTGTCCTAGGGCTGCAGGTGCCATCCTGAAAATGTCGGCGGGGCGAACGTCAAATAATTGCGCCTGGTGTCGGTGCATCGGCAGGGCGAATGTCAAATAATGGCGCCTGGTGTCGGTGCATGTGGAGATGGAGCTCTCAGCTCAAGATCTAATCTGCGCTCACACTGTTTCCGGACCATTGATTTCCCAGCAGTGGACTTAAGGAAAATGGCGCCTGGAGGTGGCGCGTGTACAGATGAGATCTTGAGCCAAGAACTCCATCTGCGCACACGTCGACTTTCGGTGCCATTATGTTGTAGTCCGCACAGCCAGCATTTTCATGATGGCGCCTGCAGTCCCAGCACAATGGTCTCGGCCTGCAGCCACAGCACAGTGCAGCTCCAGCACATCGCCTCCAGGACAGCACCCGCAGCCCAGCTTCGCAAAGCGCCCTCGGACCACAGCCCCAGCACAGCACAGTGCAGCTTCAGCATAGCGCCCACGGCATTGCTCCTGCAACCCCTCTCCACGATCCCCGGTAAGCAACATTCGGATTATAAGATGCACCCCTCATTTTCCTCCCAAATTTTTGGGAGAAAAAGTCCATCTTATAGTCCAAAAAATATGGTATTTTGGGGGAAAATATTCAGTATGACTTGTATTTTATTCATTTAAACTTCTGCTTGAGTCCAGTGGGCAGTTTTATCAGCAATTATCAGACTTTCCTGTTAGACTGTGTATACAAAGATATCTGTCAATCAAGTACGAACACCCACTGGACTCCAAGCAGGGAAAGAGCAGGGAATCAAATCAACAAAATACAAGTTTCATTGGGTTTACAGCCAAATAAAACCAGACCAACTCCTCCAGGTAATTTCTCAAGTATAGAAAAGGCTCCTCCATTAAAAGTGTGGATGTACTTGAAAAACAGATCTCAACTAACTTTATATTTTTGAAGATTTTGCAGTGTGACTGTGTCTGACATGGACTAACCAGATGATTCGATATTGACATTTTACCCTCCATCTGGACAGATTATGTACTTGGCCATTTTAAATTGCATCATCATGAACTTTGTTAGCATCGATCACAAGTGACCAATAAGACAAAGTAAGTTGAGTTCATATGTCCTGTAGTCATCCGTTTGCAAAAAAGTTGTGCAAACACAACTTTTTTGTCCATTGTTAAATAACGGATGTAGTCCGGATCTGTTTTTAACATGTGAGGTCTGTGGACAACGGATCCGTTAGCAGACTGCTATATATCATCCATTTGGAACGGATCCGTTATGAAAACAAAAGATCCATTACAAATGCAAGTACAACAAATGGCTAAATAGCAACCCATTAATGCAGTCTTTCTCAACTCCAGTCCTCAAGACCCACCAACAGGTCATGTTTTAGGGTTTTCCTCAATCAGATTTTTAGGATTTCCTTAATGTTGCACAGGTGATTGAATTATTCCCTGTCTAACATTGAGGAAAACCTTAAAACATGACCTGTTGGTGGGTCTTGAGGACTGGAGTTTAGAAACACTGCATTAATGGATCCATTGTCCATAAACTCCCATGTTAGAAAACGGATCCGGCAGAAATCAGTTCCCAATGGATTCATTCTAATGGATGACTACAGGATATGTGAACTTAGCCTTGGTCAAATGTGTCATTCGTAAGTTTAAAAGAAAAAACCCCAAGTGGTTGGCCCCATAGACACTGAAATTAGGTTTTCTTCTGCTAAACCATTAAGACCTATCAATGTGTGATAGCTTGGGAACACTGGAAGACTCTCTGAAATTTTGATGGATTTGTTTGACCCAGTAGCCCCAGGTGAGGAATGATATGAATAGCAAATGGGTAAGAAATGTGTGTACGTTGGGGGGGGGCTAGTGAATAACTAAACATTTGGGCACTAGACCTGGGAAAGGAATCTAAGATATTGTAGGTCACTCATTCTTTTCATTCTAAGCCGAAGTGATTTAGACATCACCATGGGTTATCTCTAGGTTTCAAACCACAGGAGAAGTTTTCAGTAGCAACACTTGAAGTATAGCTCAACTGATGTCACCAAATAATGGTACAAAGGTGTCACTACATCACAGCACAAAGCAGCAGGTAGATAATATAGAGCTAAGATCTCGGTAGAGCAGATTTTAGGACACAGAGCAAATGAGAGATCATGGTCAAATATACATGTGTCGTCACTAATATAGATAGCAAGAAGTTACCAAATTATCTGAGCAACTTTGCTTAGGCCTAGATTGGTGAGCGATCATCCCTTATAAAATCGAAGACTCCTGGATATTGATTGAAAAATGTATGATCGCTGTGGTTACTACTACTGAGACCCCTAGTGTCGCGGGCGGGGAGGGAGCCATCGCTGCTGCGCTCTCGCTGGCGCTCGGGTCCGGCGCTGCTGCAGCCTGCTGCTTGCTGCTCGCTGCTTGGTGGCTCGAGCGGTGGGCCGGGTCCAGGGACTCGAGCGGCGCTCCTTGCCCGTGAGTGAAAGGGGGTAGTTTTTGGGGTTTGGGAAGTCGGTCCATGACGCCACCCATGGTTTGTGGTGAGGTTGGGACACCACCGCTGCTCTGTACGGAGATCCCGGGAGCGATGACAGGGAGCAGCCTAGATGTTTTTCTCCCATCCGAGGGTAGGTGGTTTTGTGTGGTCCCAGGGCCCGGTGAGGTGCCTGATATGTGGATGGCAGGGTTTGGTGAGGTACAGGGTCGCGGGGGCAGCGCGGTGCCAGACGGCACAGTGGTACTTACTCAGCCAATAACGTACACGGAGTCTCTGGTAAAACAAACGGCTGGATGGACGGGTCCCACAGCCAGCTGCAGTGGTCACTCCCGGTAGGTTGGCGGTGGCTGCCTTTCCCTGCACCTGTAGTGTGTTTTCGGCCCCGATGGCTTCCCACCGGTAACCCGCTCCCCAGCTTTGATAGGCGCCAGAGGAGCTGCTTTTGCCCGCAGGCTCTGGCCCTGGGAATTGTAGCCTTGGCGGTGACTGTATTTCCCTTCATGGTTTGGACGGTTGCCTTCAATTGGGTCTTTGCTGCTGGGAAACCCCGGAGGTTCCCGTCGCTAACGGATTTGACCGGTTTAACGGCGACTCCGAGCCTGGTCGGGGTCCGTAGGCCCTGCCGAATGGTGCTGGCTTCTCTCCGCTCCCCGGTTTGGTACCGGCGGGCCATCGCCCAACCCCGGTCCTACGGTTCCGCGTCGATCGGCCTCTCCTGCAGACGGCCACCACCGTCTGCCAACCTTGCTGTATGTGCCCGGGCCATGTACCCGGACACGGTCAGACTGCTCCTCAACTGCCACTTCCTCACTCTTACTACTCCAAAACTACTCTCTACTCTGACTTCCTTTTCCCACCTCCAGGGCTGTGAACTCCTCAGTGGGTGGGGCCAACCGCCTGGCTCCACCCCACCTGGTGTGGACATCAGCCCCTGGAGGGAGGCAACAAGGATTTGTGTGTGACTGGTGTGCCTAACCGGGGTGTGGGGTGTGTTGTTGCAGTACATGTGACGACCTGGCTTGTCCAGGGCGCCACACTAGCAATTGTGAGAACGGGACCAAGCCACATGCTCCCATGCTTCATTCACACAGCTTACTTTGGGCTCCCTGTTCTGAGGAACAGTAGGTGTCTTGGCAGCTAGATCTCCCAAAACAATACAGTTATCAACAAAAATTGATACCAAAAGGGTCTATAAGAACTGGAAGTCTGTGAATATGTGCGAGGTGAACAGGAGAAGGTGCTGGACACCAAAACAAATAGGACACCAAATAGTGACTGCAAGGAGTCTGACTGTTCTCCCTGTGTTTGCGTGGGTTTCCAACAGGTACTCCAGTGTAATCCCACACTCAAAAAGATGTGGACAAGAAATTTAGTGATGGGCACAGTGATGATAATCTCCGTAGATAGCGATATATAAGCAAAGCATTATATAATAATACATAGATAACCTGACTGCTAACAACCTATTTTCTCCCTCCTCTGTCAGTGTCAGCCCAGCTAGATTTCATCTCACCATGTAGTCACTATAGCCAGTGATAGAGAACAGCTTACAGGGGTGTTCCAAAAGTTACATAGTTTATCCTTAAGGAACAAATATTTGATCCAGGAATCCTTTGGATCCCCAGAATTGGATCATTGTCCTGGTAGATCATCATACAGGTATCCAATTCAGAAACATTGCATATACTGTATGTCAAAAATCATAGAATCAAGAATTTGCAAAAACACTAGCGAATGCGCTCATCATCTCTCGCCTCGACTACTGCAACCTCTTGCTCTGTGACCTCCCTTCTAACACTCTTGCACCCTTCCAATCTATCCTAAACTCTGCGGCCCAATGAATCTACCTCTCCTCTTGCTATTCCTTGACCTCGCCACTCTGCCAATCTTTTCACTCACTACCCATTACCCAAAAACTCCAGTTCAAAACCGTAACCATGATATACAAAGCCATCCACAACCTGTCTCCTCCTTACATCTATGACCTAGTCTCCCGGTACTTACCTGCAGGCAACCTCAGATCCTCACAAGATCTCCTTCTCTACTCCCCTCTTATCTCCTCTTCCCACATTCGCATGCAAGATTTCTCCCGTGCCTCCCTCATACTCTGGAGCACTCTACCCCAGCATATCAGGCTCTTACCTATTGTGGAAAGTTGGAAAAGGAACCTGAAGACCCACCTCTTCCGACAACCCTACAAATTACAATAACCCTCAGACCAGTACACCACTGCGCAATCAGCCCTGTCCTCACCTACAGTACCCTCACCAATTACCTGTAGACTGTGAGCCCTCGTGAACAGGGTCCTTACCTACTGTATCCTCACCCATCCCCTGTAGACTGTGAGCCCTCACGGGCAGGGTCCTCTCCCCTCCTATACCAGTCTGTTTTTGTAATGTTCATGATTGTTGTACTTGTTTTTATGTATACCCTTTTCACAAATAAAGTACCATGGAATAAATGGCGCTATAATAATAAATAATAATAATATGGCCAACAGCCTCATTGCTACGAACATTGGATTAAAACAACCAGTCTCAAAATATTATGGTCAAGGTCAGGATAGCTTTTCACCAAAGATAAATTGATACAAAATTAATGAGCTATTTGAGTTCCTTCTACTTTATATTTTCTACAAATGATTTTCACTGTTAATCAGATTCCCTGTAAAGAATAGATCTCCCTCAGTGACATACTATATATATATTCTTGCACAATCTGAGCACAAGGGATGTTCAGAATTTACCTAATTATTAGTTGAAGTCATCCAAAAAAAATAAATAGATTGTTAAATCCTAATTTGTTGCTACATGTTAAGTGAACGTCATTTATTTATTTATTTTGTCTGGGAGGATTTAATCCGCTTGGTGCCGGTCTACAGTACTTAATCCTGAAGCATCCAACTGTTATTTTGTTTCAGTAATCCTGAAATCTTTGCAGCTCTGATTATTGAGACCTGGATTATGCAATTTATACAAAGTCCTCTATTTATTTGGTGTTTATAAGAGACCATTAAGAGTCAGCCGTGCTAGTCGGAGGCGCACAAAAGCCACAGCCAGCCAGGCTTTGTAACATCACATGATGGCCATTCACATGAATGACTGTTTATGTAATTCTGAGCGGACCAAGAATGAAAGCCGCTTCATTCATTCTGCTAGTAGCTATCTACTCTGATTTGTAAAGTAGGGTCCCAAGAAGGACCCCCCCCCCTTCAATTATATTAATATGGACTAACAAGGCACCTGGACAACTCTTATCTTCAGCTCTAAATTCAAAAATCTTACCGATCTATGCAAATATTAAATAAACCCATTCAATAAATCCCGTAAAGAGAATAATCAAAAAGCCAAAATTGCTGGGGAGTTTTTGTGGTCAGCACATTTATCCACAATAAAATGCATGGAAAAACATTATGTTTACCCAACAATTGCACCAATAAAAATTACAGACCCTCAGTCCGCTCCATTGATTGAAAAATGAAAACATTACAAGTCTCAAAATTGTTTTTTCAAATAGAGTTCAGAATTCTTTGGAATGTATAAAGTATAAAAGAAATTCTACAAATTTGGTATGATCAAAACTGTACTGACCAAAAGAATCATACTTCCTCTTCATTTTTTATTGTATTATGCATGCTGTAAAAGCTTTAAAAAAACAAAACAAAACAACAACAAAAGAATTACGGGTTTTTGTTTGTGTGTGTATGTGTGTATGTATATATATATATATATATATATATATATATATATATATATATATATATATATATATATATATATATATATATATACCGCTCAAAAAAATAAAGGGACCATTTTGTTTTTTAAGTGTTTCCTTTATTTTTCTGGGAAGTATATACAGTATATATAATTTATATACAGTACAGACCAAAAGTGTGGACACACCTTTTCATTCAAAGAGTTTTCTTTACTTTAACACATGAGGAATGAAATACTTGAAAAAGAGTGAAACAACTGAAAATATGTCTTATATTCTAGGTTCTTCAATGTAGCCACCTTTTTCTTTGATTACTGCTTTGCA
This sequence comes from Anomaloglossus baeobatrachus, assembly GCF_048569485.1. Taxonomy (NCBI): domain Eukaryota; kingdom Metazoa; phylum Chordata; class Amphibia; order Anura; family Aromobatidae; genus Anomaloglossus; species Anomaloglossus baeobatrachus. Next base: position 91,181,014 of record NC_134357.1, read on the forward strand.
CACTCTTGGCATTCTCTTGATGAGTTTCAAGAGGTAGTCGCCGGAAATGGCTTTCACTTCACAGGTGTGCCCTGTCAGGTTTATTAAGCGGGATTTCTTGCCTTATAAATGGGGTTGGAACCATCAGTTGTGTTGTGCAGAAGTCTGGTGGATACACAGCTGATAGTCCTACTGAATAGACTGTTAGAATTTGTATTATGGCAAGAAAAAAGCACCTAAGTAGAGAAAAATGAGTGGCCATCATTACTTTAAGAAATGAAGGTCAGTCAGTCCGAAAAATTGGAAAACTTTGAAAGTGTCCCCAAGTGCAGTGCCAAAAATAAACTCTACAAAGAAACTGGCTCACATGAGGACCGCCCCAGGAAAGGAAGACCAAGAGTCACCTCTGCTGCAGAGGATAAGTTTATCCGAGTCACCAGCCTCAGAAATCGCAGGTTAACAGTAGCTCATATTAAAGCCAAGGTCAATGCCACAAAGAGTTCTAGCAGCAGACACATCTCTAGAAACAACTGTTAAGAGGAGACTTTGTGCAACACGCCTTCATGGTAAAATAGCTGCTAGGAAACCACTGCAAAGGACAGGCAACAAGCAGAAGAGACTTGTTTGGGTTAAAGAACACAAGGAATAGACATTAGACCAGTGGAAATCTGTGCTTTGGTCTGATGAGTCCAAATTTGAGATCTTTGGATCCAACCACTGTGTCTTTGTGCGACGCAGAAAAGGTGAACAGATGGACTCTACATGCCTGGTTCCCACCGTCAAGCATGGATGATGGTGTGGGGGTGCTTTGCTGGTGACACTGTTGGGGATTTATTCAAAATTGAAGGCATACTGAACCAGCATGGCTACCACAGCATCTTGCAGCAGCATGCTATTCCATCTGGTTTGCGTTTAGTTGGACCATCATTTATTTTTCAACAGGACAATTACCCCAAACACCAGGCTGTGTAAGGGGTATTTGACTAAGAAGAAGAGTGATGGGGTGCTACGCCAGATGACCTGGCCTCCACAGTCACCAGACCTGAACCCAATCGAGATGGTTTGGGGTGAACTGGACTGCAGAGTGAAGGCAAAAGGGCCAACAAGTGCTAAGCATCTCTGGGAACTCCTTCAAGACTGTTGGAAGACCATTTTCGGTGACTAACTCTTGAAGCTCATCAAGAGAATGCCAAGAGTGTGCAAAGCAGTAATCAATGCAAAAGGTGGCTGCTTTGCAGAAACTAGAATATAAGACATATTTTCAGTTGTTTCACACTTTTTTGTTAAGTATTTCATTCCACATGTGTTAATTCATAGCTTTGATGGCTTCAATGTGAATCTGCCATTTTCAGAGTCATGAAAATAAAGAAAACTCTTTGAATGAGGTGTGTCCAAACTTTTGGTCTGTACTGTATGTATATATATATATATATATATATATATATATATATATATATATATATATATAGTGTGTACTGTGACTCTCTATTAATTGGTCTCCCCCTAACTAGACTCTCCCCTCTACAGTCCATCCTTAATGCAGCAGCCAGGGTCACCTATCTGGCTAACCGCTACTCAGATGCCTCTGCTCTGTGCCAGTCATTGCACTGGCTGCCCATATATCACAGGATCCAATTCAAGCTGCTTGTGCTCACCCACAAAGCTCTCCACAGTGCAGCACCCCCCTACATCTCCACCCTCCTCTCTGTCTATCATCCCACCCATTCTCTACGCTCTGCAAATGACTTTCAACTAACATCCACACTAATTCGAACCTCCCACTCCCGAATCCAAGACTTCTTCCGAGCTGCACCAGACCTCTGAAACGCTCTACCCCAAGAAGTTAGGACAAATCACAACTTACTCAGCTTCAGACGCTCGCTAAAAACGCATCTTTTTAGGGCGGCCTATCACACTCCCTAGCCAAAGTAATTTCACCTAATCCCTCTACAACTTCTCAGAACATAACCCCACGTCAAACTTCATGGCACCCAAATGCATCTCAAGGCTCTGGCCAACTGGTCAAGGAAGCCATTATCTATCCCCCATGAGATGGCTGGATTGTCATTGTAAATAAGCACTTGTACCTTGCCCCTCCCCCATCTCATTGTAGATTGTAAGCTCTCACGAGCAGGGTTGCCTTTTTTTTCCCTTTAAATATTGTATCCTCTATAATTGTTACTTGTTTGTATATGTTTATGTATATGATATGTATATGTATATGAGCCTCCTGAATTGCAAAGCGCTGCGGAATATGTTGGCGCTATAGAAATAAAGATTATATATATATATATATATATATATATATATATATATATATATATATACGGATTATATAATATTTATACAGTTAGGTCCAGAAATATTTGGACAGTGACACAAGTTTTGTTATTTTAGCTGTTTACAAAAACATGTTCAGAAATACAATTATATATATAATATGGGCTGAAAGTGCACACTCCCAGCTGCAATATGAGAGTTTTCACATCCAAATCGGAGAAAGGGTTTAGGAATCATAGCTCTGTAATGCATAGCCTCCTCTTTTTCAAGGGACCAAAAGTAATTGGACAAGGGATTCTAAGGGCTGCAATTAACTCTGAAGGCGTCTCCCTCGTTAACCTGTAATCAATGAAGTAGTTAAAAGGTCTGGGGTTGATTACAGGTGTGTGGTTTTGCATTTGGAAGCTGTTGCTGTGACCAGACAACATGAGGTCTAAGGAACTCTCAATTGAGGTGAAGCAGAACATCCTGAGGCTGAAAAAAAAGAAAAAATCCATCAGAGAGATAGCAGACATGCTTGGAGTAGCAAAATCAACAGTCGGGTACAAAAGGAATTGACTGGTGAGCTTGGGAACTCAAAAAGGCCTGGGTGTATCTGTCTCTAAGTCAACAGTAAAGAGAAGACTCCATGAAAGTAAATACAAAGGGTTCACATCTAGATGCAAACCATTCATCAATTCCAAAAATAGACAGGCCAGAGTTAAATTTGCTGAAAAACACCTCATGAAGCCAGCTCATTTCTGGAAAAGTATTCTATGGACAGATGAGACAAAGATCAACCTGTACCAGGATAATGGGAAGAAAAAAGTTTGGAGAAGAAAGGGAACGGCACATGATCCAAGGCACACCACATCCTCTGTAAAACATGGTGGAGGCAACGTGATGGCATGGGCATGCATGGCTTTCAATGGCACTGGGTCACTTGTGTTTATTGATGACATAACAGCAGACAAGAGTAGCCGGATGAATTCTGAAGTGTACCGGGATATACTTTCAGCCCAGATTCAGCCAAATGCCACAAAGTTGATCGTACGGCGCTTCATAGTACAGATGGACAATGACCCCAAGTATACAGCCAAAGCTACCCAGCAGTTCATGAGTGCAAAAATGTGGAACCTTCTGCAATGGCCAAGTCAATCACCAGATCTTAACCCAATTGAGCATGCATTTCACTTGCTCAAATCCAGACTTAAGACGGAAAGACCCACAAACAAGCAAGACCTGAAGGCTGCGGCTGTAAAGGCCTGGCAAAGCATTAAGAAAGAGGAAACCCAGCGTTTGGTGATGTCCATGGGTTCCAGACTTAAGGCAGTGATTGCCTCCAAAGGATTCGCAACAAAATATTGAAAATAAAAATACTTTGTTTGGGTTTGGTTTATTTGTCCAATTACTTTTGACCTCCTAAAATGTGGAGTGTTTGTAAAGAAATGTGTACAATTCCTACAATTTCTATCAGATATTTTTGTTCAAACCTTCAAATTAAACGTTACAATCTGCACTTGAATTCTGTTGTAGAGATTTAATTTCAAATCCAATGTGGTGGCATGCAGAGCCCAACTCGCGAAAATTGTGTCACTGTCCAAATATTTCTGGACCTAACTGTATACTCAACTTATATTCTAATTGTACCCCTCAACCTGAGGCCTGAAACGCACTTCCGTTAAAAACACGCACGTGCCGCGAAACACGTATTTACCCTGCGTGTTGCGTGTGACAAGTACGTGTCTCGGGTACGTGCGGTCCACGTGTGTTCTACATGTGCTATCCGCGATAGCACACGGAGAACCGGTAATTTGCATACTCACGTGGTCCGCACTGCTGTACGTGGTGCTGATCTTCGGTCTCCCGCCCTGCCGACTCCCCGCTGCTGCTGCTGCCAGGCAGTGAAGTGAATATTAAATGAGTATAATGAGCGGCGGTCGGCAGCAAGGGGCAGCAGCGGCAGAGACAGGAGGGCAGGAGAAGGTGGGTAAATGTTTTTTTTTTTTTCAATGACACGTGAGTTTTCTCCGGCACGTGTCACACGGGACCGCATCCACACTACATCCGTGTGGTACGGGTGCGGGCCGTGTGACACCCGTGCTGCCGGAGAAAACGTGGTCATGTCAGCGTGTAGAAAAACGCACACACATACAAACGCACACGGACACACGTTCCGTGTGGTTTTACGTGTGTGTGTCTGCTACAATAGGGTAGCATTGCTGAATGTGTCTCCGTGCCGCCGGTACGTGCAAAAAATGGCAAACACGTACCGGCAGCACGGATGTGTGTCGGAGGCCTAAGATTTACAAGCTTAAAGGGACAATTGAATTTTTTTTTTTACTACAGGCCTAACAACTAACAGTCAGGTAGTTGCTAACTGCCTACCTGTTGTGCCCGGCACCGATCTCTGCCGGCTCAGAGCATTCAGAGACCGCTTCTGCTGGTGATTCTACGGCTTCCATTGAATTCACATCAACAGAGCAGCTGCTTCTCTTCACTCTGCTCTGTTGATGGGTTGTGACTGTGGACATAATGCTCATTGACAGCTGTCTCCCCGCTGGATACCTGCAGGGAGTCGGCTGTCAATCAATAAGACGTCAGCAGTCACAACCCATCAACAGAGAAGCCCAGAAGAGGAGCGAAGGCCTGCTCTGTTGACATGGAGAGTCTGAATGGCTGGCAGGAGCGGGCAGTGACCTCTCTTTGCCGACGTCTTCTAGACCAGACAGATAGTATCTACCTTCCTGTTAGTTTTCAGACTCATAGTAAAAAATGAAATAGCCTGCCAGGACCCAAACACCACCTTTTCCCCCCTAGAAAGACACCACACAGTTCATTATAAGTTAAATTACTTTTATTTTCACTTATGGAGAGGCATAGGGAAAAAACACTCTCATCTTTTACTTTGGCGTAAATTATGGTCGCAGCTTTCAAATTAGGCATTACCAGCCAACACCATGGGGTTTTGGGAAATTTTCCGCCACCGGCCGTCCAGTGCGGGTATTTCACCACCACTTTTCCTACCCCTTCCGCTGCTGCGACTTAACACAAAGACACTCCACAAAAACTCATAAAACAAAGGGGAGGGAGGGTGGGAAACAGGTCCGGGTCCAGGAACAAAGAGACCGGAAGCTGGGCAGCGCAGTGACATATATCCGATCAGGTCATACCACAGGAGCCGGGGGTAGCTGGTGAGTCTTTCCAGGGGGAGAAACCACCGAGCATTAGCATAGGGGGCCTGCAGTCAGGTGGCAGCATCTCAAATTTTGGCTGCAGTGCCCCTCAGACTGCCAGGACCCAAACACCACCTTTTCCCCCCTAGAAAGACACCACACAGTTCATTATAAGTTAAATTACTTTTATTTTCACTTATGGAGAGGCATAGGGAAAAAACACTCTCATCTTTTACTTTGGCGTAAATTATGGTCGCAGCTTTCAAATTAGGCATTACCAGACAACACCATGGGGTTTTGGGAAATTTTCCGCCACCGGCCGTCCGGTGCGGGTATTTCACCACCACTTTTCCTACCCCTTCCGCCAAGGAGCAGCACAGCGCTAGCAAGCTGCGACCCCCCCAAAAACCACAATACCTTAGCCATCTCCTCGCACATTCCCACTATCAACCCATCCGAAACCGCATCATTGAAGATGCACCCGCTCCCTTATAAGGACAACAAAGTTAATACCTTCCAGCTGGCGGTACCACACCATTTTTTTTTTAATTATATATATATATATTTTACACAATCAACTTAGGTAGGCACTGGTTGCCCGTGCACCAAGGACAGCCCCGTAACACATCCTTCCTTGGATACGTTCCAATATGAGCTGAAAATCACCTCTGCCTTGCCCATCTTAAATTAAGAAAATAACAGGAAAAGTTGAACCATCTCTGACCGGATGAGGGTACGAGGCGAAGCGCAGCTAGGTTGCAGGAGACCAAATCTGTGACATCTACTTGTGTCGCCAAGTCAACTGTGGAGGGCGGCTCACCAATCCTGAACACCTCAGGTAGCACACTCAGCTCAACCAGCTCCCGGCAACTTCTTCAATCACATCCAGGCCAATGGAAACCACGGACCAACCGCCAGGGCGAGGATCACCTTTTCCCGCTGCCCGAAAAGTATGGGCATGACCTAAGCTTGAAACCTAGGCCGACTTACATCTGAAAAGGAAAACATTGCCAGAAAGGAAAAACTCTCGAAACCATCAAAATTCTCTTAACCAGCAGACCCCCTTTCCCTTGGGGTGATTTGGCAAAAACTCGAGTTTTTTGTTTTTTTTTATTAATACACAAATCTGGAACGTATGTAATGTTACGCTAGCCTATATGACAGTCAGTAGCCTCTTGCCCTTCTACTAGTGACGGTTTATAAAACAAACTCGGTACGGACGTTCCTCAAAATGCATTTGCGTTGCCAAACCCATCCCATTGAAACCACGCTCATACACACTTGCCCCAAAGCTTCAGCAGCACCCCAGTTCTGGGGGGGGAAGGGAGGGGTGTTTACATCCCAGGTACTGCAACTAGCGCACCCACAATAACAACCATCACCAATTTACCGCCATGAAATTGTCCGCCAAATATGGGAAAAAATCTTCATGGTTAAAAGATGCTCACCGTCATCCCTGTTTGTCTGAGGGCTATCACTAACCTTAGGCATACCAACCAGAGGTGGGGAAAAAGATCCCAAAACTGTGAGGAAAGACAGGCTTGGCTAGATAGACCTAGGCCTTTCTTCAGCCTGTGTGACTAAGCTTTAAGAACAAAACCACAATGGGCGTAACCACCCGACCCGGCACCTTATAAGATCGACAAACAGCCAGGAGTATTAGGCCTCCTGACATCCACCCACCTGCCGCTAAACCACTACCCATTCCATACCGTGGGTCCCACTAGGCCTTGGTCGCGCAGGTCCAGTTTTGCAACTGAAGAATTGCAGGGCAAAAATCCCGTACCAGTTTGCTCACAACAGGAAAAAATGGTACCCGTTGGTGAAGTAGAATCACTAAATACTGCCGGTTATACATTAGCAAGGGATCGCTTGAAAATCATCATGCTTTTCACCCGCCTGGTAAACCCCACTCGCTGCATACCCTACTATAGGCCCATCATGTCTGTGTTTTAACGAGAGGCCGGGTCATCGGCCTCCTTTCGATGGGAGTACCATTACGAATTTAAGGAATCAAAACCCTTTGGACCTGCCAGCGGACGGAGTTAAGGAGGATACCTGGAATTGGAAAATCAATAGGGAGTAAACAATACTATCACGGCAACTGGATACCTGGTATAACTTTAACCTTTCGTTAACTTATGCGCATTCTAAAAACCGAAAAGCCTAAACAGCCCACTACTGATAAGGAAAGTCGTAAACAGGTGGTTAGACGGTCTTTCCCCCCGGGCTTGGTAACCAACTGATAATACCACTTTTTTTTTTTTTTTTAAAAAAACGTTGTGTTGAAAACAAACCCAAACAGCCAGACCTGCTGCTGTTAAATACACCCCCTATCGGTTCAGCCGTTACTGCTCTTGAAGCGAATGTAGCCGTTGAAGCTTAACGAAAAATTCAGCTACACAATCAGTTCCTCCTTTCAGGTGCCTGATTCCATGTAGCGGAAAATAAAGTTTAATCTTACCGCACCTAGGGTTGGACCAATGTACCGATACCGGGTAACGTGACCCTGCCGCTTAGTCCTACACCGGAAGCCTAGGAAAGGCGCCTTGGAAACAATGACAGCAATAGAAATGACCTTAACCGCAAAGTTGAAGTTCATACCTATGGAACCGCAGGGGCCGAAAGATAAACCTCCATACGATGGGTAAAAGCCGATAAACGCTATTTCCATGCGGCAAAACCTTCCAAAACAAAAGTCAAACCCAAAGGGAGGGGCTTTTCCATAATTTTTTTTTTTTTTTTTAAAATTCATAATAGGTGCTTCAAATAATGAAGCTACTTGACACCCTCTATAGTCTAGTATTAGAATGATTGTTGTCTACTAACACATGGGAAAGCACTTGTCAGTTGTGCACGCCTGAGACCTAAACTAAAATTGTGTATTTTTTTTTTTTTTGAGGCTATTTATGTGGACATAATTGCTCAGGAAATATTAGCGGGCATAATTATGCACTTACATAAAATGACAATTTTCGCATCTCACATGTTCATTTTCGTCTGTTGAACTGAAACTCCAACAAACCCGAAAATGCACAGAAATACACTTTGCTATTACCATAAGTTATCAATGACGAACATAGCTTACGCCTTGTTAACTACAGCACTAAGTTAGAGTGTATACCAAGGAGAGGTGATCTCCTGTGTGCCCAACATAATGTAACCCTCCTATAAATCACTTGACAGGCCACATCTAAAATCTGGGATCCAGTTTTGCTCAAATTTTTTTTTTTTTTTTATTTATCAAAAAAGGCGGTGGGGGACATTCTGAGATTAGTCGGTTCAAGAAGACAACTAGATTATTGCAAGGAATGGAGGAGGAGATTCCATTTTTTTTTTGCACAAATCGTGTGTGGTCACCATAAAGGACTGGAACATTACTTCCTCCTACCACAGCTAAATGTGAAGGGTTCTTTACAGCAAAAGCAATCAACCTGCGGAGGAATGCCGACCACAAGAGGCAGCAATGGCAGCCACTATAGCGCCTATCAAGGCGGGTGTATGATTTCCTCAGTACACCTATAGGGTCAGTCACACATAACTTAATTACATAATGTTGAATAGGGAGGAAAACCTGTTGCCTTGTGACATCACGTGACCCCCCCCCAGGGCGCATATTCCACCCCGCAATCCCACGTAACGGTACTTGCCAGAATGTGCAGAATAAAAAGGGGGTGGCCGGACTCCGGATGTTCCTGCCCAATTCCAACAGCACTCCGCTGTCCAGGCCAATGTACACCCTGATGCTCATCATCCCGCCGCGGGACCCCACCAGGGGTTAGTCTGAAGAAAAAGGGGGTCTAAATCTACATGTGACTCATGACGCCCGGGGCCCCAACGCCCGTGCATATCCCCAGGTGGGGGAAGGGGGACAGAGTCCGATCCAAGCCGCTACCCACAGAAGGGGAGGTAGGGGATTATACAAGTGAGTGAGGGTTGTACAATGCACATGTCACAGCTTACCTCCCCCCCCACCCTGCACAGTTGAAGTGAGGCCTGACCACACTCCGTAATTCACCCCACTGGCCGGGATACCCAGATGACCCCTAGCTCCTTCATGACTAACAGCTTTTTTTTTTTTTTTTTTTTTATTTATAATGTATTTATTCAATTTATTTATTTATTTATTTTATTTATAATTTATTTACTTAATTTATTAATTTTTTATTTCTAATTTATTTATTTATTTTTTATAATTTATTTATTTATTTTAACTTGTCTGGGGATACCAATGGGGAGTCAGCTCAGACACCAATGCAGCACCTCCAATCCGAGCTACATCAGAGGCTGTGCCCATCCACAGCCTGACCCCGCATTCTCCCCGCTCCCCTGTACTGGCTGTGACAGGGCAGCGGTGACAGGGCAGTGGAGGGAGCAGGGGCACGGGGTTTGTTATTCCCGGCTCACAGCCTGCACTCGCACCCACCGCTGGCAGAGGCAGGGCGGAGGGCGGCCGGCACCATAAGCAAAGAGCGCTTTCGCGCTCTTTTCAAAATGAGGGACGGGCTCCAGCTGACCGGCGGGCGGGTAGTTCACTCAGAACGCCGCTCGCCGGCACACCTAGCTGGAGCCTCAGCAGGGAGGAAGCCGCTCACAACTAACAGCGCTGTGAGTAGGACGCTTCCTTCCCTGCTGATGGGGGATTTGCGATGGACGGCGAGCACAGGCGGACCGGCGGGCGGGTATTTCCCTGAAAACACCGCTCGCCGGCACATGTCACCTTTTCCTCAGCAGGGAGGGAGCCGCTCACAGCTAAAGCACCGTGGGCAAAACTCTCCCTCCCTGCTGATAGCTCTCTTACCGCCTTCCGAAGCGGGTATACGCCACCGGCCGCCCAAACAGGTCCGGGTCCAGGAAAAAAGAGACCGGAAGCTGGGCAGCGCAGTGACATATATCCGATCAGGTCATACCACAGGAGCCGGGGGTAGCTGGTGAGTCTTTCCAGGGGGAGAAACCACCTAGCATTAGCATAGGGGGCCTGCAGTCAGGTGGCAGCATCTCAAATTTTGGCTGCAGTGCCCCTCACTCCTGAATAATCCCTTTAAGTAATCTTCACTTATCGAATCTTCCCGCCATTATTTTGCCATCATTCACCTGCACAACAAGCAGACGTCAATGATTCCAGATATATCCAATATAATGGACACAATTGCATCATATCTCCTTATTCTTAACCTTCTAGTGGAGATTTTTCTATAGATTAGAGATATAATTCACTTAGTAGCAGTCATGACCTGTTGTAGCTGATTTAGGAGCAGGAGGGGCTGTGATATCAGCTTGTATTAATAAATATGGGATCTTTCACCATTACGTGTCTGTTGTTCTTGGCTTTTGCTTGGCACTGGAACGTGCACATGGGCACACACGGGCTGAGCCATTACTATGGGGCTGGGTTCGGGCTGACAGCCAGATCAGGAGGCTGGAGGCATAAACCTGTAAAGTAGGTGGCTGCTATGTAACCACCCTGTATGTGTATAGTAATAAAAATACAAACACTTATTGTTGTTTTGTTATTAATCGTCTGAGTCATCAAACACCTTCTGAGCATTATAATAGTGCAGTAGGGCAAGAACATGGCTGTGTTTGAAGAGGCTTCAATCTCCATTTAATTTTGTAGGCGTGAATTACTTTAGAAATCATTACATCCCCTTTGATATAGAAAATGTCTTTGGTCCGCACTCAGAGACCCTCAATACATCCTGAAAATGTTTTTTAACATGGCTTTCCCCCTTAAAGGCTATGGAGACATTGACATGGAAAAAAATAATGTTTTTCATTATAGTGGCTATCTTTAGTTAATAAAATTGCAATCTTCATTTCTTCATTCATTTTCAGACCTTATGATATGTAGTATGCAACCAGTAAGTTTCAGGTTTTGCCGTGGAGTGTCTCTCCCTGGAATACATGCTGGATGCGAGCTCTGAGTATATCCAGGATTCTGCTGTCTTCTCTTACTTTCATGCTTTCATGTATCAGCACAGCTCCAGTAATTTGCCCTTCATGAGATTTAATCACTGTCGACAACCTTTTTACTGTGCCCTCCAAAATACTTTATCCCCTCTCCACAGCACATCTGTGTACAACCCCTCCAACTATTTCTAACACTGAAAAAGGAACAGGGGGGGGGGGGACAGAGAGGGAAAGGATATCTGATGATTTGTATCTATTTTGCAAATGACTCAAACTCATCTAACTCGAAGATGTACATGGCCATGAAAGGGAATCTGTCACCAAATTTTGGCCAACTAATCTGAAAGCAATATCTTTTTTGGGGGGGCTGCTTAGTGTCATTTTGATAAAATCACAATTTTATTAGCAGGAGATTATCACTAAGAGGACTACTATATCTGCTGCAAGGTAGTCCTCCATAGTCAAGAGGTCTAACTTGCTTCCTCCACTGCTTGTCAGCTTTCTGCCTATGCACAGTGTACAGAGAAAATTTCCAATCATTGGTGTGGGCGGGGTTATACAAAGCTCAGTATTCAGAGAACTGGTAAATCTGCAGCAGATAAAACAAGGTTTTTTATCAGAGTGACTGCAAGCAGCCCAGTAAATAATACATTACTAGAATCAGGGTCTCTGCCCCTACATTATGCTGCTCTAGATAAGGTAGCAAAACTCTGGTGATAGATTCCATTTAAAAAGCATGATGATGGAGCACTTGTAGTGCCTCTTCTTAGTCACCCCACATCTTAGGAAATACAACTATCCTCGTTCAGGGGCTTTGTATGTTTTGATGACTATAAAGATGTCATAGATACTAGTCAGTCAGGCTTGCAGTCAAAATTACACAGCGCAGCAGTATCCTAGCGCAGCTGTGTAATTGCGGGTAATGTCTGCCTTTATATAGCGCTTGATGTGTGTGGCAGCATTTATCCTACTCCAAGCTAAATGTACACATTTAATTACAGGACAAAATCAAATTAGCCTATAGAAAATACTAGTAAAGGTAAGTAGTATAAGGAAGTGGTAATGATATTTACTGAGTGTACAATTCAGTGCCATATGGTCTACACACATGTATAAGGGTGGAAAAGCGTTTTTGGTCCGAGGGCGCATTGTCAGATTGAACCATCCCCATTAGCTGCAATAAAGCATCATACACACCACATAATATATATAGTAGTAAGATACGGATTCATTTTTAATTTCACAACTCTTAGGGGTACTTTGCACACTACGACATCGCAGCTGCGATGTCGATGGGGTCAAATCGAAAGTGCCGCACATCCGGCGTCGTTGTAGACATCGGAGTGTGTGAATCTTTTTTACTACGATTAACGAGCGCAAAAGCGTCGAAATTGTATGATCGGTGTAGTGTCGGGCATTTCCATAATACCGCTGCTGCGACATGTACGATGTAGTTCCTCGTTCCTGCGGCAGCACACATCGCGTGTGTGAAGCCGCAGGAGCGAGGAACATCTCCTTACCTGCGTCCCGGCTGAAATGAGGAAGGAAGGAGGTGGGCGGGATGTTTACATCCTGCTCATCTCCGCCCCCCTGCTTCTATTGGCCGCCTGCCGTGTGACGTCGCTGTGACGCTGCACGACCCGCCCCCTTAGGAAGGAGGCGGGTCGCCGGCCAGAGCGACGTCACAGGGCAGGTAAGTGCGTGTGAAGCTGCCGTAGCGATAATGTTCGCTACGGCAGCTATCACAAGATATCGCATGTGCGACGGGGGCAGGGACTATCACGCTCGGCATCGCAGCATCGGCTTGCGATGTCGTAGTGTGCAAAGTGCCCCTTAAGAGGATAACCTCATATTTACCTGAAAATGGAATGCACTTAATTCAATGAATTGTCTTCAATGCAATCTAAAGCTTGGTTTGTTTTTTTTTATTTACGATTAAAGGGAACATATCATGTAAATAAACACCTGCAGATATTTAGGGTTAATAAATCTGATCAATAGCAATCTGACACTGAGAGCCCCGCTGCCGGGAGAATATTAACTTTATTCCTCCCAGCAATCTTTATTTCTACAGACAGCCTCAGGCTTTCAGTTATAGGGGGGCGGCCACGCAGTTTCAGTCACTGTTCAGTGCATAGTGAGCGGCGACTGTAACTACGCCCCAGCAATGACTGACAGCCGACTCTGTGCTGATCCAGTGCTGAGCCGGCTGTCAGTCAGTGCCAGAGGGTGTGGTTACAGCCACTGCTCACTATGCACTGAGCTGTGACTGATACCATGTTGGCGCCACCCCTATGACTGAAAGCCCAAGACAACCAGAAGTTAATTTCCTCCCGACAGAGGGGCTGTTAGTGCAACGGCGGCCGCATTGTGTCAGAACACTATTAACCTGAAGATTAACCCTATATCAGCAAGTTATCATAATTTTACATGACAGATTCCCTTTAATAGTTTCCTGCTGCACAATACCCCCAGTGGAACAAAAACTGATAACCTTGGGCATTAACATTCAACCATAGACTAACTGGATAGGTAATAGTCGCTAGGACTCTCACAATCATGAGCATGGTAGTTATGTGTCACCAATGTGAATAGGACATGCATACTGTTTCATTGTCTATGGGACTTCTGAAGGTAGGAAGGAACTGTCATCGGCAAACTCTATTAGTCCAATAAACAATGAGTGAACCCAAAGTGCGCATGCGCGACCATCCCTGAGTTCAAATGGTAGACATAATTGGGACATAATGAGTGAGGGTCTTGGTGATGGGACCTCCAGCGATGAAACACAACCTATCCTGTGGGCAATTTCTTATACTTACTATTAAATAAAAAAAAAATTGTAAAATAAATAATATTTCATCTATAACCTTACAATTGTTGTGCCAGCTTTTGGGCAAATATTATGCAAATATTATGCAATGAACAGCGTTACATAAAATATTACAACTTACTCTGCTTTTATAAAATATTAGAGTAACAGATTTCTTATGTTTCTTTGCATATGTGAGAATATTGTTCAGTCCAACACATTTCTATAGATAAATCCTCTCTTGCCCATTGAAAAACAAGATTTTTTTTTATGTAATTTCAAATTTTAGAATTCCTGTCTTATTAAAAGGGCACAGAAATGTCTTAAAACTAAACACTATATACTGTAAAATGTAATAGCAAAAAAAAACTATAACTATTACCAATGACTGCCAAGAAATAAGCAGAGACTGCAATTTTAAGGAAATTACAGATGAAAACAAGCCTTTATAGCTTACGGATATCCTGGGAGCAGTGGTATCACCACCAAACTAGTAACCTCAGCTACATATAGATATACACCATGCTGAGAATTAGACATAAAGGTGATATTTTTAATGGACTCTTTAGAAAGAGCTGCAGTATAAACATGGGTGACTTACGTTCTGAGCTCAGGGTATCCACAGTCCAGTTGAGATGATGTGTCGTCTGTCGTTAGCAGTCATCACTACACCCAACAGTCGGCTCTCAGTGTGCGCACAGCAGTGAGAACACTTGGTTATGACACAGACTTGCTGTGACCTGTATCAGAGCTGAGCACGCCTTAACTCCTATAAATCTCGCTTTATGTTACCGGCTAATCATCAGCACTGCCTTTACATTGACTTCTCTGTTTGCTTGCCATACTGTAGAAAAATTAGTATCTAAACTTTGCATAATGCTCAGCCAAATATGAATACACTTAGTGGTGTTGACTAAAGATCAACAAATTGACTTGCATAACCCAGGTCCACTAGTCACATCAGTAGGCCATGGCTACCGGACAGGAGCCCTGCAAACCGCCTTCTAGTTTTGCACCTAAAAATCTAAATTTACATTTTTATTATTTTGTTAGTATTTTGTAAATCCATTTTTGTTTTTCAACACTGCCTGAATCCTTCTGGGCATGCTCTCTATCAGATTTAATCATGTCTTCACCTAAATCTGATCCCAGGTCTCTTCTACACGTTTCCAATGTTGGTGCATACAGGTCGACTCACTTGGGTATGTATACCGGTTTTTCTTTAAACTCCACTCACAAGTGTTGGATTGGGTTGAGGTCTGGAGACTTTGGGGGCCAAGTCAGCACCGATACCTTATTGTCATTGATCAATTTCTTTGCCAATATTGACATGTGTTTTGTGTTGTTGTCCTGCTGGAACACTATATTGTCCTTTTCATACCCATAGTATTTGAGTGTACGAAGTAACTCATCTTGTAGGATACTCACATATAGCTCAGCATTGAAACCACCATCAATCCTGGTGAAGTATCCAATGCCTTTGGCTTTAAAGCAACCTCGATTCATCACGCTTCCTCCACCAAACTTGACAGCTCCTTCAATTTCTCAATACTTTAGCCCCTTTTTCCCTTGTTTCATTCAGACCCATTTGCACACATCAGAGTCTAGTCTATTGACTTCTATCTCATTGCCCCAAATCACCCGTTTCCAATCTTCTACTGTCCAATTTTCCTACTTTCTTGCAAACTCAAGCCAATGCTTCTTATGATGATATTGAGGTTGAGGCTTCTTCCCTTTTTTTGGGCCACCATTCTAGACTTGTGTAATATACGTCACATGGTGCTTGTATGGACGTCTGTGATCTCACTATTACAAAGAATAGGAGCCACCTCCATTGCCCGGTTTGGTGCACCAGAACTGATGGACCTTGTGGTGAGCCAACGTTTTGATAATTTACATGGACATCCACCTCTTGGTCTTTGAATGGATGGACGGACTTTATTTCATATTCTTTCAACTGTCATGGCCTCACATGATGCAGTTTGGCAATTTTCTTGGCCGAGAAACTGTGACCGAATAGCTGGATGCTGCTATTTCTCTTTTCTAGCTATATGTTAGTCACTGCTCATTATACAGGGAGAGCGGCTGTAATCACTCCCTTGGCTACAGAAAGAACAAAACTTAAAGGGTATAACCAGGACTTTAAAACATTTTTTTTACCTAAGTACTAACAGACAGGTAGGTGCTACCTTCTTGCCTGTTGTGCCTAGCGTCATTCTTTGCCGGCACAAATCAATCACAGATCACTCCTGCCAGCGATTCAGGTGCTTCTACTGACGTTGTGTCAGCAGAGCAGAGGCCTCTCATCCACTCTGCCCTGTTGATGGGTGGGACAGCTGATATCATGCTGTTTGACCGTCAGCTCTCCCAGTTAAGCATCCGGGAACTGGCTGTCAATCAGGATGACATCGGCTGACCAGCTCAGTCTACATACCCCGAAACAGCTGTCTGTGGATGGATACCATGTTTGGCATAGGTGGTCTCCTTGGCTGGAGACTGCCCTTCCCGTGGTTGTTCCTTCCCGGTGAAAGACCTGGCTAGTTTCCTGCCAGCGTTGAGAAACATGTGATGGTGTCTCCGCAGACTTTCTTGTTTTGAATATTTCCCAGGGGGCATTGCTCTAGAATCACTGCGTTGAGAAACACGTGATGGTGTCTCCGCGGTGTTGGATGTTGATCTCCCTAAGGTCAACCATCCTTGCTTATGCAGTCTACAGAGCAGAGCGGAAAAGAAGCCTCTGTTCAGTTGATGAAACCATTGTATCGCCAGTAGGAGCAGTCTGTGACATCAAAGAATAGCGCCGGGCACAACAGGCAGGTAGGTAGCGACTATCTGCTTGTTAGTGCTTAGGCACTTTTTTTTGTTACAGTACAGTATACCCTTTAATTTTCTTTCTATGGCTGCGCTTCTAGCTACACAGGGTGAAAGTGATATTTACCTGCAGATTACCCCTATCTTTGCCAGTAAATTTCATAGTTGGAGGTGACAGGTTCACTAGAGTAAAGTGCTTAACTGAAATAAATACAAACCTAATATCCTTATTTATAGCCAATCCATTTCATAGTAGTACGGGTCAAAGTCACAATAATGTTTCTCTATGCTCGTAGACTCTTTTATATTTGTGAGTACAAAGCTGTGCTCTTTACTGATAATGTCACAACCATGTTTCTTTCTGATGTCCTATTGTGAGAATAACACGAGAGTTTGTATCTCTATTCTTAGGCTGTGTTCTGTTTTTCTTGTTTTGTTTTGTTTTTTTTCATTCTATAGAAATAACATTTGTCTTTTTTTAGACTTTTTTTTTTTTTACTTACTCCTTATGTAATCTACCATCGAGTCATGGCCACAATAATGTGTTTCTTTATACTTAGGCTCTGCTGTAATGCAATGTCACAATAATAATTGTCTTTATTCCTAAGCTCATTTTTGTAACAATGGTGTCTCAATAGTTGATGTATTCTGTTGTGTAAAGCCGCGTTTGTCTTCATTTGTAAGCTGCGTTCTATATTAATATTGTAACTACAGTGTTTATACTTATTCATAAGTATACATTGCCTTCATTCTTTGGTTGTGTTCTATTGTGATGATGTCTACAGATTATGATATACTCATTATATTGATGATATAATATTAGTGTTTGCTGTTATTCATAGACTGGCTTTGTATTCATCATATTGTCTTTATGTTTAGTCTGTGTTCTATATTGCTGATATCCCTGTTTCTACACTGTTCTAACATGAGCACGTGACATTACTAATTTCTTTTTTCTTGGACTGTTGCCCATTTTTGGGATATTTTATTAACCTGTGTCTTTTTTGGTACCTCTGTTCCCTACTGTTAGTGTTTGGATATATTTTTACACTTTGTTCCCCTATTGTAATGTTACATTAGTTTCCTTTATAATGAAGTCATATGTTGATGATATACAATTGTGTTAGACTTCACCTAACCTTCACCTTCACAGAGGTGTCAAACACGTGGCTGCGGGCTGCATGTGGCCCCTCCAGCTGCTTGTTGGGGCCCGCAGACACGTGTCCCCCTTGACAATTGTGGCCGATGCAGGGGCCGCAGCTGTCACTGTTTTATTTCTTATGAACATTTTATTGATGCGCCGCAGAGTCAAGCTCTCTATGCACTTTTCCAATGGCAGCCGCTGGACAATCACAGGCAAGCAGCTGATGAGTATGACGTCACCTGCTTGCCTCTGAATAATGCAGAGAGAGCTTGACTCTGCGCATCGGCAAAATGTTCATCTGAATGTTCGATGAAGCGCTGACAGCGGCCGCGATCAACAAGGGGCTCTTGCCTGCAGGCCACAAGAAGCAAGGAAGAGGACGCTGAGGAAACAGAGGACAGGTGAGAAGAAAGTGTGAGAAGTGTGTGTGTGTGTTAAATGGCACAATAGGGGACCAGGATGGGACATTGCTAGTGTGTGTGTGTGTGTGTGTGTGTGTGTGTGTGTGTGAGATGGGCACAATTGGGGACAATGCGGCCCCCAAATTATTATTTTTTTCTATGTGCGACCCATACACCCAGCAGAGTTTGAGACCCCTGACCTAAAGGGAATGTGTCATCAGAAAATGATCTATTTTTTAAATCAAGTTTTTCTTCAGATTGCAATCAATATTTAAAAAAAAAAAAGAAATCTTGAAATTTTCACACTGACAACTTGGGATATTTTCTATTCATACTTCTTGGTCTTTAAATAACATTTTTGAGGAGTCACATTATCATTTAAGGCAGGATTACAATGTCAGGTAGCACCTGTAGCCACTCATATTCAACTTCACGGTGTCTTCAATAAAATGGCATGGGAGTATGCGCATGCGCTGATGCCGGCGCCATTATTTTGAAGACATCATAATAGCAACGCGCATGTGCCGTCAACAGCGGTATTGGCGGCTGTAGTGCAAAATTTAAATGAATACAAGGAAGCAAGGCAAGAGGAGGAATGAGTACACAGGACCTGACCCACAAAGTCCCTCCTCGATACTCAAGCCACTGCACCAGTTACATAATTTCTGAAGGTTTGAACAAGGATTATTCTGCAGTCAAGCCTTGGATTTCTCAACTTTCTCAACATCATTGTCCTCTAGCCTTAGGTCCTCGCCTGCATCCCACTCTGCTGGCCGCAAGCAATCGATATCGCTAGATGTGGTGAGTGTGAGTGTGTGAGATCTGATGTGTGTGGGTGTGTGATCTGATGTGTGTGTGCAATCTGATGTGTGTGGGTGTGTGATCTGATGTGTGTGTGCGATTTGATGGGTGTGCGATCTGATGGGTGTGGGTGTGCGATCTGATGTGTGTGGGTGTGCGATCTGATGTGTGTGGGTGTGCAATCTGATGTGTGTGTGTGTGTGTGTGTGATCTGATGTGTGTGTGTGTAATCTGATGGGTGTGGGTGTGTGATCTGATGTGTGTGTGCAATGTGATGTGTGTGAGTGTAATCTGATGTGTGTGTGCAATCTGATATGTGCAATCTGATGTGTGTGGGTGTGCAATCTGATGTGTGTGTGCAATCTGATGTGTGTAGGTGTGTGATCTGATGTGTGTGTGACCTGATGTGTGTGTGTGTGTGTTTGTGTGTGTGTGTGTGTGCGCAATCTGATGTGTGTGTGATCTGCTGTGTGTATGCAATCTGCTGTGTGTGGGTGTGCAATCTGATGTGTGTGGGAACCGCTGCAGGTCCTCCCGTTCGGCATCTGGTGAGTATAATCGTTGGGTCTTCTGTCTTCTTTCTTTTGCGGGTGTCTGATTTCTATAATGAAGTGTCCTGCAGTATTCTTTAACTTTTTTAGCTGCATTGACACTTCATTATTAAACCACAACTAGGGCTTATATTCGGGGTAGGGCTTATATTTAAGCCTTATGCCAAAAATGCTGAAAACTCCTGCTAGGGCTAATTATCGGGGCAACATGGTATGATATAGCCAAGATGATTGTCTATAAAATGAAGGTAATCTCAATTTCGAAGCTGTAGTGGATGGTGAGATATAAAAGTCAAAAGTTCAATGACAATGAAGTAGAGGTGTTGGATTGGCCCCACAATCCCCAGACCTTAACCCAATCAAACACGTCTGGGTAGAGTTGAAGAAAAATCTGTATACATGATGATGTATACTCTATGATGTGTAGAGAGGTGACCTCTGTACAGGTTTATACTGTGCACTTTAGGACAATGGGCCCAGTTGAGCGCTTCACATCTTCACACCATAATCCCAGACTCTACATCTGCCCATGGCTATAGATCCATTTTGTTTGCTTTAAAACTGAAAATGCAGAAAAAATATAGCAATTTAATAGACAAACGAACTAATCAAAGATAAAGATCAATGTAATTTCTTTATCGAATGCGTCATTCAGACACAATTTCCTCTGGGGAAATAAAGAGCAACAGGTATAATTTAATGAATCCTGAAAGTTTAAATGGCTATAATCTTCATTTTACTGCAGAAGAGATACTTAGCATTTAATATAGCTGGTAATTGTGGTAATAAAAACTAAGGATCATACAAATCATATAGATCTTTTCTGCCCACAACAGGAAACAGATATAAGTACAGAATATATAATATTAATTACTTGAGACTCTACAGTCTGAGGATGATGCAGTTCATATCCTGATAGAATAGGAGTCTGATCAGTCAGACCAGAATAAATAGCAAATAATCCATATGATTAATGCGCTCTCTGAAGGAGTGACAAGAGTCAACTCATAGAAAATAAATCATTAGATCACAATCTAATACCACAGATGTAATATTTGTTATGTCTCTATCTGATTATCCATCCAAATATGAAGAATACAAAGAATACCAGTACACGGACTGAATGTGACATCCAATATTTCTATAGGATATTAGCTAAGGAGTTTCATTTAGATTTATACAGGATAGTCACTTGTTATGTAAGTTTGAGTTCATGAGTTTGTATCAAATAGAAGATTATAAGCAATAAAAAGAACAAACTGATTTTCTGGGTCAGGTTTACAGCTGGGCCCCTATCCCTAACGATTACACCTGAACGCCATATGATATTACATTCTGGGTGCATATTGCTAATCCCTGCCTAACCGTACCTGTATCTGGCAGCATACATAAAGAGATGTTTAGAAAACGTATTTCTAAAGAACTTACGTCATATGCTAATGAGCGAGGGGACTAGTCCCCAGGGCATTAGTTCCTCTTGCTAGTCAGCTCCATTAGCATGTTAGTACACCCCTGTGGGTGAATGTGCAGCATCAGAGGATGATCTCACTCACCTCTCCACCGCTATTGCTGCCTGACACTGGATTTCGGCTCAATGCGCATGACCCCGAAGTTTTGGTCTTGCGCACTATGAAGCCGGGTGTATGCGTCCTGGCTTCAAACTGAAATAGTGCGCATGACCGAACCTCCGGGGTGCTGATCGTTGCACACAGTGCTGGTTCATTTTTTGCTTGTTGCTCTCCCGCTGTTGACAGTGAGAGAGCAACGATCGGAATGTGCAGGGAGCAGGCAGCTGGCGTCTGGAAGCTGTGGATGCTGGTAACCAAGGTACACATCGGGTAACCAAGCAAAGCGCTCTGCTTAGTAACCCGATGTGTACCCTGGCTACGAGTGCAGGGAGCCAGCGCTAAGCGTTGTGCGCTGGTAATCAGGGTAAATATCGGGTAACCAAGCAAAGCATTTTGCTTAATTACCCGATATTTACCTTGGTTACCAAGCGCAGCATCGTTTCCACGAGTCGCTGCTGGCAAGTGGCTGGTCACTAGTCGCTGGTTAGATCTGCCTGATTGACAGCTCACTAGCGACCATGTAGCGACGCACCAGTGATCCTGACCAGGTCATGTCGTGGTGGGAATCGCTGGTACGTCGTTTAGTGAGACGGTACCCTAACTCTGATTTACAGTTGTCGCTGAACTAATGGGAGGAGACTGGGTGCTATAATGTCTCCCACACACAGTACCCACAGGGATTCCTGCTCTTCTTTCTCTGTGTAGTACACAGACTGAAGCTGTAGCTGCATGGAGAACATTAAGTAGTAATACAGAACAGCAGTGAATCTAGTGATGGGCTCCGCACTCCGTCAGAGAGCGTCTCTGTCTGTATATCGCTTCAGCTGAAGTGTGTGACACTTACTATTTTCTTCAGGATGGTGCCCCCACCCTGCAGCCAGGCACCATCAAGGACGTAGAATTGACAAACTTGAAACTTGGATTCTCTGGGCAAACTGAATTTAGACTCTTCCCCCATTGTGACAGACATGGCTCCCTTTCCTATGGTTCTCCTATAGCTTCTTCCTGGGGTACTTTGTCTCGGCCTAGCCCTACTTTTCTGGACCTTGTGTCTGCAAGCTGCCAGGCCTTTGCCTCCATTCTCTTCTTAGCACTACCGTCCACTGGCCTGATGGCTGTTCAGTCACTTGACTTCCCTAAGCCCATCTGGGGTGAGTCATAGGCTCCGGACCCTCCGAGGATATCTCCGGGTTCCCGACTGGCTAGACTACCTCACCACGTCTCATTTACTCAAACCGTTCTCCAGAACTGGAACCTTATAAGGCCCGTTTCTATAACCAAACCTCTAGCCATCTGTCACCTCCCCTCTTGCCTCTAAGCTTCCCTCTAACCAGGAAGTGCCCACCAGCTATATATGCTAAAACCTTCATATCACTGTAACATTTATCCAGCTAACATATTTCACTATACATCATTAATACATTTATAGCACATAAAATATCAGATAACAATATGTTTTGTCCTATAAGACCTCAGCGCTAGGTGGCACAGGGCGCTGCGTGAGCTCAAGTCTGCTATATCAAAACACCACATGTAACATATACCATACACTTAATTAAAACTCTTCTTTAGGGACACAGGGAATGGCATACCATGATGGCGGTAAACATGACCACCTCCTTCCTCAGCACCCAATAATACACTTGCTAGAATTATGCTCAGAGCTCCTTATTCCCCATCCCTCTCTCCATTTCACAGAGTTTACTTGAAGCTGTAATGCGATACCTAAGTCAAATGGAATTCCATCTTGTTTTCACTAAGATAGGGTTATTTTTTCTGGGAGAATGACGGGTATATCACAGAGTGGGGACGGGAAGTTGTTGCTGATAAGAGGAGAAAAAAACATCTCTCTGATAAGATATATCACAAACTTTTTTATATATAAATTTGCTTGTACTATTGATTTGTGCTAAGTTTGTTTAAGGACAATAGACGAGACAAAGTTTTGCATATTTTATTTATAAGGGAGACTACAGGTCTCTTAAGTATCTACACGCCCAAACTGAAGAGTGCTAAGAATCTGGGAAAGGGAGGTGATATGAAGATGAAAGGTGAGTGACAATTACGTTTCTACATGTCATACGGGAATAATTGGTTTGATAAACGATGCTGACATTAATCTGCATCCTGTTATGAACTCCATTAATGTATTACAAAATGATTGACTGTACTGGTATAAAAACTGACATATTTACTACAGACACATTTTGGATGTTTTTGTGTAAATCCATAGTAACATTGCTTATTGTTCCTGGCTTCCTACTCAAAACCTAAAGTAGTTGTTGGCCAATAGTTGTCTTTCCAGATTCCCCCCCTCCACAATGCACATCAATTGTTCATTTTTTTTTTCAATGTTTTCACAGAAAGCCACTGCTAGACCACATTTTGACTTACCGTATCTACCAAAGAACAAAAGGGTCAAGATTTATAATCAAATTGGCCGATCCTCATTGAGTCGCCATTGGAGGACAGTAGTGAGATCCCCATCCAATTAGTTCTCCAGCTTATCCTGCTGAGAGTGGTGGGTTTAGACATCTACCTTTATTGAATGTGTAATGTGGGCCATCAACATACAACAACTGAAAGCGAGATACTTCCAGATCCTTATAGTGTTAATTGTCTTGGGGGGAGGAAATAAAAGGAATTTGTTGAGAAGATCCAGCCTGGCTAGTTTTTTTCCTTTTGAGTTTCTCGTGCGGTGTTCTGCATTACGCTCGCTGGGTGTCAAGGCGGTGTCGGACTCTGTTCGCACTGCAGAGTCTGACAATCTGCCTGGGATACTTTAGTTGCACAGCCTACCATGGGAATCAGCCAGTTCTCGCTTCACTGCTCTCCAGTACAGTGAGAGTTAATTTCTGCTGGCTTGTGATCAGCTGCTGGGAGCTCAGGCTGCTGATCCCCATCTCCAGCCTTTATAAGGTTCTGGATTCTGGGGCTGAGTGCCGGATACTGCTCTTTGCTTCCTGGTTCCTGTTGCTATCCAGTTGCATGGTGATCATCAGTTTGCGGTTCAACGTGATGTGTGAGTCCACCAGTTGTGAAGTTATTTCCTACCCCTTTTGCGTTACTCCCCACTTCACATACTATCCCTCCTTTGTGTTTGAGTGCAGTATGCACAAGTTTTCGATTACTCCTATCTGTGACTATTTCTGGGGTGTTGGTAACTGGGTCTTTGGCCCACTCCCCTAATGGGAGGAAGTAGTATTAGGGCTTGGACAGGCTACAGGGTTACGATAGAGGCTTGACCCTAACTACCATCAAGTCTACGGTCGGGATAAGGGACAGCACAGGGGTCCCAGTTTTAGGGTCAGCCTAGGAGCCCCTGTTCCATCCATACAACCCCATTTGAGATTGGGGTCATTGGATGTTTACCATCCTGAGGAACAAAGTATTTCCCCAAAATAATCAAATACAATGTCATAAAAGGGTTGTCCAGGGTAAAGGCCCTTACAAACATTAAAGTGAGCTAAACCTGCCAATTTTCACAGGACTGTCCAATCATCTAATGTGTATGGAGATATTCTGACTCTTCGATGTCAGACAAAAGAATAGACCATTGAACAGTGTAACGTCACACACTCAATCCATTTGATCTACTGGCAGATAGAATGCCTTACGAGTTGCCTAGCTGCGGATTTTTCAACTATGCCTATTGAAAACATATGAATGCAGGGCTGGGTTGGAAGAGATAGCTGTAGGTTTGGCTGATAGCTATCTAAGCTGTATGTGTCATGCTGAGTGCAAGAGGACATATCCGTCGAGAGGCGTAACACAAAGGAAAGACCAGGGAAAATGTAGTGGAAAGCCCGGACAATAGGGAGAGGGAGGTGAGATTACCTCCTAACACTCACTTGAGTCTGATCCATGCATTCCCTAACGTACCTAGGAGGGTCCTTCCCCTGTGCGCTGTTACGTTCCTAGGCCCTCGCTGGTCCTAAACTCACCCTGGATAGGTAGGCCAGCGAGTCACTAGTCTCATTACTGCAAAAAACAACCCCAGGTAGGTAAATACACCACACATGGCAGTCCTAAGTTTTTTCAGCAGGAAACTTCACAGCTGCAACTGAAACAAACACCTTAGCTTCTCCAGAGAAAGGCTCCGTCAAAGTGGTCAGTATAGAAAATCTATCACTAGCATGGATTGAAGCCAAGAGTAGGTAAATATAGTGAAAGTGAGCGATGATAAGATGATGCTGCTGTGATTTAAGACTATAAGTAATCTAAGCTATAAAGGAAAAAGTCCTTAACCCCTTCAGCATCAAATGAAAGTAAATCCACGCAAATACTCTGTAGACTCTCTAGAAGACCTGCAATCAATTAAGTATTGAGACCTCCTGATATCAGATTCCCCAGTGGTAACATGCAGATGTGACACACTCATGACGGTATGAACACCTTTTTTTAAAGAATAAAGTCTGTTTTTGACAAAAACGCCTCCTCTCATGGGCTGTGTCCATTGACTTGAATGTGGATGAGTTATAGTACCACACATTGCTTACTGACAACAGTGGCGCTATTGTTGAAAAAAATAAAATTAAAGCAAACACAATGCAAACCAATGCAACTATGAACATCTACTGTACTATTGATTTTCACTGTATAAAATCTATCCGTTAGACTACATTAATGTACCGTATTTTATACTTGTCTTTTCCCATTAACCACATATCTTTCTAAAAATCTAAATAGAGTTTATACATTTTATGCAAAATTCATGTAATTCCCAACCAATATTTTATCCCATGATTTGAAATGTTATCTTCTAAGCATATCTGAATTTGTTGGGAAGCTTCCCAGAAATTTGGCTAATGAACTTTACCAATATTGCTATAAAATTAGGAAACTTTTTGTTTATGGAATCTACAAGGAATGGCATGGCAGTAAAACCTGTTGCTGATCATTTTCTTCATTTTATTTCTAGTCCTTAATAAGGAGGATCGAATATTTAGATTATTCGGCTTCACGAATATTTTCTGAATACTTCGCCGCTATTTGACTAATCGTGAATATTCGATGCGCAATGTAAGTCTATGGGAAACCCGAATAACAACTATTCAGAACTATTCGGGCTTCCCATAGACTTACATTGCGCATCGAATAGTCGAATAGCGGCAAGATATTTGGAAAATATTCGCGAAGCCGAATAATCGAAGTATTCGATCATCCCTAGTCCTTAATAGTTTATATACAACCATCTATTTCTCCTGCTCTCCCTACTGCATGCCAAGTAATTCTTCTCACAGCTTTATTTCGGCTTTAGATCCCATTTTCACTGTCAGATATCCTTATAACAACAGTTCGATCAATAGATGCCGTCACTCATGGACTGTTCACAGTGAATGGGATATTATATAGGGATCAAGCACTTTCTATGAAGTTCATCCTGCAGCTCGAAGACCCGGAGGAACAGACAACTCAATCTAATAAAGTATAAGGAATATTCACTGTTGTGAGATCTGCTTGTAAAACTTCAGGAGAAATAGTTATGACGTTTTGTACGAAGGAACAAAATTGTATGAGGCTTGTCCTGACAAAGTCACTTCAAGCTGGTCCTGCCCACCTATAAATGATAAACCTGTATGTATATTCTGTAATGGAATCCATATGACAGCCATACACACCTTTATACTCATCTTTCAGGAATTAGCAGCTATTTATTTTCCCCCCCTGGACATAAAGTTGAAATGTTCACCTGATTTTCTTTGCTATGGTTCATTTACCCATCCTTTCTATTATTCACTGGTGTTGTGCCAAGATAACCCACATCATTTCGGAACATACCACCATCCGTACTCCACCCTGTCCTGCCTCTACTTGTCCCAGTGATCGTGTTGATCTTGACAGTATCTGTCGTGAGTAAATTATAAACAACTTTTATATGTTATTATAACTCTCATGACACAATAGTGATATGTAAGTACTATTCTTGCCTAGGGCATCAACACCATAATGCATTATATGTCTTCAGGTGTCCAAGGGCAGGAAGCGATAATACAAAACTGGTTAAATGTACTGCATCAACAAGGCAAACAGAAGTACGGTATTTCTATGAAATATTGGAGCCTCTTCTGTACTGTACCAGGGGTCCCTAATATATGCTTTGGGCTCCAATTTTTAAAAGTGGCCACTGGATTTAACCAAGGTATCTGTGCATTCCACTACAATGCGGATGTGAACATAGATAGCGTTAAGGCTGCTTTACATGCTACGACATCACTAAAGCGATCTCGTTGGGGTCACGGAATTTGTGATGCACATCCGGTTGCTTTAGCGATGTCTTTAAGTGTGACACCTATGAGCGATTTTGAATCGTCGCAAAAATGGTCAAAATCGCTCATCGGTGACATGGGGGTCCATTCTCGAATATCATTGCTGCTGCAGTAACGATGTAGTTCATCGTTCCTGCGGCAGCACACATCGCTCCGTGTGACACTGCAGGAACGAGGAACCTCTCCTTACCTGCGGCCGCCCGCAATGAGGAAGGAAGTAGGTGGGCGGGATGTTACGTCCCGCTCATCTCCGCCCCTCCGCTTCTATTGGGTGGCGGCTTAGTGACGCCGCAGTGACATCTCTATGACGCCGAACGAACCTCCCCCTTGAAGGAGGGATTGTTCGGCGGTCACAGTGATGTCGGTGTAGCTATCGCTAGCGCCCTAAACTCACTTCTCTTCTTCACTAAGGGTACATTCCCAAGATCAGGATTAGCAGTATTTTGGATGCAGCGTAATTTTGCTGAGTTCAAAAAGCTGCGTTGTAAAGTACAAGCACAATGGATGGGATTTATAGAAATCCCATGTCCACTGTGCTTCTTTTTCTATGCAGCGTAAAGTGACATGCGGCATGGCTTCTCGATACACAGCATGTCACTTGTTCTTGTGGAGGAGTGAGTGTTCTTAGTGGAAGAACACAGCAAAAACACGCTGCACCTAAATGTCATGTTGTGACTGGGTCCGAGCGATGCAACACAAAGCTAACACCAGGGTAACAATACAATGGAAGGCCCTTGCACTAGGGAGATTGGATCAGAGTCACCTTCTAACACTCAGCTGAGGCTGATCACTGCACTCCCTAACGTAGATGAGTCCTTCCCCATGTATGCCGATCACGTGCCCTGGTCTTCGCTGGCCCTAATATCACTGTGATTAGTGAAGGCCAGCGAGATGTTAGTCTTGCACTGCAATAAGACAACACGTGGTAGGAAAGAAAAATAGGTGGGGAAAGATACAACGAATACTCCAGCAGGAACTTCTCAGCTGCATCTGAAGCGCCACCTTACCTTTCTTCTGAGACTGGCTCCTACCAAGTGGACAGCATAGGTATGAGCTATAGCCGGCATAAGAAGGAGTGAGGAGTGGATACTTATAACAGAAAGGAGTGACTGCAGCTGAGATTATAACTACCTGTTAGATCCCTTGTTAGATCCCTGCAGGATAGAAAATGGATCTTAGTACAGGAAGGAATTAAAATACGCGCCAACTCAGAGTAAATGATGAGTGGGCACTAAAGCGGTTCAGCAATCAATAACACGCTGTGACCTTCTGATCCCAGATCCCCCTAAGATCACATCAGGCTGTGACACACTTGTGACATTAGAAGCCTGATTGTGGGCATGTATGCTGCATTCTCCAGCAGAGAATACTAGAGTCTCTGCAATAGGAAGGACAACACATCTAGAACGCAGCGTCTCCTGACCGTGGTAGTCCAGCCTTTAGTCAGTTGCTGTGAACGCCCCCTATATATGAAGATCTCAGATCTTGCTGAAGTGTTCTTTATAGCTTTCTTAGAAATTTATGTAGAACTGTGCACACACAGAGCAATTTCTTCATCTATTATCCACCTATTGTAGATATACAGAGGATAAATGTCTCATAGAAGTACTCCTTTAAGCTCCATACTTCCTTGGAACAGTAATATCATTAGACCACTTTGTAAAGTATTCGTCAGGGCTTGGTTAGCGTAAATAGTGAGGACTCGTGATATAATATGAGGTTTCACATCAAGGTTGGACATGGAGTTATGGACTGTATGCTGGGTTACTACAACCTCTAAGTTTATACACAACATTTGTTACAGAGTTGGTTCTTCTTGGGGGGACATTAAAAACCCTTCTGGACACTTTTGCTAATGAGTGTTATTTAGAAAAAAAAAACACCAGTCTGAGGCTGTCCACTCGTAAAGAAAAAGATCAGACCTAGACTGGTGATAGTAACTATTTAACATTGTTGGTCGGAGAATCTCTATGGTGAGATGCCTCCTCAATGAACTTCTGAAAGTAAGAATGTGATCTAATATATATCTAAAATGGACTAATTCTTTAAAACTACTTGTAGATGGTATCACTTAATAGATAAAGTAAAGAATATATACATTTACACAATAGTCTTTCCATATTTATTACAAACTTACAGAAGCAATTTTATCCTTTGTCTAGATCAGAGATTAGAAGCAACTTCCCTTATAACTTCTTAATACCAAACACAGTGCCACACCGGTTAACAAGTTGTGTATTCCTCTTACAGTTCAGATCCATTCATTTCAATCTTGTTGAGCTGTAACACTGTACACAATAAATAAGGGTTTTGAACAATCCAAGCAACTAATTTTGTACAACCTCAAAACCATCGAAAGATTTGACATCTATAGATCAAGCATAGGCAACGTTATCAGGACTGCAAAACCAAACATAGAATAGCTATTATATATTATATAGTATTATATAAATATAATAGTTCTAAATCTAAATCTGCCATATGATATATGCAAAAGTAATGTCCTTGTTGATTAGGCTTGTATCCGTAGTCTGCTAGTTAATAGCATATATGACTGCAGGCACACATCCATCCTGCCGCAATTTCCCATTAGACTAGTGTTAACATTTTCCATTTTGCTCTGACCTGTTCTCCTCAATGACAGTGTCAGCATTACCCATTATTGATTCATCTAAAATAGAAAGAGCCAGTTATATGGTTTTAAACAAATTACGCCCCAATTTCAAGGGTTCACAAAATGAGAACTTAAGGTCTGTTTTTGGCTCTTTTTCCCCCAAACAATTGCGTTCTTGTGCTTTGGAGGTATCTGGTATTGTAGCTCAGCTTCACTCAAGCTGAAGTATTTAATCTGCAATACTGGGAACAACCAATGGACAAGTATGGCACAGTTACTATAAAAAATACCAGAAAAAAATTCCAGAGAACCCCAAACTACCCTTTCTAGGGGGGATACTAAAGTCTTGTGACTAAAGAGATAAGACGTCCTATTGTCAGGTTTCTGCACTGGTTCCTGTGCTCATATCACCTTGTAATGAGTGCAAACAACGCAGAATAATGTATGCCGCGAGAAGAGTGAGTTAACAGATAGCAGAGAAGTGCCTATGACAACAAAGGGATAAAGTGAAATCTCAGAGCAGTTATGAGCTTTACAAAGTATTAATTATTAACACTCACTAGAATCACACAAGTAAGAGCACAGAGAGCCGTCAGTGGTAGAAGGATCCAGTAGAAGGATCCAAGTACGTATATGACCAATGCAGCTAGGTGAAGGGAAAACCCAACAATAACTCTTACTAGATGTGCTATAAAAACGCCTATTAATGACTAAAATGCAAAGCTCATAAACCTAAGTGCTAAAACATCATAAACAATATTTACTTTAGTTCATAGCCATGAAAGTTGCACATTCATAAACAACCTCCGAATATGCCCATTTGTGGACATGTAGGCAGAGATCCAAGTAAGCCATTCATCGTTTTCTATCATTTGTAGAGATGAGCGGACCTGTGGAAGTTCGGTTCGGTGGGTTCAGCCAGACTTTAGATAAAGTTTGGTTTGGAACCCGGACTTGGCCTGAACCCCAATGGAAGTCAGTAATTGGGCAGTTCGGATCCACCCACATGCAGCCAGACATAAACAGATCACTTTCAGGGTGGGTGGGCAGTGATTTTACATGGTATTTTTAGTGCACACTACATCCGATCCCACTGTTGTTACTCCCCAGTGTGAGCCAATCAAACACTTCAAGCTGCTCACACTGGGCTGAGAACTGAGTGTATCGGAGCACAACGATGCTCGCACAAGTGGTTTGTATACATAAAGCACCCGAACTCTGAACTCTGAAAGTTTTTGTAAAGTCTGTGTAGGTACGAACACCGAACAATGAACCTCGAGTTCGCTCATCTTGGGACATATATATTCCTTGACTGATTCCAGAAGTAGATTTATTTTGTCAACTAGAAGTCACCAGAAAGACATTACTTTGTAGACACCACTATGTCTGCTTCCAAGCCTGCCCAACACACTTTAAGAGGGTTGTACCAAATTAATAATTTATCCCTTATTGATCGGATAGGGGATAATTTATTGATCGGTGGCGGCCCTCCACTGGTTTGGAGAATGGGGCTGGAAGGAGCCCACTCTAAATGGACAGCATGCACATCTCCACTGCAATAATGGGAATCCCAGTCATCAGCCCACCTGCAGTCAAAAAGATGACCCCCTATCCTATTAATAGGGGATAATAACTTTGTACAAAATCTTTAATATATAAATTAAACAATAGTCATTATGTATATATGGTGAGCATACACAATTGTATACAGACAATATGAAGCACCCATAGCAACCAATCACAGTCAGGAGCTTTAATTTTTCAAGATCTCTAGAGTAAATGAAAGCTGCAGTATGATTGGTTGCAATAAATGGGCAATAAAGACAAGTTTTCTGTCGGACAATTTCATAAATCCAGTTTTGGCTAAGAGAGGAATAGAAAGAGAAGAAAAGGATTATTCTAATTTTTACTTTACTTACTATATACACCAGGACACATTTTTATAATAATGTAAATTTGTTTCCCAAATGCAAAGTTAAGCAATTTTTTAAGCAGTCTTCATTAAGGGTACGTGCTCATGATCCGGACATGCTACATTGTAGATGTAGTGTGTTCTCTTGCGGAGATGCGAGTGTTGTCCGCAGGAAAACGCAGCGTCCGTGCCCCCAATCAATGTCCTGGGCGCAGCGGACTTTTGCTGTATTCTCCCACCGAGAATACTCGCGTCTCTGCAAGCATAAACTGACATGCTGCAGCTCAGAAAGCCGCGTCACAGGTCAGTTTACGCTGCGGAAAAAGAAGCACAGTGGGCGTGGGGATTCTGTAAATCCTTTGCATTGTGCTTGTACTGTACAACGTAGCGTTTTGCAAGCAGGGAAAACATGCTGCGTCAAAAACGCGGCTATTCCTGATCATGGGCACATACACTAAGGCGGGCTTTACACGCTGCGAAATCGCTAGCAATTGCTAGCGATGTCGAGCGCGATAGCACACGCCCCCATCGCACATGCGATATGTGGTGATTGCTGCCGTAGCGAACATTATCGCTACGGCAGCTTCACACGTACATACCATATATACATACCATAAATATCTAGATTATGCACTTATTCATTCACCATCATCTCTACTCTCCATCATCTAATTATCATGTCTGCTCTCTTCACAGGTATGTCTGCCAACTACTCGGATTTTCCTTGAATAGCCTTTCCTTGAGTACCCTGCTTTCTGTGCAATTGGTATGTCTGTTAGTGACCACTCCATGAACCCCCATTCTCACTTTTATGACCCCCTGTTATCTCTGCCTATGCTATCCAACAGCTGGGTTCAGCTTTTATTTAAGTAATTAAAAAGAGCACCATCCCCTCCTTGCTAACACTATATATCTGTACCACACTGTCGGCTGAGACACTGTCGGCACGTGGATCCCTAAGTGTGGATCTTTAAGTGTGCAGAAAATGAATTAGGCCCGAATTGGGCCGGAAGGGACTGGAAGGTAACTGGATACATAGTCAAAGTAAACAATGTTTGTATGTGTTTTTACTTTCACCCCTATAATACTTTACTTTCTATCTTCCCCTCTAATCCCTACACCCAGTAATGAGCTATTCATCTCTCCCTCCATCCTCCCCACCCATCTCACCCTCTCATCAGATCTGTTCCTCCACTTTACACCCTGTGCCTCCAGACACACACGGCCACCTCATGGCCTCTCCTGCTCCCACCTATTAACACTCTCACTGCTTTTCCTCACTGCTGGGGATATCTCCCCAAATCCTGGCCCTCCTCACCACATCCCCATTGTCACATCTAACTGCCATACACACTCTAACACCAATTTCCGCAACCTCTCCAACCTTATACCAATTCACCCAGCCCCGGCTCCCCCAGTCCCACTAACAGGAGCTCTATGGAATGCTCGCTCTGTGTGCAATAAACCTTCCTACATTCATGATCTTTTCATCACTAATAAACTTTCCTTCCTCACCATGACAGAAACCTGGCTCACCCCCTCTGACACTGCCTCTCCTGCTGCACTTTCTTATGGTGGTCTCCAACTCTCTCACACACCCCGCCCCAGTAACAAGCATGGTGGAGGAGTTTGTTTGCTCCTGTCCAACCAATGCTCCTTTACCCCAATTCCACTACCACCCTCGGTTACTCTCCCCTCTTTTGAGGTGCACTCCGTACGCATCTACTCCCCTTCCAACCTCCAACTGGCTGTCATTTACTGCCCTCCAGGGCCAGCCACTGCCTTTTTTGACCATTTCACCACCTGGCTACTACATTTCCTTTCCACCGACATCCCCACCATCATCATGGGTGACTTTAACATCCCCATTGACACTTCTCACTCATCTGTCGCTAAACTTCTAACACTCGCTTCCTCCTTCGGCCTCACTCAATGGTCCTCTGCAGCTACTCACAAAGATGGCCACACGCTGGACCTCATCTTCACTCGCTTCTGTTCGCTATCTAACCTCTCTAACTCACCTCTACCCCTGTCTGACCACAACCTACTCACATTCTCTTCCCTTTCTTCTCCAAGTACACAACCCCCCCTTCACAAACCTTCACACCCCCGCAGAAATCTCAATCACCTTGATTTACACTCACTTTCTCAGTCTCTTTTCCCTCTTGCAGACACTGCTTCTTCAAACAATGCAGATGCTGCTGCCACTTTATACAACACCACTATCTCTGCAGCCCTCGAATCAGCTGCCCCCCTCACACACACCAAAACCCGCACAATCAACAGGTAACCCTGGCACATGAGTCAGACTAAAGAATTGAGATGGGCTTCCAGAATTGCTGAGCGCAGATAGAAGAGGTCTCATTCAACTGAGCACTTCATTACATACAAACAAGCTCTCACCACTTTCAAGTCTGCACTCACCGCTGCAAAACAAACCTACTTCTAATCCCTCATATCCTCTCTATCCCACAACCTTAAACAGCTATTCAACACTTTCAACTCTCTCCTCCGTCCCCCAGCACCACCTCCCTCTCATCTCATCTCAGCTGAAGACTTTGCCTCTTTCTTCAAGCAGAAGATTTACAACATCAGAGCAAGCTTTGGCCCACAATCCCCACAGCCACTCCTCACAACTACTCAGCCTTCTTCCTCAAAATCCAGCTTCTCCACCATGACAGAAGAACATCTTTCCACTCTACTCTCAAGATCACATCTAACCACCTGTGCACTTGACCCGCCCGCTCCCATTGCATCTCATCCCCAACATCACCACAGTCCTCATCCCAGCCCTAACCCATCTCTTCAACCTATCACTAACATCTGGTGTATTCCCTTCATGCTTTAAACATGCCTCAAGCACAGCCATCCTCAAAAAGCCCTCCCTTGACCCATCTTCTGTGTCAAACTATCACCCCATATCACTTCTCCCCTATGCCTCAAAACTACTGGAACAGCATGTCCATCTTGAACTGTCCTCATACCTCTCTTCCTGCTCTCTCTTTGATCGGTTACAATCTGGCTTCCGACCCCATCATTCCACTGAAACTGCCCTGACCAAAGTTGCTAACGACCTACTAACCGCAAAAGCCAAGCGACACTACTCTGTCCTCCTCCTCCTGGACCTGTCCTCTGCCTTTGACACAGTAGACCACTCCCTTCTATTACAAATTCTCTCATCTCTGGGCATCACAGACTTGGCGCTATCTTGGATCTCCTCATACTTATCCAACCGAACTTTCAACGTCTCCCACTCTCACACCACTTTTTCATCTCGCCCCCTATCTGTCGGTGTCCCCCAAGGTTCAGTTCTTGGACCCCTGCTGTTCTCCATTTACACTTTCGGCCTGGGACAGCTCATAGAGTCCCATGGCTTTCAGTATCATCTCTATGCTGATGATACGCAGATCTACCTCTCTGGACCTGACATCACCTCCCTACTAACCAGAATCCCACAATGTCTGTCTGCTATTTCATCCTTTTTCTCTGCTCGATTCCTAAAACTGAACATGGACAAAACTGAATTCATTGTCTTTCCTCCCCCTCACTCAACTCCCCCACCTGACATATCCATCAATGTCAATGGCTGCTCACTTTCCCCAGTGCCACGCGCTCGCTGCCTGGGAGTAATCCTAGACTCTGATCTCTCTTTAAAGCCACACATCCAAGCCCTTTTCACCTCCTGCCGCCTCCAACTCAAAAATATTTCCCGGATCCGTACATTCCTTTCCCAAGAAGCTGCAAAAACCCTAATACATGCCCTTATTATCTCCCGTCTGGATTATTGCAACCTCCTGCTCTGTGGCCTCTCTTCTAACAGTCTCGCACCCCTACAATCTATTTTAAACTATGCTGCCTGGCTAATCCACCTGTCCCCCCGCTACTCCCCGACCTCTCCTCTCTGCCAATCCCTTCACTGGCTTCCCATTGCTCCAGTTCAAAACACTAACCATGACATACAAAGCCATCCACATCCTGTCTCCTCCCTACATCTGTGACCTAGTCTCCCGGTACTTACCTACACGTAACCTCCGATCCTCACAAGATCTCATTCTCTACTCCCCTCTCATCTCCTCTTCCCACCATCGCATCCAAGATTTCGCCCGTGCCTCCCCCATACTCTGGAATGCTCTGCCACAACACATCAGACTCTCGCCTACCTTGCCAAGCTTCAAAAGGAACCTGAAGACCCACCTCTTCCGACAAGCCTACAACCTGCCGTAACCCTCAGTCTGATACAGCGCCGCACAATCAGCTCTACCCTCACCTACTGTATCCTCACCTATCCCTTGTAGACTGTGAGCCTTCGCGGGCAGGGACCTCTCTCCTCCTGTACCTGTTTGTGTCTTGTACTGTTTATGATTATTGTACTTGTCCCTAATTATGTATACCCCTTTCACATGTAAAGCGCCATGGAATTGATGGCGCTATAATAATAAATAATAATAATAATAATACCTGGTCGGCGACATCGCTGTGACCGCCGAACAATATCGCCTTCAAGGGGGAGGTGCGTTCGGCATCATCGCGACGTCACCGCGACGTCACTAAGTGGCCGGCCAATAGAAGAGTAGGGGCGGAGATGAGCGGGACATAACATCCAGCCCACCGCCTTCCTTCCGCATTGCCGGTGGACGTAGGTAAGGAGATGTTTGTCATTCCTGCGGTGTCACACACAGCGATGTGTGGTGCTGCAGGAACGACAAACAACATCGTACTGGCAACGATTTTTGACGTTTTTTGTGATCGGTGATCGTCGCTCCTAGGGTTTACACGCTGCGATATCGGTAATGGTGCTGGATGTGCGTCACTAACGACATGACCCCGACGATATATCGTTATCGATGTCACCATCTGTAAAGCCCGCGTAAGACTATTAAGCTAGTCACAATGCAGGGGGCGTGCAAAATTTGAAGAGGACTGTGACTGAAACGCTACAAAGTGCCTGCCCTACGACTGAAAGAAAAGGTCTGTAATGCTGTCACAAGAGTGGCCTTAAAAAAAAAGTGGCCTTAATGCGTACTATTGATTTATGAAATAAAACTTAAAACAATGGTTAGGCATCTTAATATCCCTCTGTTAAAATTTTGCTACTAAACAAAAAACCTGAAATAAAGACTTGTGTGTCACAGAAATTGTGCTTCTAGGTTTATGTCACCTGCAAGTCATCAATTCTTGCAAAAATGCAAAAGAAAAATATCCATAATAGAGTAATTGCTGGCTCTTTTTGCACAATTCCTTGCTGTAATAGTCCAATAAAGGGGCGGACACATCATTGGTACAAACTGTGCAGCCAGACAGGGGCCCAAGAGGAAAGGGGGCTCATTTCTACCTCAAAGCAGGTGAAATTGTGCATTATAAGGAGCTATTGGACTACAAAGGGCCCATATATAGATCTTGCACAGGGGCACTTTTCTGTCTGTGTCCGCCAGTGGTCCAATGTTACACCCAAACACAGCACTCGAATACTACTGTTGACTACTATCGGTTACTATCTGTTTTCCTCTAGCCAGATAGTTCTCTTAGACATTCATGAGGCTGTGTTTGCTGAGTTAATATAGTCCTAGGAGGCCTCAGAGTGCTTTTTTTCTAGGCAATAAGAATTGCAGTATTTGTAGGTAATTTATTTACTGCAAATCAAATTTCAAACAATCTGTTCATCACTAATTGCAAGTGGAGGCTCTTTCGGCTACCATGATGTCAGGCCAGTAAGAGTGCATAATGACTACACTTACGTTGATTACCGGTCTTCTTACCCACGCCGACAAGCAAAGATGGGGACAGAACAATCGCTAATATGATCATTCTGACCCCTTAGGGCATCATATTATCGGCAGCATATGTGCAGTTCACACCCGGTGATGTGCTGCCATTTACAATGAGTTTTTTGCATGCATAAAATAAAATCACATGACAAAAGAGTGTTTTTGCTTGTTAGTCATATAATTACTGCCAGGTTTAGGGGTGCTTCACACACAGCGAGCTCGCTGCCGAGATCGCTGCTGAGTCACGCTTTTTGTGACGCAGCAGTGACCTCATTAGCGATCTCGCTGTGTGTGACAATGAGCAGCGATCTGGCCCCTGCTGCGAGATCGCTGCTCGTTACACACAGCCCTGGTTCGTTTTCTTCAAAGCCGCTCTCCTGCTGTGACACACAGATCGCTGTGTGTGACAGCAAGAGAGCGACAAATGAAGCGAGCAGGGAGCAGGAGCCGGCGTCTGACAGCTGAGGTAAGCTGTATCCAAGATAAACATCGGGTAACCAAGGTGGTTACCCGATATTTACCTTAGTTACCAGCCTCCGCAGCTCTCACGCTGCCTGTGCTGCCGGCTCCGGCTCTCTGCACATGTAGCTGCTGTACACATCGGGTTAATTAACCCGATGTGTACAGCAGCTAGGAGAGCAAGGAGCCAGCGCTCAGTGTGCGCGGCTCCCTGCTCTCTGCACATGTAGCTGCATTACACATCGGGTTAATTAACCCGATGTGTACTGTAGCTAGGAGAGCAAGGAGCCAGCGCTTAGTGTGCGCGGCTCCCTGCTCCCTGCTCACACTGGTAACTAATGTAAACATCGGGTAACCATACCCGATGTTTACCTTAGTTACCAGTCTCCGCAGCTTCCAGACGGCGGCTCCGTGCAAGCGCAACGTCGCTTGCACGTCGCTGCTGGCTGGGGGCTGGTCACTGGTCGCTGGTGAGATCTGCCTGTTTGACAGCTCACCAGCGACCATGTAGCGATGCAGCAGCGATCCTGACCAGGTCAGATCGCTGGTCGGATCGCTGCTGCATCGCTAAGTGTGAAGGTACCCTAAGTGAAGACAGCAACATCCTGGATACAGACAGATCTCACATACAGCCTATATTACTAAGAGGGCTACTCCCAAAAAAGAAAAATCTGAAACTTGGATCAGATTGCAAAGTGCATAATAGGGGTATGAAAATGAATAAAGGAATGAGAATTACAGACTAAAATCAGCGCAATTTTATTAACTAAATATGTAAATTACGTGTAAAAAATAATTTTTCCCACTTCAAAAGTCTCCATAGTCTTTACGGTTTGGTATACACATAGTGGAAAAAAGCAGCAAATCCCCCATATACATTTCATTACAAATGCTACATGAAAGGGGAGAACTTAGAAAAGAAAATCCACAAATCCATCATTTCTGAACATCCTCCAGAATGTAAAGCCGCTCAATATCTCTGTGGAAGAAAACTACTAGGTTTACACTGTAATCCACTGTGTATTTTCCACACTGAAATCCTCTCGGAAAGTCTATAGCATTAGTTTTCGGGTACATGTACCCTTACAATAAGTTGCTAGAAACTGAAAAATTCACTGCGAATCAGTCCTATGTAGATTTAACCTAACAAATTACATGAAAGTAGTCCCATTAGGTTACTTGGTTGATTGTGACACTGTTAAAGTGTAAAGTACTTTCTTACTAGAAGATAATGATAATGATACTTAGGATATACTTTCAGCCACTTTCTGAAACAGGGACACTATGTTCTTATATAGATAGCTCTCTTACAGTCATGGATAAAAGTGTTGGCATCCTTGATATTGTTCCAGAAAATGAAGTATTTCTCCCATAAATGTATTTTAATTACACACGTTTTGTTATACAAATGTTTAATTCCTTTGTGTGAATTGGGACAGCTAAAAAAAACAGAGGGGGGGGGGAAGGCAAATTGGACTTAATTTTCACAAAACCCCAAAAATGGGCCTTAGAATTGTTGGTACCTTTCCAAAATTGTGGGTAAACAATTCAAACTCATCTGTGGCACCTAATAGATGTGGGCAATATGAAAATAACACCAGAAACCAGACAAAAAGGGGAAAAGTTGACCAAATCTTTGCATTGTGCATCTGTGTGTGCCGCACAATGCATGGAGAACAAAAAGAGGAGAAGAGAACTGTCTGATGACTTGAGAACCAAAATTGTTGCAAAATATCAATCTCAAGGTTACAAGTCTATCTCCAGATATTGTGACACTGTAGGCACTGTAGCTAATCTCCCAGAACATGGATGGCAGAGAAAAATAGATGAAAGTTTTCTGGATGGTCCGGATAGTGGATAACCAGCCACAAAGTTGCAAAGAAAATCAAGCTGTCCTGCAAGATCAGGGTGCATCAGTGTCAGCAAAGAATGATCTGTCAACATTTGAATGAAATTAAACCTATTATGCTCGCAAATCGAGCACTGGACCGAAAATACCATTCACTTGCATGGAGGAGTGAATTGGACCAGCCACAGAGTCTTCATTACTGCCACTGAAGATGGCAACAGGGACACATGCTGGAAAGCAGCAGGGTCATTCCGTGTCAAGTGGACCAGTTTTAAAAATCGTCCCCACTCGACGTTCTCCGATTTTGCTGAAAATTTATAAGGATGTACATGTATGTTTGAAAAGAGGTTCTGTAAATTTTTAGGGCCAGATCTCAAATATATTGGGCACTGTTGACCTTTCACTGGAGGCCCCCCCCCCAAGCCTGCGGCTTCAGCTAAGAGGATTTTGCAAACTTTGGCACATAGCCATTAGAGTTCTATACTGGCTATGATGCTGAAATTTGGCATACTAGCTCAACTTTTGCTGCTAAACGCGATAAAATTATTACCGGGTATGACAAAACAATATTTCGGCCGCAATTTTGTGTCAAAGTAGCTTGCAAAACGCCTCGCATAAAATTTATGCCAAACTTTGCCCATATATAACTCAAGACCAAAAACCAATAGGAACTGGTGCTTTACCCTGTACAACAAACATCTTCATGACGTTGCATTGCTGCAATATCACGGTCAAAGCATATGTATTTGTGGAAATATTCACACCCACATATGATGAAAAACTTAAAAAAAAACGAATTTTACCTATTTTTAGGTCAAATTTCCCAAAAAGGGTACCCCTAAAATATATTAATTCTGTTATTTGAAAGAGCACATTTTTCTCTACAAGGATCATTGGGGTTTTTTTTGGAGTCTCTCCATTTAAGAAAAGAAAAATGCCACTGAACATGGTGTTATTTATTAATACGCAATGAATGCTAACTGCACTATTCAAAGTTTTGCACATCGAGAGACTGAAATTCTTGCCCATTCTTCCTTTACAAACAGCTGGAGCTGAGTGAGGTTGGATGGAGAGAGTTTGTGAACAGCAGTTTTCAGCTCTTTCCACAGATTCTCAATTGGATTCAGGTCTGGACTTTGACTTGGTCATTCTAACACCTGGATACGTTTATTTGTGAACCATTCCATTGTAGATTTTGCTTTATGTTTGGGATCATTGTCTTGTTGGAAGACAAATCTCTGTCCCAGTCTCAGGTCTTTTGCAGACTCCAACAGGTTTTCTTCAAGAATGGTCCTGTATTTGGCTCCACCCATCTTCCCATGAATCTTAACCATCTTTCCTGTCCATGCTGAAGAAAAGCAGGCCGAAACCATGATGCCGCTACCACCATGTTTGACAGTGGGGATGGTGTGTTCAGGTTGATGAGCTGTGTTGCTTTTACGCCAAACATATTGTTTGGCATTGTGCCCAAATAGTTCGATTCTGGTTTCATCTGACCAGAGCACCTTCTTCCACATGTTTGGTGTGTCTCCCAGGCGGCTTGTGGCAAACTTTAAACGACATTCTTTATGGATATCTTTGGGATATGGCTTTCTCCTTGCCACTCTTCCATAAATGCCAGATTTGTCCAGTGTACGACTGATTGTTGTCCTATGGACAGACTCTCCCACCTCAGCTGTAGATCTCTGCAGTTCATTCAGAGTGATCATGGGCCTCTTGGCTGCATCTCTGATCAGTCTTCTCCTTGTTTGAGATGAAAGTTTGGATGGACGGCCGGGTCTTGGTAAATTGCAGTGGCATGATACTCCTTCCATTGCAATATGATCGCTTGCACAGTGCAGTTTCAACTTCTCTGGTTATTCAGAGTTCATTCTGAAGCTTGGCTTGAAGCCGGAAGGAGGTGGTCGCTGCTGCTGTTCTTGGTTGTTTAGTGGAAAGTTACCCTGTTGTTTAGTTACCTTCTCCTTACCTTATATACCACCTGTGCACCTTCTTATAGTCTTCCTGGTGGGTTTTTTTGGTGTGTGTCAGTTTTGTTCTTCCCCCATTTAGTGTTGTTTGTCGCTGAGGTTTTGTGACTGATGTCACGGCCTGACCCTTGGGTGGTGGGTGTTACATCAGGGCTTTGAACAGGAGATAGGGACACACTGGGGGCCCAGACCTCACTACCATTGAGTGTACCTCTGGATTTTGGGTCAAGTCAGGGTGCTACCTAGTCTGAAGGCTAGCTTAGGGGTCCCTATCCAGTCACATCCTAGTCACCAGTGTGACAAAGAGTCACACACTACTTTCTAAATTTGTTGCTTCTGAGTGCAGAAATGCGGGGAATAAGTGCTGCCGCTTTTCTTGAATCAGATGGCTGGGCACGACCATTGGATTGTGAGCCCCAATGGGACAGAGATGATGATGTCTGTGACGTGTTGTAGAATTAATGGTGCTAAATAAGTGATTAAAGTCTGACATGTCCATGAACTAGTGCACCCATTAAAAAAAAGCATGTCTGTTTTTGATCCAAGTCCATATTAAACTCAGACAGCCCATGGATGTCATCTTAGTTGCATCTAAGTTCAATATCACATTCCCGCTCCACCATTGAGTAAGCGGAAATATACTCCTTAGCTCACTGACATAGAACTAATGTGTCGCGTTAGAGGGAATTTGTCAGCAGGTTTTTGCTATGTAATCTGAGAGAATACTGATGTAGAAGAGAACCTGATTCCACAGATGTGTCACTTACTGGGCTCTATGTTGCTGTATCAATAAAATCATCAGTGTTTCCTAAGTAGAAGATTATCACTACAGGGCAACCTGCCTCATGCCTTCTAGTTCCACCCCACCCCAGCACTAATTAGCAGTTCTCTGTCAATATACACTGTACACAGAAAGATGTGGTATGGATGGGGTGATACACAGATCAGTATTCTGAGCTCTGCTAGATTTGCAGCGGAGAAAACTGTGATTCTATCACAACTGCTGAACTCAGTAAACTAAGTGATACATCACTGGAATCAGGGTCTCTTTCACTACCTCATACCGCTGTCAGATTACATAGCAAAATTCTGCTGACAAATTCCCTTTAAGAACTAGGCTTCTCCCATTTTAAATGGTTAAATCTTAGAGAAGGATCCTTTATTTTTTACATTGCTATTTTTTTTTCTATATATAATTTCCTCTCCTACAGTTAACTTCTGATTTTAGTTTTGTATTAAAATGGAATATGTGAAGATAGCACTGGATCTAGTGTCCTGTGTACTCTAAAATCAATGTTGTTCTATGGACCCACCACAGAAAATCATCTGAGGTTGTCAAATAATGTGGATGTCTTTTACCGGACCTTCGTATTCTTGACTCAGAATCTGGACCATCTGCAGGATCATTTGTTATTCTGGTCCAGTCCCATAACCTATTTATGACATTAGAGATACTTTACATATGGTATATATCTGTCCCTCAACAATTATATGGAAATAATAAAATATGGTGCCATCCAAAGCGATCCTGACACATCTAGGCCAATATCATTGGGACTGACTGCATGTTTAATCTCTACTTTACTGATTTATGTCTTATATAATAGCGAAAAAATCCTGTGCACACTCATTAACTCCGCTCCTATTTTTCATAAATGAGAGTAAAACAGTTCAGTTGCATAAATTTGCTGCATTTTAATTAACTTTTTTATATTAGGGTGTTTAATTAGAGAAAATCATATACTACAGGGACAGCAGGTCTTGCACAAGCCGTAAATTACCTCCGAGGTTCTCTTTGCTATAAAGTGGTTTTCTGTTTCCCTGTTTCAATGTGTCACTTTCAGATAAAGTTAACACCATGGATTTCTTTGAAACAGTGGATTAAAATTTAAATTTTATGATTTTTTTTTTACACAAAAAAATGGATTTTCTGGCAAATGAAAGCATTAGCACATTTTCGAGTAAATGCAATGACTGCGACAGACATGTTTATGTATGGCTTCTGCAAAGTAAATTAATTTAGCTGCTGTCCATCTGTTATACTAATTTATGATTTCAATGTAGGCGATTAACATACTCTATAGTTTAATTCACTGGCAGCCTAATATTAGTATTAACAATCTGCAGTCAGTAGAAAACATAAGAATGAGAGTAATCGGACCACAGGACAGTTAGGGCGGCTTTGCACGTTGCAACATCGCACGTGCGATGTCGGTGGGGTCAAATCGAAAGTGACGCACATCCGGCGTCACTTTCGACATCGTTGTGTGTAAATCCTAGATGATACGATTAACGAGCGCCAAAGTGTCGTTATTGTATCATCGGTGCAGGCTCCGACTTTTCCATAATTACGCTGCCGCGACAGGTACGATGTTGTTCCTCGTTCCTGCGGCAGCACACATCGCTGTGTGTTACGCCGCAGGAGCGAGGAACATCTCCTTACCTGCCGCCGGCGGCTATACGGAAGGAAGGAGGTGGGCGGGATGTTTACATCCTGCTCATCTCCGCCCCTCCGCCGCTATT
Source organism: Anomaloglossus baeobatrachus (assembly GCF_048569485.1). Classification (NCBI taxonomy): domain Eukaryota; kingdom Metazoa; phylum Chordata; class Amphibia; order Anura; family Aromobatidae; genus Anomaloglossus; species Anomaloglossus baeobatrachus. Next base: position 91,225,787 of record NC_134357.1, read on the forward strand.
GGCCGCCTGCCGTGTGACGTCGCTATGACGCCGCACGACCCGCCCCCTTAGGAAGGAGGCAGGTCGCCGGCCAGAGCGACGGTCGCAGGGCAGGTGAGTGCATGTGAAGCTGGCATAGCGATAATTTTCGCTACGCCAGCTATCACAAGATATCGTACCTGCGACGGGGGCGGGGACTATCGCGTGCGACATCGCAGCATCGGCTTGCGATGTCGCAACGTGCAAAGCCCGCCTTAGGGCCATGGACCCATTAGGCCGGTTTCACACATCACATTTTTTCTCATACGTGAAAAACAATTCATGTTTATCGCCTGTCCCATTTTATGTCCGATTCTTGATGCTAAACTTCTTATATTTTTTTATTCATCACAGAAAAAAAAGGCCAAACTTACTAATACCTGATCACAGTATGAATCCTCTGCAGAATACATCAGGACCTTGTCACACGGGGTTTGGTTCATAACTCGCTGGGTTTCATGGCGGCATCAGTCACTGTTCACACGATAGACTCTAAAGCCGGCATCACACGGTACAATATATCGGGCGATATGTCGGCGGGGTCACGGAGTTTGTGACGCACATCCAGCATCGTTTGATATATCGTAGCGTGTGGCAGCTATGAGCGACTGAGAACGAGCAAAAATACTCACCTTATTGTTGCTCGTTGACACGTCGCACATTTACAAAATGTCGGTCCTCCTTCTGTGCTCCGGTTGTTCATCGTTCCCGAGGCAGCACACATCGCTCCGTGTGACACACCCTGGGAACGACGAACACAGCTTACCTGCGGCCGCTGGCAATGCAGAAGGAAGGGTTGGGTGGGATGTTGTTATGTCCCGCTCATCTCCGCCCCTCCGCTTCTATTGGCCGGCTGCCGTGTGACGTCGTTGTGACGCCGAACGTCCCTCCCCCTTCAGGAAGAGGATGTTCGCCGCCCACAGCGAGGTCGTCCAGGAGGTAAGTACGTGTGACAGGGGGTTAACGACTTTGTGCGCCATGGGCAACTAATTGCCCGTGACGCACAAACGACGGGGAGTGGGTATGATCGCTCGTGCGATCTTACCGTGTGACGCCGGCTTAACACTCTACAATGTGGTTTCTTTGGTGCTTTGGAACTGTGTGTTCATTTGTGATCAGGCTGGCAGGACTTAATTTCTACTGGCCTGTTGCTTACCTCTAGAATCACATGTTGTGGTGTGGGAAGACCTATCACAGGTACTCCCCACCTTTTTAAGCTGGAGGAGCCTGTCTTCCCATGCCAACAATAGCTTTTGCTAACCAGTCAGTGTGCGGTTGTATCCAAGTCCTGCTGGTGATTGTAGTGCTTGGTGCATGGAGTTGTTGTGAAGTTCTCTTGTCATCTCATTGTTTCATCCCTGTTATTATTTTGCTCCTGATCACTTGTTGTCTAATACCACTGTGTGAGCAAGTGAGTGAACGCGTTTTGGTTTCCAGTTTGTCCATATCTGTGGGTTCTACCACTCCTGTCCTTTCCCCCCAGGGGAGGGCCAGGCAGGAGTGGTAGATGCCACAGACATGGACAAAGAGGGGAAAACAAAATTTGTTCACTCAGCATGCTCACACAGAGGTATTAGACAACAAGTGATCAGGAGCAAAATAATAACAGGGATGAAACAATGAGATGACAAGAGAACTTCACAACAACTCCATGCACCAAGCACTACAATCGCCAGCAGGACTTGGATACAACCACACAACATGTGATCCTACAGGTAAGCAGCAGGCCAGTAGAAGTTAACTTCTGCCAGCCTGATCCCAAATGAACACATAGCTGGTCGATGCCCGAGCCTGCCTGTGTAACCCATAAGCACCAGAGGTATTAAACAACAAGTGATGAGGAGCAAAATGGGGTGAGGGAGAGGGGACATTAGATCAGGGCTGTACAGAAGCAGGGCTACCATTAGACATATCTTTTTTAGTTTAGGATCCCCGGTCCCCGGTTATCCCATCACACCCCATGACAGTGTCCATGATAAAGGTGGGGTGGACTTACTGATACTGATGAACAACCTCTCATTTCTATCATCCTCGGAGGGGTGGTTACTTACACAGAAAAGGCTTGTATAGGGCACTATTCAAAGAGATGTGTAGTACACCATGGTCCCGCCCATACTTTTAGATCTGGTGGGCTGTCTAGCACTATATACGTGCACACCATAAGGAGAGACAGACCAATTTTTCCACCATTACTTGTTTTGCATAGAAAAAACACAAAAAGTGTGAGTGGACCTTCATACAACAGCTATCATAGTGAATAATGTTTTATTTTTCATTGCAATTACATACATGAACCTCATGGGCAGAAACAAGCAACAAGCACAGCCCCGGTGTGAGCAATTTATAGGGGATACTGAATATCTAACTGCTAATTTGTGGCACATAGGATATAATTGCCTTGAGCTTACTTGCCTAAAACTAGTAGTAAGGTCGCGTAAGCATAACTGATGGAAAAGCAAGGTGACAGATTGAAACTAATTATAATGATCATAGCACTTTACCTGTCAGAAACCCTCTAAATGTGTTTGAGCAGCTTCCAGTACTTGGCTAAATCCCAGTTGAAATGTTGCAGCAGATTAAATAGATTGTCCAGAATTAGTAAAACATGGCCGCCAAATACATCACCATCCCTGTATATAAATTAGAATAAAGCTGAGCTGCAATATCCAAAACAATCAGTGGACAGCAATGATGCTGTTTTTGGAAGAAGGTAGCCCTACTTTTCTAATCCTGAATAAAACCTTTAAAGCACCACTTCAATGGCTAAGGCTCCAGAACTGTCCGACATTGGCCCTGTATATACGGTATTATATAATCATTATTCAAGGAAAAATGTTAGGAACAGAAACATCCACTGGCAAAATCTGATGTTTCAGCGTGGTCTTGGGAATAGTATCTGTTGTATATGGCTGTTTGCCACTGGGGCATCCAAAATGTAGGACTTGCTTGTGATAACACAGCTCCTTTAAAGGGAATCTGTCAGCTGTTTTTTGTAATCCGACGACAGCATAAGGTAGCGGCTGAGACACAGATTTCAGGGAGTGTCACTTATTAAGCTTTGTGTAGTTGTTTTAATATAATGAATGTTTTATCACCATGAGTTTATCACTACCAGGACTACAGCTCAAGTGAGCCCAAGGACGAACACACCCCCTTCTCTGATAAGATCACTTTCAATAGACAATGTGCACAGAGAGCTGTAGTGTGGGTGGGGCTAGCTTTCTGAGCTCTGCTACATCTAAGAACACTGATTTTGTCTTAACTGCTGCACCCAATAAGTTAAGTGATACATCATTGGAGTCAGACTCTCTTTTTCTACATTATGCTGCTCTCTAAAGAGGCAGTAAAAACCTGATGATTCCTTTTAAGGGCTTTTTGCACTGAGTCTAGAGAAATCCAAGCCAGACATCATAATACATATGATATCTAATGGCACTCTATAGATAGATCCATTAATATTTAATAGAAAGCACAACTTCAGCCAATTTCACAATAACGTATTGTGGCAAAGTCCTAACCTGACCATGGAAAATGGACAAAGAAATTCTGTACTACACTTGGAGGTGAAATTGGCCTTAAAGGGAACCTGTCAGGTACAATATGTATCCAGAACTACGAGCAGTTCTGGGTGCATACTGCTAATCCCTGCCTAACCGTCTATGTATCTAGTAGCACAGATAAAAAAGTATTTCTAAAGATCCTTTATAATATGCTAATGAGACCAGGGACTAGTCGCAAAAGCATTTGTTTCCTTGGCTAGTGAGTGGCATGTCCACATAGTGTCCACATAGTGGCATGTCCACAGGGGCTAAGCCCCCTTAGCCCCTGTGGACATGCTAACATGCTAATGATTGCCCAGCGTCAGAGGCATGGTCGATCTCACCTCTGTCACCACCGTTAGTTTTCAGCTCAGTGCACACGATCAGAACATTCCCGGACTTCTGGTCATGCGCACTACACCAGTTTGAAGCCGGGACATATACACCCGGCTTCATAGTGCGTATGACTGGAAGTCTGGGACTTACGATCATGCTCACTGAGTCAAAACCAGAGTTGGGCGTGGTGGCAGCAGAAAGCAGTGAGAGCGACCATGCCTCTGACGCTGCACATTCGTTATCATGTTAGCACGCCCACAAAGCCATGATTACATGCTAAGGGGACCGACTAGCCAAGGGAACTAACACCCTTGCGACTAGTCCCTGGCCTCATTAGCATATAATAAAGGATCTTTTGAAATAATTTTTGGGAAGATCTCTTTGCTAGTGTATACAGGGACGGTTAGGCAGGGATTAGTAATATGCATCCAGAACTGTTGGTGGTCCTGGGTGCATATTGGACCTGGCAGGTTCCCTTTAAAGGGGACCTTTCAACAGTTCCAGCATGTTAAACTGCTCACATCATGAACAAGTTGCTGCAGAGCTGAGTAACATTTAGTTTTTTTATTTTTATACTTCTTTTATACTTATTTCTATACTTAAAAGAAATTGTCATAGAATCAAACTGAAGTGGTTCACTATTTTTTCTCTCCATTGTACTTGTGCGCAGTATACATTCAGCTGCATGAACTGGCTGATTTTTATTTTTTTTTTGCATAAACCTCCTTTGTTTTTACTTTGTTTGCAATTGTTCATTCTACTGGAATTGTTTAATTACAGAAATTCATGGTAGGTAATAATTGTGCATTGTAAGATGGTCAGCTACATCACTGAAAAACATCAGTTCTCCAAAAGTCATTAGCATTCTGGGCAGCACGTCGTCTCTTCACACTCTCATTTATTCCAAAGCACCAAAATACAAAGCGGCAGCTCGACAAGACTGCAAGATGACATTTACATTACAATGAACAATTTATTAGTCCTCAAAAATGCAGAAAGATGAACTGCAATTCACCGAAGACAAAATAAATATTTCTCATTGTTTTCACCAAAAAGATAAATAAAGTCATTTAGCAAATTTATATTCATTCAGTTTGGGAAAATATTCAGACTTCACAAACAATCATTAGTTATGCCTCTAATTTATATCAAATTCATTTGTTTTTGCTCAAACTTGAAATATTATTCCCAATTATTAGTTGTTTTCCAAAACAAACAGTAACAAAATGTAAACAGTCAGCTACCATATACTATATGATACAATGTATTGTCTGCATCATTCTGGTCTAAATATCTTATCTGGTGAAATGCGGATAAAACAGATCCGGCATCGGATCCGTTTTATTCTCTATTGACTTGTATTAGCACCGCATTGTGCCGGATGGCCTTGCGTTGCATGCAGCGTCCGCCGGATCCAGTGAAATTTCTTCGTCCGGCTGCTGGAAAGGATGCAGCATGCAACGTTTTTTGTCTCCGGCAAAAAACTGGAACACGCCGGATCCGCCACCATCCGGCATGTTGTATAATGGAAACCTATGGGCGCCGGATCCATCGTTATCCGGCATATGACAGAATCCAACGACAGATCCGTTCTTTTGAACTGAGCATGCTTAGTATTACAACAGATCTGTCAGATCTATGGAAAAAACTGATGCAATGGATCCGTTTTTTCGCCGGATCCGTCGCATCAGTTTTTTTGCCGGATCGTGCCTGATGGCAAAAAACTGATGTGTGAAACTAGTTTTAAGGATCTTCTGCCATTCTAGGTATTCCTTATCAGTGTATTTTAATTAAAGGGAACCTGTCATCAGAAATTTGGCTTTCAACCTAAATGTTTCCCCCTCTGCAGCTCGTGGGCTGCATTCTAGCAAGGTTTCTATACTTTTTGTGCCCCCTTTTGAACCAAAATAAATACTTTATAAAGTTATACCTTTTGGTATGAAAATCTTGTAAATTCTCTATGGGGGGGGCCGTCTGGCGTCCGTTGCTGTATCTTACGCCGTCCCCCCACGCTTCAAATCATCCCTCAGGATGCTGCCCACTGCGCCCGAGGTCCCGTGCACGCCAGGACACCTGGTGACGTGGTCGCAGGCACGAGAGTATGGGCGGCGCTGTGATTGCATCGCAGCCGCGCTCTCCCCTCTGTACGTCGCTCAGATCCTCTCCGCTCCTCCCATCTATTTCCTGCTGCAGGGTACGATGGGAAGGAGGTGACGTCTGGTCATTTGGCCGGCGCAGAACGCTGGAGGAAGAGGGGAAAGTGCGGTCACGAGGTTATGGGCGGCACTTGCTGATGACACTCACAGCACCGCCCATAACATCGTGCCTGCGCAAAACGTCACCAGCGGTCACACGTGCACGCAGTGCACAGTCCCGCTACAGTCGCACAGCGCATGCACAAGACCTCGGGCGCCCAGGGGCGGCGTCTTGAGATATGAAATTCAGCGTTCGGGGGCGGCGTAAATCGGCAGGGGGACAGTAACCGACACCAGGCAGCCCGCCCCCATGGATAATTTACGAAATTTACATACGAAAAGGTACAACTTTATAAAGTGTTTATTTTAATATAAAAGGGGCCAGAAAAACTAGAGGAACCTTGCTAGAATGCAGCCCAGGAGATGCAGAAGGGGGAACGTTTAGGTTTATAGCTAAATTTCTGATGACAGGTTCCCTTTAATGCATCAATATTATCTAAAAAAGAAATCTGGTAGGTCACATACAACAGTTTATCAATTACTACTGCATGGAAAAGGCAATGAAATCAACATCCATGTTACGTATGTAAAAATGAAATGCCCCCTTAGAAATCTAATACCTTCATTTATATCTTTATACATTTCCCAACTGAACTATATCCAATATGAGAGAATTAGAGCCGAGGTTTAAAGACTTTTCTCTGGATTTTGTAATTGAAACTCCTCCAATTGCTGCTTTTCCACTGATTCAGTTTCTTTTTTTTTCAGAGCTCCTCCATTCCTAAGCAATTTCCCCTCTTAATAAAGATGCAAATTTTCCCTCAACCAATTCCGCTTGCTTTTTCTGCTTTATGATAGAATTTTGGTGGTACATGCCGAGTTGGTTGAAGAGAAAATTTGCATCATTATTATCGGGGGTTATAACTTTGGAATGGGGGGACCGAGAAAAAAAATAATCAGTATCAGTGGATTAGCAGCAATGCGGGTAAGGCTACTTTCACACATCAGTTTTCTGCATTCAGGCACAATCCTTTTTTTCCTGATCCAAAGGATCCGGGAAAAAAATGTAAAGCCGTATCCACCGGATCCGGTTTTTAATGGATCCTTTATGCCGGATGCGTAAAAAACTGCATACGTTGGATCCGTTTTTGCATCCGTTTTGTCCGTTTTTTTGATGGATCAGTTTTTTTAATTAATTTGGTGCATGCGCAGTTTACAAAAACGGATCCGGCAGCCGCATCTATTTTTTACCGCATTGCGCCGGATCCGGCGTCCATAGGCTTTCATTGTAAAACACGCCGTATCGCGCCGGATCCGGCGCGATGCGTATTTTTTGCGGACAAAAAAAACGTTGCAAGACACGTTGCCTCCGGCCGCCGCTTTAATTAATTTTGCCGCATCCGGAAAAAAACGGATGCAACGCAAAGCCATCAGGCACAATCCGGTAACAATGCAAATCTATGGGGATAAAACGGATGCGGTACCAGATCCGTTTAACCCGTTTTTTTCCGGATTGTACTTGATGGAAAAAAACTGATGTGTGAAAGTAGCCTAAGGCTAGGTTCGCACACTGCGTCTTTTTGACGCTGCGTTTTTGTGCGTTTTTGGCCGCTAAAAACGCACAAAAACGCACCTGCGTCGAAAAAGCGCATGCGTTTTTGCCGCGATTTGGTGCGTTTTTGGCTGCGTTTTGCTGCGTTTTTGATCTCTGCGTTTTGCTGCGTTTTTCCAATGCATTGCATGGGGGGAAAACGCAGAAAAACGCAGGAAAGAACTGACATGTCCATTTTTTTTTTTAACTCAAAAACGCAGGTAAAAAAAACAGATGTGTGCGGACAGCAAAAATGAAAACTCATAGACTTTGCTGGGGAAGCAAAGTCCTGCAGTTTTGAGGCCAAAAACGCACCCGAAAAACGCGCAAAAACGCCGCGAAAAACGCACTGTGCGCACATAGCCTAAGTATTTAGTTTGTATTAAAAAAAATCCACTGAAAGTTCCTCTTTGTGGCTTAGGCTACTTTCACACATCAGTTTTTTGCCATCAGGTACAATCCGGAAAAAAAAGGATAAAACGGATCCGGTATCGCATCCGGTTTATCCCCATAGACTTACATTGTAACCGGATTGTACCTGATGGCTTTGCGGTGCATTCGTTTTTTTCCGGATGCGGCAAAATAATTAAATGCGGCGGCCGGATACAACGTATCATGTAACGTTTTTTTGGCCCTTAAAAAAACCGCATTCTGCCGGATCCGGCGCAATGCGGCATTGTATACAATGGGTGTCTATGCATGCCGGATCCGGCGCAATGCGGTTTAAACCGGATGCGGTGACCGCATCCGGTTTGGTAAACAGAGCATGTGCAAATTTTTTTTTTTCATCATCACAAAACTTATAAAAGGATCCAGCACATTCTACACACCTCCTGCCGTTGGTTCCTGACTTCAACTTCTGCTGTCCTCCAGTCCAGTGCTCCAGGGAAGAGGTAATGTCCACAGTACTGTCCACAGATCACTGATGTGAGCTGCGTACATGTACTTAGACATTGTTTTTGCTTTTTTTACAGGTGCAGTGTTGCGGGCAAAGTTTGTTCAAGCCATTTGCAGTGCCAGTTTGTTTCGGTGCCAGTCTTGAAGTGTTGTGGCGGAGAGTGTCCCTGAGGTAATGTCCACAGTACTGTCCACAGATCACTGATGTGAGCTGCGTACATGTACTTAGACATTGTTTTTGCTTTTTTTACAGGTGCAGTGTTGCGGGCAAAGTTTGTTCAAGCCATTTGCAGTGCCAGTTTGTTTCGGTGCCAGTCTTGAAGTGTTGTGGCGGAGAGTGTCCCTGAGGTAATGTCCACAGTACTGTCCACAGATCACTGATGTGAGCTGCGTACATGTACTTAGACATTGTTTTTGCTTTTTTTACAGGTGCAGTGTTGCGGGCAAAGTTTGTTCAAGCCATTTGCAGTGCCAGTTTGTTTCGGTGCCAGTCTTGAAGTGTTGTGGCGGAGAGTGTCCCTGAGGTAATGTCCACAGTACTGTCCACAGATCACTGATGTGAGCTGCGTACATGTACTTAGACATTGTTTTTGCTTTTTTTACAGGTGCAGTGTTGCGGGCAAAGTTTGTTCAAGCCATTTGCAGTGCCAGTTTGTTTCGGTGCCAGTCTTGAAGTGTTGTGGCGGAGAGTGTCCCTGAGGTAATGTCCACAGTACTGTCCACAGATCACTGATGTGAGCTGCGTACATGTACTTAGACATTGTTTTTGCTTTTTTTACAGGTGCAGTGTTGCGGGCAAAGTTTGTTCAAGCCATTTGCAGTGCCAGTTTGTTTCGGTGCCAGTCTTGAAGTGTTGTGGCGGAGAGTGTCCCTGAGGTAATGTCCACAGTACTGTCCACAGATCACTGATGTGAGCTGCGTACATGTACTTAGACATTGTTTTTGCTTTTTTTACAGGTGCAGTGTTGCGGGCAAAGTTTGTTCAAGCCATTTGCAGTGCGAGGCCTGTTATAGAAAAAGATATGTCGTCTTCTGGTAGCCCGCCCTCCGGTTCACAAACTGAGGTATATATTTTTTTTTTGGGTTTTTTTTTTAAAAAAAAAAAAAAATTTTTTTAAATAAACGACATTTACATAGGTGGCCGAAACATCACAGGAGATGCTGCCAGAAGAGGACGGAAGGGGTGGAGAAATACACGGAGCGGGCGGTCAGAGTGTAAGTTTCATACAGGAATTGTTTACCACAGCACACCAAACACATAAGTAAATAATGGTTTTTTTTTTCCTTCACTAAAGGCTTCAACTTCTAGGGCTCACGATAGAGCTCCCCCAAGACCGTCCCAGGGTCGTCGTCGAGGTGGCGGTGGTCTTAGTGTAAGTTTTTTTTTTTATTTTTTTTTTTTTTTTCATATCTGTGTGAATTTAGGTATAATTTTTTTTTTTTTTTAATTTCTTTTTTGTTTCTTTGAACAGGCATCACAGCGTGCTCCCGATTCTGACGGTGAGGAGGCCGGATTTATCAACATCGACCTCCTCATCGATGAAGTTAGAGAGAGGGAGCCGCTGTGGAACATGGCTGACCGCCGCCACGCTGATTCGATCGTAACCCGTCGACTCTGGGACGAGGTATGCCACGCAGCGGTAGAAGGTTGGGGGGAGCTCAATTCTCGTGGCCAGAAGAAACAGCGTAAGTATTCACAGTTCAGTAGGTTATGCTGCAGGATGTAATGTGTTGTATACTAACCACTTTGTGCTTTCCACTTTCAGGTGACAAACTTCAGAAGCGGTGGCGGTCTATCAGGGATCGCTTCAAAAAGGAGTTGAATCAAGAGATGCAGGCCCCGAGTGGATCCGGAGGACGCAGATCGAAGTACCGTTACTTTAGAGCGTTGTCGTTCCTCCGGACAACTATGGTGTGCAGAAGGTAAATATTCCACACAATATGTACAAAGTATAATATTTTATGTCTGGTTTTTTTTGCCTTTTTTTTTTTATTCAGTGGCACTGTATAGCAATTAAATTAATTATTGTTTTGTTTTTCCTCTTTTTACCAGCACCGTCTGCAGCACTCAGGAGCCTGCATCGAACCCGACAGGAGCGATCCCTGAACAGTCCGCCACTGGGGAACACAGGCACAGACCCCACCCATCTGAACCTTCCCTTCCATCGACATCTGTCCCATCCACCTGCGCTGGAGCTTCACGTGAGACTTCATTACCTGAAGCTGCTGGTGATGAGATAGCTTTTCCCCTACCCCACCCCTCTGACACTGCTGCCCTCAGTAGAACACCTTTGGGTTCTGGGCGTCAGCGTCATAGGGGTCAGGAAAAGAGCTATGCGCCTGAGTTCTTGCATCTAAATGCAGCCTTCCAGAACGCCATTCAATTATTAGCCGAACAAAATCGTTCATCTTTTAGCTTCATAAATGCCAATATGGAAAAAAATACACACGAATTGTGCACGCGTCTGGACAGGCTGCATTTAGATGCAAGTAAATCACCCAACCATTGTTTTTTTCAAGCTGTACTAGAGCGCATGGAAAAGCTATCTCCTGACCAGCAGATGCATGTAATGCAAGCCACACGGCAGGCTCTTGCGCAGGTTTCCTCCCAACCACCTCCACCCACCCCTCCTCCAGCACCTGCCCCCCCTCCAGCCATTGTCCCTACTCCCCCTGCTGCCCAGTACCAGCCTGCTGCCCAGTACCAGCCTGCTGCCCAGTACCAGCCTGCTGCCCAGTACCAGCCTGCTGACCAGTACCAGCCTGCAGCCCAGTACCAGCCTGCTGCCCAGTACCAGCTCCCAACCACATCTGCCCCTACACTTCCTTCCCACTACCACATCTCGCCTTCCACACCCATCATGACCCCAACTCAAGCCACTAATTCACCCGCCACCTCTTCTGTCTCCCAATCCCTCCACTCCACCCCTCAATCCTTACCAAATCCCATCCCATCTCCTGGTTTCCCTCTTGGTTTCTCAACCACACCTTCACCTTCTGTTACTTCCCCACCACCACCACCAACACCACTTTCCACCCTCAATACTCCAACTGTGCGTGTGTTCCCACCTGTCAGCCCCTCCAGTACTATCTCCACCCCAAGCCCAAGATATACCAATTTATAATTTATTTATGTAATAAAAATAAAAGTTTTTTGTTGAAAAGTATTTATTTGTTCTTGTTTTTTTTGGGGGGTAATATTATTTTGCAAGTTAAGTTAATAATAAAGGTAATACAAAAACATAACATGTAATTTGACGGTGTAAAAATTACAAATTTTTAAAGCGAGTGAAAGATTAAAATTAACAAGGTTAACAAGATATTTTTTAATTTATTTTTAACTATGTTTATTTGTTATAAAACTAAACAAAAATCTTATACCATTTGATCTTGCCAATCTACTCTACCTTCTGGGGACACAAAATAGTCAGCATATTTGTCACGGATTGTTGAACAGGCAACACTACTCCTAAATCCAGGACTGGTGTAGTCAGTCAAAGAGGTGGATTCCAAACTCTGGTCATCCAAGGACAAAGGTTCCTTTGTTAAAACAAAATTGTGCAGTACCACACATGCTTTCACTATTTCATCAACAGTTTCAATGTTTAAATTAATGGCTGTTAACAACACTCGCCATTTGCTGGTTAGTATCCCAAAGGAGCATTCCACCATTCTTCTGGCTCTGGATAATCTGTAATTATATATTTTTTGTGTTTGCGTCAATCCACGGCTTGCATATGGCTTCAACAGATGTTGGGAGAGTTGAAAGGCTTCGTCGGCCACAAAAACAAAGGGCATTGGGGGCTCACATGTGCCAGGAAGAGGTCTTGCAGGAGGGAAATCAAAAGTATTCCCATAGATTCGCCGCCCCATTGGGGACATTTTAAAGACCTGCGAGTCATTGGATCTCCCATATGCGCCAATGTCCACTGAGATAAATTTGTAGTCCGCATCCGTTATTGCCATTAGGACAATTGAGAAATACTTTTTATAATTGTAGTATTCTGACCCCGAAGCAGCAGGTTTCACAATTCTTATATGTTTGCCGTCCACTGAGCCAAGGCAATTTGGAAACTGACAAATGTTATAGTATTGTTCAGCAATTGCAAGCCATCTGTCCCTGGTGGGCTGGGGGATGAAATCCTCATGGAGGCAATCCCACAAGGCTTGGCAAGTGTCTCTAATGATTCCCGAGATGGTGGAAATTCCTAGTCGAAACTGGTAGTGGAGGGACGAAAGCGACTCTCCAGTTGCAAGGAATCTGTAAAGGAAAGATAATAATTATAAAAAAATAATAGCAAACACATTACAGTTAAAAGTCAATTTACAGGAGGATACAGTTCGAAAAAAAAAAAACTTACCTAAGCGTAACCAGCAAACGCTCCTCGGGTGTTATAGAGAACCGGCTGTAGGTGTCCGTTTTACGGATGTTGTCCGCAACAAGGCCAAGGAGGACGTCAAAATTATTCACTGCCATCCGGACATAGCTTGTGAATTTTTCATGGTTTCCACGGAGCTCCAGGTATAGGGTTGAAAACACCCCACGTGTCAGTCTCTGGGCAGTCAGGGGATGGATCCAAAAGCGTCGATGTCGCTGACGCCTCAGTCGCTGTCGCTCCTTTTCTCTGACGATGATAGCCAAGCGATTTGCCTCAAATATAAAATCTGCAGTGATCTTTGTGTAATTTGCAAGAATAGCATCCATGGTTTCTGCTTGTCTCTGTCTTCATTCTGTAAAATATGCTTCAAAATACTGTATATATACTATATTTTCCCAATAGCCAATCAGAATACGGAACTCGTTAATTGTTTGTTTAGTGTTTAAAAAACGGATCCGTCAAAAAACGGACATAACGGATGCAAAACGGATGCAAACCGGACCCACCGGATCCGTTTTTTTCCGGATCCGTTCACAACGGATCCGCTTAAAACCGGATCCGGTGGGTCCGGTTTGATCCGGTTTGCACAACAAAACCGGAAACGTTGGATACGGCAAAAAAAAGGACTGTACCTGAATACAGAAAACTGATGTGTGAAAGTAGCCTTAGTGCATTTTTGCTGCTTTTTTGCACTTGCATTTTTCTGTTTTAGACCCCTTTCACACATCAGTTTTTTGCCATCAGTCGCTTTGTGAAAAAAATGGATCCAGCACTGGATCTGTTTTTATCTCATTAACTTGTATTAGTGATGGCTTGCAACAGGTGGCCTCATGTTTCATCTATTGTGCGATGGATCCGTTGTAAAATGTTTGTCCAGGCAATGGAGCCATGTCCACATGAACGTTTTTTGTCTGCGTAAAAAAAACAGACAGCGACGTATCCGCCGGAGTCCGTCGTTTGTTATCGTGGAAGCCTATGGGCGCAGGATCCTTCGCAATCCGTCAAATGACGGATTCTGGCGACAGATCCGTTTTTTCAACCGAGCGTGCTCAGATGAGGTGTAAAATCATTCCTGGTCAGAAAAGTCTCTTTCTCTCGCTCTGTCTCTTTCTCTCTCACTCTCTCTCTCTTTCTCTCTCTCTCTCTCTCTCTCTCTCTCTCTCTCTCTCCTCTACCCCGGGATGGGTTCACATAGGTTTTTAATAGTAAATAACCTTTGACATGAAAAACTGGTACGACGGATCCGTTTTTTTACATCCATCGCATCAGTTTTACCACTATCTGCGACGAATCCGTTGCATCAGTCACACAACGGATTGTGACTGATGCCAATAAACTGATGTGTGAAAGAGGCCTTAGTTGATGTGTGTTGTATCCGTGGTTTTCATGGATAGAACATGTACCTATTTCAGTTTATATATTTCAGTTCAGTATGTTATTGTAAATCTGCATCAAAAGGGTCATCCGAGTAGGAGTTTAGACCCTTTAGCTTTAAAGGAACACAGACATTGTGCTATGGTTTTTCTTTTGGTAACGTAACATTGCCACTTTTACAGAAATACATTGGATAATTGGGACAGAGATTTGTTCATGATTCTCATGAGTGAGACTTCAGATTTTCATTCAGAATCATTTATTTTTCAGTGGAGATGTAATCGCATGTGCTGTATGACAGTTTAACTGTGCTAAAGACATATTCTAGCCTGGGGGGCTAAAATCACTTTAAATCCCAATGGTTTGTGCTAATATTATTATAAACGCCCCCTCCTCTTCTCCAAAGCCACAGGACTGTCTTTAGGGAAATGTTATGTTTGACGTTGTTAAATATACCCTCTGTCTAGAATGTAAAAGAATTGCAGAAGTCTGAGCAGTGGAAATTAATTTCATGTCTGACTGCAAGATTATAATTTCCTGGTAAACACTAAATGGTTTAAAATGTATTTATACAAACGTTCAAGTAATAGAAAAAAAAGACAGAACTAAAAAAAAAATTCCAGGAAACAATGAAAAGTCTAAATCACTTTCTCCAATATTTGTGGGGTTCAAATTTTACAGTTTCTAGAGTGTTATGAAATTATATATCTTTAGAGGACTAACACATTCCCGGTCTCTAACTTTTTCAGACTCTGAAACCCCTTTCGATGATGTCCTGTTACGCTAGGTCCGGGGATAGTACCACGTGAACAGCGAAAGGGAAGGGAAACCCTTGTCTTGGGAAGAGGAAGATGGTGACCCCTTATCAAACCTTCCAATGGCCCCTGGGGTCCCTCACCATCCAAGAAAGGTTCCACACCTATGCGCTGAGTCGGATACCTGACCCTGGCTGACCCTGAAATAGGCCCTAGGTATGGAATGGATGGGTTGAGTGCTTAGTCAACCCCATTAAGCTCTAAAGAAGACACAGGGAAATACACACATGGGAAAGTAAATGAATAACTTATCTGCAGATGACTCAGGGAGAGGAACTACAACAACAACAAAGTTTCTCCAGATGAATATTAGCCGACTGTTTGCACTGAAGACTTGTTAAGGGTACTAGACCTATCACCAGCACAGAGTAAGGGGAAATGAGAGTATTTAAAGACATAAAGCTAAGTGCTGAAGATTAACAGCTGAAAAGGTGAGGAAATCCGTAGGGTCCTAAAGAGAAATGGATAAATCCCAAGCAGGTAAAAAGGAAAAGTCAGAGAGCAGCTTGTGTAGCCAAACGCTGCGACCTTCTACAGCCGGAAACTACAGGACTGTCTGTCATGCGTGACACACACGTAACATGTCCCTTTTGTATTAAACAGAAATGTAATAATTGTAATGAGTTTGTTGGTTGCTGAGGTAGTCTAAACTGAAGTTTAACTAAAGGTTCCAACTAATCACATTTATTGTTACTTCTCAGGTCTGGCGTTTGCATGTTGGTGGGCATCATGACAGGTCTCCAGGGGTCAGGGGGGGTTAATCAATCCTATACCTCTGCACCCAAGCGAGTCCCTCGCACTCCTGGGCATATTCCGGCTCTCTGTCGAGTCACCTATCACTACTCCCTGGCCATGAGGGGTGGGGGGGTCACCTCTGGAGGGCAGAGCTAATACAGGGGTTCACTCTGGACATGTTTTGTGCTCTAAAGGTGGCTTTACACACTGCAACATCGCAAACGACATCGCTGTAACATCACCGGTTTTGTGACGTTATAGCGACCTCCCCAGCGACATTGCAGTGTGTGAAACACATCAGCGACCTGGCCCCTGCTGTGAAGTTGCTGATCGCTACAAATCGTTCAGGACCATTCTTTGGTCCTTTGTTTCCCGCTGTGCAGCAAAGTCTCAGTGTGTAAAGGGGTCTTTACAGCGACTTCGTTAGCAACTTCTCTTTCAAAAAGCTGCTTTACCTGAAACACACATCCGTTTAAAACGTGCGTGTTTGGTCCGTTTCCGTACATACCGGAGATACGACCAAACGTGCACATATGTTTTTTTATGTTTAAAGGCACACGTGCGTGTTATTTGATCTCCCGAGAAATGTCCGTGTGTGATGCAAAATGTCGTTACTACATGTCGGAAGACGGAGTAGCGGGATGAGAATGAACTCGGGTGAACTTCACCCGACTTCATTGTCATGCCGCGGCTCTGTTTGTGTGCCGTGTACCGACAGTGACCGCTAATCCCCCGAGTGACTGAAGTGTCCCCCCCTCTCTCATACTCACCGATCCCCGATCACCGGCGCTACACGGCGTTCACACTGCTCCGGCGGCTTTTTCTAATTTGAAAAAGCCGGCCGCTCATTAAACAATCTCGTATTCCCTATGATTGGTTGCAGTGAGACACGCCCCCACGCTGAGTGACAAGTGTCTCACTGCACCCAATCACAGCAGCCGGTGGGCATGTCACTATGGAGTATAGAAATAAATAAATAAATAATTAAAAAAAACGGCGTGCGGTTCCCCCCAAATTTAATACCAGCCAGATAAAGCCATACGGCTGAAGGCTGGTATTCTCAGGATGGGGAGCTCCACGTTATGGGGAGCCCCCCAGCCTAACAATATCAGTCAGCAGCCGCCCAGAATGGCCGCATACATTAGATGAGACTGTTCTGGGACAGTACCCGGCTCTTCCCGATTTGCCCTGGTGCGTTGGCAAATCGGGGTAATAAGGAGTTATTGGCAGCCCATAGCTGCCACTAAATCCTAGATTAATCATGTCATGCGTCTCCCCGAGATACCTTCCATGATTAATCTGTAAGTTACAGTAAATAAACACACACAACTGAAAAATCCTTTATTAGAAATAAAAAACACAAACACATTCCCTGGTTCACCACTTTAATCAGCCCCAAAAAGCCCTCCATGTCCGGCGGAATCCAGGATGGTCCAGCGTCGCTTCTAGCGCTGCTGCATGGAGGTGACCGGTGCTGCAGAATACGCCGCCGCTCCTGTCACGTCCACGCAGCAAATTAAGAGAGCCGCGTGATCGGCTGAGCTGAGCTGATCTGAGCTGATCGGCTGAGCTGTGGATGCAGCGGTGGCCGCGGGTAACCTCAGTGACAGCTCAGCTGATCGCGCTACTCACCGCCGCTCCGGTCAGCTCCACGCAGCAACTGAGGTTAGTATCGCGATCAGCTGAACTGTCACTGAGGTTACTCGCGGCCACCGCTGCATCCACCGCTAGATCCAGGTAACCTCAGTGACAGCTCAGCCGATCACGCGGCTCTCTTCATTTGCTGCGTGGAGGTGACAGGAGCGGCGGTTTCTTCTGCTGCTCTGGTCGCCTCCATGCAGCACAGCTGGAAGCGACGCTGGACCATCCTGGATTCCGCCGGACATGGAAGGCTTTTTGGGGCTGATTAAAGTGGTAAACTGGGAATGTGTTTGTGTTTTTTATTTCTAATAAAGGATTTTTCAGTTGTGTGTGTTTATTTACTGTAATTTACAGATTCATCATGGAAGGTATCTCGGGGAGATGCCTGACATGATTAATCTAGGACTTATTGGCAGCTATGGGCTGCCAATAACTCCTTATTACCCCGATTTGCCAACGCACCAGGGCAAATCGGGAAGAGCCGGGTACTGTCCCAGAACAGTCGCATCTAATGTATGCAGCCATTCTAGGCGGCTGCTGACTGATATTGTTAGGCTGGGGGGCTCCCCATAACGTGGAGCTCCCCATCCTGAGAATACCAGCCTTCAGCCGTATGGCTTTATCTGGCTGGTATTAAATTTTGGGGGAACCGCACGCCGGCTTTTTAATTATTTATTTCAATACTCCATAGTGAGACGCCCACCGGCTGCTGTGATTGGATGCAGTGAGACACCTGTCACTTAGCGTGGGGGCGTGTCTCACTGCAACCAATCATAGGCACCGGTGGGCGGGGAAAGCAGGGAATACGAGATTGTTTTATGAGCGGCCGGCTTTTTCAAATTAGAAAAAGCCGCCGGAGCAGTGTGAACGCCGTGCAGTGCCGGTGATCGGGGATCGGTGAGTATGAGAGAGGGGGGGACACTTCAGTCACTCGGGGGATTAGGGGTCACCGGTGAATCCTTCACAGGTGACCGCTATAATCAGTACACGGCACACAGACAGAGTCGCGGCATGACGATGAAGTCGGGTGAAGTTCACCCGAGTTCATTCTCATCGCGCTACTCTGTCTGCTGTCTGCCGACAGTTTTCACGGTGGTTTTCACGGATGTGTGTTTTAGGTCTGACAACGTCTTCAATGACTAGCTAGGTCGTTCTGCAGGTTCGGATCGCTGTTGCGTCGTTGGCCAGGTCTGCCTGTTTGACAGCACACCAGAGACTTTGTAGCGATCCCGGCCAGGTTGGGATCGCTGGTGGGATCGCTAGAAAGTCTCAGTGTGTAAAGGGGCCTTAAGAGACTCACTTCCAGTTGTGGTATTGCTGGGAGGCAAGACGCCATCGCTCCCAGTGATTATGTGGTTCAGGGGTCTCGGGACACCAGGTTATCTAGTGTCAGCTGTTGCCAGGGGATATGGGACACCATATCTTCTGGTTCAGCAAGGTGGTGGGAGGTTCCTTCCACTTAATCTTCCTCACCCCCTCCATTGCCATTCTGGGTTGAAGGTGGAGAGTGGGCATTGCCTCAGTAGTGTCATTTGATAGAAGAGAGGGATATTTAAACTCGCCATCTCCTCTGGGTCAGTGCTGATTATTTTCAGTTATCCTTGGGTAGTAAGGTTAGTAGTTTGTGTTTACTCTGGTTTGGTCTCTGCTTTGGTCTTTTGGCTCTTGGCTTTGTCCCTAGCCTTACCTAATTCTTGCTTAGTTTTGTACTACTTTTCTTTCTTGTATTGGTGTATTTGATCCGACTATGGCCTGTATGCCCAGCAGCAAGCCACCCCGCTATTGTCACCTTGGTAGGGCTCTGCCAAAATCCCCCCTTTCAGGACCCCGGCCATTTAAGGTGTCAAGTTACATGATGGCAAGCGCAAAGTGTGTCTGGCATACTGCATTTGCTGGTCTGCAGTCCGATCATCCCATCACTACCCTTGCATTACATTACTAGGTAGGAGATGCATCCTCAAGTAACAGGCCAGCTGGTTTCAGTGATGTAATGAACAACAGCTGCTGGCTTATGCCGGAGAGATTGTGTTAAGCAGACGGCAGATGGTGCTGTGTTACATGTTAGTTTCTTAGTGCTGTACTGTGTGAATTTTCTGATTTGTGTTAGTTATTACCTCTGTTATACATGCTACTGCTGATGAAAATTATGGTTGCTGTTCTTTCTCCTACAACGGGCTGATGACTCTACTGAAAGCTGAAATCCACAACAGTCGGCATGCAGAATGAAATGTCATATTTCAAGATGGCTAGAAATAGGTCAAATATGAATAAATATTCATAAGCAGCAGCTCTTGGCTGTTTCCATGGCTCAGTTTCTTGTGGTCAGAACCTGGATGGACTTTTACATAATTCAGCCATGAACAGGTGACATAGAAATAATCCACTAACAATTTTTCATCTAAAGAGTTTATGGTATGTGTCTTTCTCTAACAGGTCTAGAGGTTACAGCATCAGTGATACCTTAGACCAATCAAGGGCAATACATTAAGTGAAAGGTCCCATGGCAGAAATTCATTTGTGATCTTAAATAAAAGACTGTTAAATTTAGAATTCTAAAAGGTCGGAGCCCCGAATACATATTCATCAGCAATCATTTTGATTAAGCTCAAACGATGAAATTCGTAAGGTATGCGTACACTGTAAGGTATTCGAAGATAATCAATGTTTCTTTGTGCATAATGTATGTAATTATATAATTTTTCTATGATATGTACAAAATATTCAGAAAAATTGCATTTTTGCGAGACTTTACTTTCCTAGTTTAAAAAAATACCAACCCTTGTTTTTGAAAAAGTGTTGGCAGCTCCGCACCATTGGTCCACAAATATGAGCATGGGCATTTTTTCTGAGAAAAGCCAAATATTCTCTATTCAAATAAATTACATCAAAGTACCCCCAAGAGTATAAAGAACTTCAAAAACAATAAATACAAGGAAGGAAATCCAATTTTCGACAGAGTCTACCTTAACTATGCAGTTTAAAATTACAATTTTAATATTTTTTTAAAAAATTACTAATATTATCCCACAAACCATAGACAAGTACAAACACATACAATATAGATTATAGAATATATCAGGTAAATGATAAAAAATTGTTTAAAAGAACTGACGTCCTCAGTGGTTGATACCTTTTAATGGCTAACTGAAAAGATGGTAATAATAGCAAGCTTTCGAGACTACTCAGGTCTCTTCATCAGGCATACCATGCCTGATGAAGAGACCTGAGTAGTCTCGAAAGCTTGCTATTATTACCATCTTTTCAGTTAGTCATTAAAAGGTATCAACCACTGAGGACTTCAGTTCTTTTAAACAATTTTTTATCTCTACTGGCTAACACGGTACAAAGATATATTTTACCTGTATCAGGTAAATGACTCACTAATGGTCACAAATAATGGTTATTGTCCAATGACAGTACTAGTGGGCAATCTATTTATCCTTCAAGAGGAACTGTCCACTACCTGGCAATGAAGATATAACAATTAAGTTACACACCCCCTAGGGTTCAAGTGGTGCCCCCAATCCACGACGGCTGTACCTCAACTGTTCCTGTTCTCCCTAAACAGATATTGTGTAACCTATTTGTACTAATTCATATGTATTATATCTCAAGCCAGATAAATTGTTAAATGTATCAATCACTTATTTTATGGGAGTATTCACGGCAGCGTCCTCGTGTTATCATTTCATTGGTGCCTAGTAACACCCTTATATCCTAGAATCCTCATTCTATTAAAAGGAACTATCCCAGACTCAACGCGTTTCCCTCCAATTATAGTCTAGGCTAGGGTGCGTGTAACTTTTTATATCTCCATTGACAGGTGGTGGACTGTTCTCCTTGAGCGATAATTAGATCACCCACTAGTACTGTCATTGGTCAATACCCTCAAGAGTATACCTAATTATATTGTGCATATTCCTGGGGAGTACCGTGCTTTTCAGGTTATAAGACGCACCCCAAATTTCTAGAAAAAATAAGGTTAAAAAAAAAATGGGGTCCGTTTTACAATCTGGTGGTCTCTTACTGGGGGCAAGGTGGCTGTGGTGGTGGAGCAGGGTCACAGGAGGCAGGGGCAATGGTGAAGCAGGTCGATGCTGCGTGTGGCTGGTGTCACAGATACTGTGAATTAAGCAGCTTCCAGAAACTGTCGGCGTTGCGGGCTTCCAAGAAATGGCACCCGGAGTTGGCACATGCGCAGATTTAGCTATCAGCACAATGACAAGCCAAGATCTCATCTGCGCACGTGCCACTTCCGGGCACTATTTTCCTTAGGTCTGCTGCTGGGATATGATATCAATGGGCCAGATGCGGCCTGTGCGCAGAAGAGATCTTGAGCCGAGAGCTCCATCTGCGCACACGCCGCCTCCGGGCACCATTATTTGAACCTTGCACCGCCGACACTTTCATGATGCCCCTGCATCACAGCCTGCCGCCGCACCACAGTACAGCCCGCCGCTGCATCACAGCACATCCCGCCACACCGGCCACAGCACAGCCCGTCACACCGGCCACAGCACAGCCTGTCACACCGGCCCCAGCACGGCCAGTCACACAGGCCCTAGCACAGCTCGCTGCACAAGCTCCAGCACAGACCACCACACAGGCCCCAACAATGCACCTGACTCCTGTGACCCCTCTTCACCACCTCCCGGAAAAGTGCGTCTTATAATACGAAAAATACGATATGTACCATAGATTGAGATTCTAGGATCAATTCTATAAACAGCAATCATTTCTTTTACAGGTATACAAATCTAAATAATAGGTAAATGTCTTTGTGCAAGAAAAAGTAATAAAGAAATAAATAAAGGGAAAGTAAAATAAAAATGTTTTATCTTCTGAATAATAAATATATAATTGTCATCTGCTTTATTGTACATTTTATTCCTAATACAGTACTTTTGATTCCACCATTTCACTTAAAAACATCTATGATTTACCTGAAAGCTACTTTAGAGAGATACTTTGCTCATTAATTATGTATCTGCAGTTTTTCCCTCTCTAATTCCAGTATATGATGACGAATGTCCCAAGGCTTTATAACAGCGCTTAAGGGAACCTGTCAATAAACGATGAGTAAGTCATTACTGCTGAGGGTTAGTGTTCTAAATGTGTCCCTCACAAAAATATCCGATTTATCATATTGTCTTAAAAGGAATTATAATATAGAGTGCATTGTATGTAAGAGTCCTAAAATGAATCCATATACAAGTCTAACTTCGGAACACAAATAGAAAACAATAGATACGTAACCTGTCAAAAACCCAATCGACGTTTCGGCTCTATTTGAGCCTTTTTCAAGGTTTTATTATACTGGTTACTTATGCAATGGTTGATTGCTGGTGACATACAGTACAGACCAAAAGTTTGGACACACCTTCTCATTCAAAGAGTTTTCTTTATTTTCAGGACTCTGAAAATTGTTGATTCACATTGAAGGCATCACAACTATGAATTAAAACATGTGGAATAAAATACTTAAAAAAGTGTGGAACAACTGAAAATATGTATTTTATTCTAGGTTCCTCAAAGTAGCCACCTTTTGCTTTCATTACTGCTTTGCACACTCTTGGCATTCTCTTGATGAGCTTCAAGAGGTAGTCACCAGAAATGGTTTTCCAACAGTCTTGAAGGAGTTCCCAGAGATGCTTAGCACTTGTCACTTTTGCCTTCACTCTGCGGTCCAGCTCACCCCAAACCATCTCGATTGGGTTCAGGTCTGGTGACTGTGGAGGTCAGGTCATCTGCCATAGCACCCCATCACTCTCCTTCTTAGTCAAATAGCCCTTACACAGCCTGGAGGTGTGTTTGTGGTCATTGTCCTGTTGAAAAATAAATGATGGTCCAACTAAACGCAAACCGGATGGAATAGCACGCCGCTGCAAGATGCTGTGGTAGCCATGCTGGTTCAGTATGCCTTCAATTTTGAATAAATCCCCAACAGTGTCACCAGCAAAGCACCCCCACACCATCACACCTCCTCCTCCATGCTTCACGGTGGGAACCAGCCATATAGAGTCCATCCGTTCACCTTTTCTACAAAGACACGGTGGTTGGATCCAAAGCTCTCAAATTTGCACTTATCAGACCAAAGCACAGATTTCCACTGGTCTAATTTCCGTTCTTTGTGTTCTTTAGCCCAAACAAGTCTCTTCTGCTTGTTGCCTGTCCTTAGCAGTGGTTTCCAAGCAGCTATTTTACCATGAAGGCCTGCTACACAAAGTCTCCTCTTAACAGTTGTTCTAGAGATGAGAAGGTGTGTCCAAACTTTTGGTCTGTACTGTATGTGATAGCGCCATGCGTTGAGAAATCAGCCGATGTATGTGAACATGGTCCAGGTGGGATTGAGTCTTCCACAGCAAAAACACACAGTGCGTATGCAGCCTTAAACAGTTTTGAGGGAGGCATGTTTATAATGCTAAATTACAGCTTTGATTTCTCTCTTCTATTTTCAGTATGACATTACTGTGCTTATGATCTCTTGAATCCTAAAATTTCCTTTTCATAGTATTAAAGGTCGTCTGTCAGCACAAAATGACTGTTCAAACTAAGCACAGCACCGTGTAGATCTAGTCCAAATAAAAGTCATACCTTTAGTGTCCAAAGCCATTGTTGCATTTGCCATGAATTCTTCTTTACCCAAATATGTTAAACCTCTCAGGTTCAACATGCACCCAGAGCCACAAGCAGTTCTAGGTGCATATTGCTAATCCCTACCTAACTGGTAGCATAGATAAAGAGATCTTTAGAAAATGTATTTCTAAAGATCTTTTATCGTATGCTAATGAGCGAGGGGACTAGTCACAAGGGTGTTGCTTCCCTTCAGGTTCAAGGACCTGAATCACATGACACATCAGCTGATTATTTAAAAGCCATTTACACAATCAGCTGATGCATCAGTAGAAAAAAAAAACTATACTCCTCTGTGCAGACTCCCGGACCCGCCGGTTATCAGCTGATGCGGTCACTTGACAGCATCAGCTGATCGTTTAAACCGGCTGGGCAGTAAAAAGCCGGCCTCACCGCTTGACTTATACGATCAGCTGATGCTGATGTCAGGTGACCGCATCAGCTGATCACCGGCAGGTCCTGGAGAGATCGGACGTGTCCTGGGAGTTTGCAGACAGGTGAATATGATATTATTTTCTTTTTCTTCTACTGTTCACTTTTGGTTTCGCTTAGCAGCGATTGTACAGGCAGAGAGAAGCTGCCGCACGTATGCTACTAAGCAAAGTGCATGTCACACATGTCACATGGGAGGAGGAACAGAGGATTTTTCCTGCCCCTAATACTCAGACAACATTGCTCACAACAGTGACCTGGGAGTCAGAAATGCTTACAGAGGTCTTCCCCATGCTGTTCCCATGTCACTTGAGCACTGTTCTTATACATTTGTGACAATTTTGAGCTTTTTCCAGATAGCCGGGGGTGCCGCTGGAAAAATGTTCGGGTTTCCCATAGGCTAACATTGGGCTCGGTGCTCGGGTCAAGCAAACGAGTATCGAGCACCCGAGGCATGTTACTGCCTGCTCAGCTCTAGTGTGCACTAATCGAAGTCTGTTGGTGCATGGAAATCATCGGACTGCAATGGAACAATCAAATGACATTAAATGCAATTTGAATGCCACAAACTCATAGAATGGAGAAGATGGAGAAATTTTGTTCTCCATCTTCTCCTCACTTGTGCTATGATTCTTTCATGAGAGAGAACCGGATCACACTAAAGGCCGCTTTACACACTGCGATATCGGTACCGATATCGCCAGCGTGCATACCCGCCCCCATCGGTTGTGCGACATGGGGAAATCTCAGCCCGTGTCGCACAACATCGCCCAGACCCGTCACACTACTTACCTTCCCTGCGACGTCGCTGTGACCGGCGAACCGCCTCCTTTCTAAGGGGGGGGTTCATTCAGCGTCACAGCGACGTCACAGCAGCGTCACTGAACCGCCGCCTAATAGAAGCGGAGGGGCGGAGATGAGCGGGACGAACATCCTGCCCACCTCCTTCCTTCCACATTGTGGCCGGGAGGCAGGTATGGAGAGCTTCCTCGTTCCTGCAGTGTCACACGGAGCGATGTGTGCTGCTGCAGGAACGAGGAACAATTTTGTTACCGCTGCAGTAACGATATTTGAGAATGGACCCCCATGTCACCGATGAGCGATTTTGCACATTTTTGCGACAATGCAAAATCGCTCATAGGCATCGCTACAGCGGCCGGATGTGCGTCACAAAATCCGTGACCCCCAACGAGATCGCTGTAGCGATCTCGTAGCGTGTAAAGCCCGCTTAAGTTGTCACTTTGGTTAAGCTCAGATCAGAGTTTAGTCAGAGTGTCATTTCTAGCAGAAAGAATATACGATCTTGTGAGCACAGCCTAAAGGTAATATTTTTTTTTATTAGGGCTATGTCTCCTACAAGTTGCTGTTATCAAGGCTCCAAGGGCTCGATCCAGTGACCTCTGGTTGTGTGGTCGGTTTCACTTTCTGGGGGACCACAGCCTGTTTTGTCTCGGTGCAACTGCTGCTTGTTCTCTTGTCTTCCTTTCCTTTCCCTTGCCTTTCTGCTTTATTTCAGGTGTATTCACTTCCTTATTTTATTTGCCCTATGACATTTTGGAAGGGGCTATTTATTCTCTCAATGCACATACCTTCATAGCTGGTTATATATTATGATATATTTGTGTTTTATTTGCATTCAGGTGTGCTAATTTCCTCATAAAAAATGTACCTGCATGCTCTTTCCCTGCTAATAGACCATTTATGGTCAAATCACTAGGAGTGGCTTGAGTTACTGTGGGATCTGTGTCCATACCACCTGGTTCCATCATTTCTGTGTTTAGTGATGTGCTCCGAGTCAAATCTACAGTCTCATGAAATGTATTCCAGAAACCAGGTGAAGAAACTCACTGACTATAGCCTAACTCCATGGATGAATAATCGGTGGTGCTCAGCTTGAAGGACCTGGGAAGGTATATTAAAAAAATGGTACCGCAATGGGTACACCAGTGGCATGTACTCTAGCAAATATCTATCTTGCGGTATTAGAAGAAGAATATATACAGTATATAGCATCTACATTCCCTATCTAAAATATATCAAATGTTTTCGGCGCTATGTTGATGATATTTTTGTCGTTCAGTCAGGTTCTACTTAGGATATAGAAGCTATTTCAGGTTATTTAAACACAGTAAACAAGATGAATACGATATTTACCTCTCAATTTAGTGGTTCAGAACATGATTTTTTCGATGTGAATGTTTCAATAATTTCTTATTTTAAATATTTCTCTTTTAAATCACAAGCACAGGAATTAAAACACAAGAAATAAGAGGATGTCCTAATCGAATGCTAGATGATGCCTTGGACTGGGACATAAACATCAGAGTAACGTATTAAAAAAAAAAGTATAAGGATCAGGAAAAAGCCGAACAAAACATGGAAACAACTGTTTTTAATTTTTAGTTCAACATCATGGACATAATCATCGAATTGGCTATTAAAAATAATTGGTATCTGTTAGAGAATGACCCAGTTCTACAAGATGTGGTTTCGCAAGGTCCACGGAAAAAAACACAAGAGATATTTTTGCAAAAAATCGATTAGAAAACAACAACAAAAAACTGGTTGGAAAAGTTCTATCCTTCAGGTAATTTTAGGTGTGGTCATTGGTCCTTCTGTAGTCAGCATCTTGTAGACAAGCCTATCAGAATCGGGCATATCAATTAAATAGGTAAGAAATGTTGTTAATTGTAAGACTAAATTTGTAGTTTATGTCATTGTTTGTCCTTGCGGTTTTTATTATATTGGAAAAACCATAGACATCTTTATGTCAGATTCAGGGAGCACTCACGTTCCACTGAGACAGTGAAAGGTTCTCCAAAATTAATGAACCATATACGAGAAAAGCAGGCAGGTAATGCACGCATTTTAAAGTTTGCAGGCCCGGAAGAATTTAGACTCCCAAGCAGGGGAGGAGAGCAACACAAATTATTATTATAAAGGGAAGCACTTTGGATTATAAGAACTAATGCGCAGGGACCATTAGGTTTAAATGGCAAGAACGATCTATCATCTTATAAGTGTATGTATTTGGTTGTACATTCTATGTCTTTTGATTGTGTTTCACTTGTTGGATTATGCAGCAGGAATTAATACGGTGTAGTTCCAACGTCACCACCTGTACAGATCCATGGAAGCGCAGTCAAGCGCGAAACGGCCATCGCCTGTTTTATGCACCTGTTACACTTCTCTCTCCAGCTACCATCATGAGGTTTTATTGAAAATGGAAAAAAAAAGTTACTAGTTTGTTCACCTGGTTACAAGGATAGTGCTGAGTTATTTAATTTTTCTTTTTGTACACATTACAGTACTTAAGATAACTCCTTGGTCAATGTGGAGGATCTTCCTGCAGATTGCCTGATAAGAGATTATCATCGGTGTCGTCAGAGAATTGGGGTTTCCGAGCAGTAGCCCCTTGTAGAAAGTGGGTTCTGTCATGGCTCAATTTCGAGGCTTACCCAGTGATCTCTAATTATGTGGTCTATTTCACTCTAGGTTGGACCACTGCCTGTTTTGTCTCTGTCTAACTGCTGTTAGTTCTTTTGTCTTCCTTTCCTTTGTCTTGCCTTTCTGTTTTATTTCTATTCAGGTGTGTTTACTTCCTGATTTTGTTCGCCCTATCACATCTTGGGTGGGGATATTTATTTTCGCCATGCACATGCCTTCAGTGCTGGCTATATTCAAAGGTTTATGGATGTTTGGAGTCGCAGCTCCTCAGTTCAGGATAATCTTGCTGAGTAATTGCTTTTCCCTACGGTTTGTTTGTTTGTTTGTTTCCCTTTATGGCCTTCTCCTATTCTGTTTCATATAGGATTTGAAGGGGTCCTACTTATTCCATAACTCTTTTTGGTTTCTTTCAGTTTCCTCCGTCTTCCCGGTACAACTGTGTGAACATGTCTATTGCCGTATGTCTCATCCTCTGGAAGTGTACAATTCTTTTATGTTGATTGGTGTTTTGTGGTACACTTGGTTTATCATTTAGGGCACAGTTAAGGACACTTAGCGTCAATCGAGTTTGAGTAAGGGCACCATTGAGTAACTTTAGGATGCCAACCTCTGCGATCAGGCAGGGACAAAACAGGGTCAGGTTTAGGGTTCTCCTAAACTGTATCGGGACCTGCGGTTAACATCTCGCCCAGTTTGTTCATCCCCTGGAGAGTGGAAGGGCTCAGTCCTAATAGCTGGGCTTGGTTTGAACAGTTTTTTTCTGCTAACAGACTATTAAATCAGAACAGAGAAGATGAATGGGCTTTACCACAGTGAGAAGAATTGGCATATCACTAGAATATGTCAACCCTTCTTGATAGGTGGGAGTCTGGCATTCTTGGATTCCTGCTGTGATAGGAAATACGATGCATGTCCGTCCAAATGAATTGAGCTGTGTTTTAGTTCCCTGAACAGTGTGTAGCCAGCAACACTGCGGTGGCGAAAACTGCTGATGGAACATCTGTGCCTTAATTTTCGGAATCATGATTATTAAGGCTGAAGCCATCATATCACCAATCATATTGTTATGGCATATTCTAGCGATGTCCTAACATTAAAATATGGGAATATCTATTTAAGTCAGATAATTCTTAGCAACTATTTGGTACATAAAGAATTAAAGGGAACCTGTCATCAGATTTGGCGACTATAAGCTGCGGCCACCACCAGTGAGCTCTTATATACAGCGTTTTAAAATACTGCATATAAGAGCCCAGGCTGCCCTGTAGAATGTAAAAAACACTTTTATAATACTCATATAGGGGACGGTCCGCTCCGGTCTGATGAGTGTTGCTGCTCTCCAGTCTGGTGCCTCCTCTCTGTGGCAATCGCCATCTCCTTCTGCTGAAGACCGTGTGCCTGATGTGCCCTATTTCATCCACAGAGGCCGGCTTTGAGGTCCTGCACATGCGCACTTTGATCTGCTCTGCTCAGGGCAGATCAAAGTATTGTAGCACGCTTGAGCAAGTGGTCTTTAACCTTTCCTCGCGCCTGCATATTTCAGTACTTTGATCTGCCCTCAGCACGGCAGATTAAAGTGCGCCTGCGCAGGACCGCAAAGTCGGCTTATGTTGATCGTCCACGCTGGACTGGGAAGAAGGAGGACGGAGATAGCAGCAGAGAGGATGTGCCACACCGGAGAGAGGAGGCACCGGACTGGAAAGCAGCGACACCCATCGGACCGGACGGCCCTCTAGGTGAGTAGTATATGTTTTTTTACATTATACAGCGTGGTCTGGGCTCTTATATACAGTATTCTGGAATGCTGTATATAAGGACTCACTGGTGGTGTTAAGGAGGGCTATTGGATCAAATAATAAACCTTGAGACGTAGGGGATTGTGGGAAATGACCGATTAGATACATTATTTCTCCTTACAGAAGCCTGTTTAGAGATATGCACATGACAGAGATCAAAGATGGCTGCCGCTTCCTGTTATCCACACCCTGCCCTGGTATGCAAGGAATGCAAGGAATGTCCAGATGGGAGAAAAGGACCGATCCATTAACCAAGCCATGGACCAACCCACCACCAATGGATACATCTGAGCATGCTCACTGAAGAGCTAACCACGCCCCCATTCCTTGTTTATATAAGCAGGGGTTCTGTTAAAATAAAGCAGTTGAAGCCGTGCCATTCTCTGATCAAGGAGAGGTTACATCCAACTCTGTCTAATGTCATTCTTTCACGCATGCATTTGATCCATGCCAATTAGGTCAGGAACAGGCAACGTGGGGACAACGGTAGTGTCCACCCTCACAGTGGTGGCTGCAACTTATAGTCGCCAAATCTGGTGACAGGTTCCCTTTAAATCTAGTCTATATCTCCCTTGTATATAAGACGTAATTCATCTCAAATGTATCTACTACTTATTCAAACAAATGTATATTTTAACAACATAACTTGAAAAACCGAGAACATTTCAAAAGGGCAAAAATAAGATAAAAACAATTTTATATATTTTTAGAAAACCCTAATAGCAGAATCCAGTAGCGAACATAATGCATGAGATATTACCATTGACTACAATCAATATAATTACAGTGCAGCACGCAGTAGCACTTCAAGCTTCGTAACAGCTGAAAACGCCCACACATCACAACAGGAGCTTCACACTCCTAATGTGTCTGCCGAATAGCAGACAGAAAGCAACTTGGCTGGCAAGGCAGGGGGTGCAGAAGTACACACTGTAGTATCACATAGGCATAATGAGACACTATTTCCTTCAATATCTCGCAGTGGCCACAAACAAAAACCTCTAATGTGTATCAGAAAGTATGAATAAATAAAGTGACTTATAAATCTATACAGCGGCCACTCAGGTTACAATAAAAATTATTAAATTCATATTTTTAGTTGACAACTGTAAGTTGAAAACAGCGAGCCAAATATAATACGTAACACTAGTAACTGGTTTATACATTATTCTATAAAAAAAAATAAAAAAAAAATAAATATATATAAATATATATATATATATATATATATATATATATATATATATATATATAAGACCTGATGAGACTGTTGTACTTACTATCAAAATTTCATACCTGATGAGACTGTTCTACTTACTATGAAAATCCATATCAGAATGGCTGTATAATTTTTTCTCAAGCATGGTTTAGGTCCAGATCTTATAAGGCTGGTGTATATCTGCTTTCATATATACACTGTGTGCAGAATTATTAGACAAATGAGTATTTTGATCACATGATACTTTTTATACATCTTGTCCTACTCCAAGCTGTATAGGCTTGAGAGCCAACTACCAATTAAGTAAATCAGGTGATGTGCATCTCTGTAATGAGGAGGGGTGCGGTGTAATGACATCAACACCCTATATAAGGTGTGCTTCAGGGCCGGCTCCAGGTTTTTGTGGGCCCTGGGCGAAAGAGTCTCAGTGGGCCCCATCCACACATAGACATGCACAGATACATACACATACAGGCATACGTACACATACTTATTTAAAGAGAAATTCACAAAAACACATAAATAGACATAAATCTAGACACAGTCATATACACTGCCAGATAGATACACATCATACGCACACACGCACACACGCACACACACACACACACACACACACACACACATTATTTTTATATATTTATCCTGTATATATATTTCTAATATTGGGAAGCCGGCAACAGCCTCATTCACCTCCCGGCTTGTCTAACAGACATGGCCGCACATAGGGCACACTAACACTGCAGTATATACATCACAAGAGAGGCTGGGGACAAACACAATACTGGGGGGAATACATATTACTGAGGAAAGGGGTATACAGCTCTAGAGGAGGGCAGTGACTGAGGTGGGGGGGGGGGACAGCTGTGAGGTGGGGGGTGACATGCAGCTCTGGGGTGGGGGGGGGGGACATACAGCACCTGGGTGGAGGGGACATACAACTCTGGGGGTATAGTAGTATGCAGCCCCCATATTGTGTTATGAAGCCCCCATTGTCCTCCATATAGTATTATGTAGCCCCCGTATGCACTATGCAGCCCCCATATAGCACAATGCAGACCCAGATAGCATTAGGCACCTTCATGTAGTATACAGCACACATATAGCACAATGCAGACCCAGATAGCAATTAGCACCCTCATGTAGTACACAGCCCCTAAATACCACAGTGCAGAGCCAGATAGCATTAGGCACCCTCATGTAGTACACAGCACCTATATAACACAGTGCAGAGCCAGATAGCATTAGGTATCCTCTTGTAGTACACAGACCTATATAGTACAGTGCAGACCCAGACAGCACAGTGCAGAGCCAGATAGCATTAGGCACCCTCATGTAGCATACAGCTTGTATATAGCATAGCCTGTATATAGCACAGTGCAGAGCCAGATAGCAGTAGGCACCCTCATGTAGCATACAGCTTGTATATAGCATAGCCTGCATAAAGCACAGTGCAGAGCCAGATAGCAGTAGGCACCCTCAAGTAGAATACAGTGATTAATACTCAGTGGCGTAACTAGAGTTTGATGGGCCCTGGTGCAAAATTTGGACCGGGGCCCCCCTCCACGTACACCGACACTTAGGGTGCGGGATAATGACACTGACACTCGGGGTACAGGATAATGATGCTGACACTTGGCTCTTACCCTCAGCACCCAGGTTTCCCATGATCTGAAATCCCTCTATCAGTACCCAGCTTTCTCATGTTCTGATATCCATCTTTCCCTCAGCACCCAGCTTTCCCATAACAGAGTAAAGCTGGGTGCTGAGATATGTATAGCAGAGCATGGGAAAGCTGGGTGCTGAGAGATGTATAGCAGAGCATGGGAAAGCTGGGTGCTGAGAGATGTATAGCAGAGCATGGGAAAGCTGGGTGCTGAGGGAAAGAGCCTTTTTCCCTCAGCACAAAACATTCCCATCCCATACTTGTATCTTTGTCCTCCTTATATATAGATCTCCAAATACTATAATGGCCCCCACATAGCCTTCCGTATAATATAAAGGGTCCCACATAACCCGTCATATATTATAATGCACCCCCATAGTTCTCCATGTATTATAATTCACTCCATAGTACTCCATATATTATACTGCACCACAGTCCTCCATGCTTTATAACGCACACCCATGTGTGTCCATGTGCAAGGTAGCCTCCATATTTCTCCATTTATTATAATGTAGCCCCCATAGTGCTATATGTATTATAATGTAGCACCATAAATCATCATATTGTATTATGCAGCCCCATACTCCTCCATGTATAATGCACCCCTAGTCCATGTATAAGGTGTCCTTCATGTTTATTATGCAGTCCCATAGACCTCCATGTATCATGGAGCCAGGCCCCTCCAGGCCTCCCTGTGTCATGCAGCCAGCAAAATAAAAAACAAGTACCTCTCTTCTCCTTCCGACCCCTGCAACCGCGGTAGTTACGCCCCTGCCCCCATATGTCACACACCCTGCACCCCCATATCACACACACTACACCCCCATATCTCACACACCCTGCTTCCCATACAGCCTGCACCCCCATATCACACACACTACACCCCCATATCTCTCACACCCTGCTCCCCATACAGCCTGCACCCCCCATATCCCACACACACACACACACTGCTTCCCATACAGCCTGCACCCCCCAGATCTCACACACTACACCCCCATATGTCACATACCCTGCTCCCCATACAGCCTGCACCCCCCATATCCCACACACACACACTGCTCCCCATACAGCCTGCACCCCCCATATCCCACACACTACACCCCCATATGTCGCATACCCTGCTCCCCATACAGCCTGCACCCCCATATCACACACACTACACCCCCATATCTCACACACCCTGCTTCCCATACAGCCTACACCCCCATATCTCTCACACCCTGCTTCCCATACAGACTGCACCCCCCATATCACACACACACACACTGCTCCCCATACGGCCTGCACCCCCCATATCCCACACACACACACACACTGCTTCCCATACAGCCTGCACCCCCCAGATCTCACACACTACACCCCCATATGTCACATACCCTGCTTCCCATACAGCCTGCACCCCCCATATCACACACACACACTGCTCCCCATACAGCCTGCACCCCCCATATCCCACACACTACACCCCCATATGTCGCATACCCTGCTCCCCATACAGCCTGCAACCCCATATCACACACACTACACCCCCATATCTCACACACCCTGCTTCCCATACAGCCTACACCCCCATATCTCTCACATCCTGCTTCCCATACAGCCTGCACCCCCCATATCACACACACACACACACTGCTCCCCATACGGCCTGCACCCCCCATATCCCACACACTACACCCCCATATGTCACATACCCTGCTTCCCATACAGCCTGCACCCCCCATATCACACACAATACACCCCCATATCTCACACACCCTGCTCACATATCTCACCCTGCCTGTACCCCAACTTACCCCTCTCAAACACTCTGCACCCCTTCACATGCTTCTGTCACAGTCTGCAGCCCTCATATGCCCCTCACCCTGCAGCCCCCCTCACCCTCATGTCCCCTCTTTTCTTATTACCAGTCATCATGTGTCCAAATCTCCTTCAGGATTCAGTATCTTGCTTTCTGCCCGGCCTCCTGTGTCTCCTCCCACACAGTCACATGGGCGTGACATCATCGCAGGTCCTGCAGGATGGAGATTCCGTCTGCTGTGCAGGTCAGGACTAGCACTCCTGCAGCTCAGACATGGCTGGTGGCCTCTCCAGGTCAGGGGCCCCTCTACTGACACTGGGCTCCCCTGACTCACAGGTCGGCCACTACACAGCAGCACTACACATAGACGCAGAGCGGCTGACGGGCCCCTATGTGTACTAGTGCCGCTGTGTAGTGGCCGGCCTGTGAGTCAGGGGAGCCCAGTGTCAGTAGAGGGGCGGCTCACTTCTCCTCGTTCCCCCGCTGATACGGTCTCCTCGGCGCGTCGTCCATTGCTGTCGCTCGCTCTGACCTCTCAGCAGGCGCACAGTGATGACGTCACCGCGTTCCTCTGCAGAGCTGTCAGAACGCCGACAGTCACAGCGGGGAGAATGATAAGAGAGAGAGCGCGCCGCTCACTCTCTCATCATTGCTCTCAATTGTATCGGCACCTGCGATGCCGATGCAATTGAAAGCTCGATACTCGGCGGGGGGCGGTGACAGCGCGGCCACCGGGCCCCCCTGAGTAGCGGTGCGCCACTCCTGCCACCGCGAGTGGGCCCCCCCCGGCAGCTCAGGGCCCCGGCATTTGACCGGGTTTGCCGGGTGCTGGTGCCGGCCCTGGTGTGCTTAATTATTAAGCAACTTCCTTTCCTTTGGCAAAATGGGTCAGAAGAGAGATTTGACGGGCTCTGAAAAGTCCAAAAAAGAGATGTCTTGCAGAGGGATGCAGCAGAAATTGCCAAACTGTTGAAGCGTGATCACCGAACAATCAAGTATTTCATGACAAATAGCCAACAGGGTCGCAAGAAGTGTGTTGGGCAAAAAAGGCGCAAAATAACTGCCCATGAATTGAGGATAATCAAGCGTGAAGCTGCCAAGATGCCATTTGCCACCAGTTTGGCCATATTTCAGAGCTGCAACGTTACTGGAGTATCAAAAAGCACAAGGTGTGCCATACTCAGGGACATGGCCAAGGTAAGGAAGGCTGAAAAACCACCACCTCTGAACAAGAAACATAAAATAAAACGTCAAGACTGGACCAAGATATATCTTAAGACTGATTTTTCAAAGGTTTTATGGACTGATGAAATGAGAGTAACTCTTGATGGGCCAGATGGATGGGCCAGAGGCTGTATCAGTAAAGGGCAGAGAGCTCCACTCTGACTTAGACGCCAGCAAGACGGAGGTGGGGTACTGGTATGGGCTGGTATCATCAAGGATGAACTTGTGGGACCTTTTCAGGTTGAGGATAGAGTGAAGCTCAACTCCCAGACCTACTGCCAGTTTCTGGAAGACAACGTCTTCAAGCAGTGGTACAGGAAGAAGCTGGTATCGTTCAAGAAAAACATGATTTTCATGCAGGACAATGCTCCATCACATGCATCCTACTACTCCACAGCGAGGCTGGCCAGTAAAGGTCTAAAAGATGAAAAAATAATGACATGGCCGCCTTGTTCACCTGATCTGAACCCCATAGAAAACCTGTGGTCCTTCATAAAACGTAAGATCTACAGGGAGGTAAAACAGTACACCTCTCGGAACAGTGTCTGGGAGGCTGTGGTGGCTGCTGCATGCAATGTTGATGGTAAAGAGATCAAGCAACTGACAGAATCTATGGATGGTAGGCTGTTGAGTGTCATCATAAATAAAGGTGGCTATATTGGTCACTAATTTTTTGGGGTTTCGTTTTTGCATGTCAGAAATGTTTATTTCTAAATTTTGTGCAGTTATATTGGTTTATCTGGTGAAAATAAACAAGTGAGATGGAAATATATTTGATTTTTTTATTAAGTTGCCTAATAATTTTGCACAGTAATAGTTACTTGCCAAAACAGATATCCTCTAAGATAGCCAAATCTAAAAAAAACGCACTCCAACTTCCAAAAATATTAAGCTTTGATATTTATGAGTCGTTTGGGTTGATTGAGAACATAGTTGTTGATCAATTATAAAAAAAATCCTATAAAATACAACTTGCCTAATAATTTTGCATGCAGTGTATATATATATATATATACACACACACACACACAGTATGTATATATATATATATATATATATATATAAATATATATATATATATATATATATATATATATATATATATAGATAGATAGATAGATAGTATATATATATATATATATATATATATATATATATATATATATATATAGTTGTACAGTGGATACAAAGCTTTCAGAGAAAAAAATGATACCAACTTTCCAAGTCCAAAAATAATATCATCTGGTTCAACTGATGGGCAATAAAAAGGTGTCTCATTACCAAGGTGCCACAAAAGAAACATGTCACGATGGGTAAAACCGGTGAGCTGTCTCAAGGCCTTCACAACCTTAATGTTGCAAAACATAAAGATGGCATTGGTTAAAGGAGAATTTCTAAACCACTGAATGTTCCAGTGAGCACTGTTGCAACTATAATCTAGAAGTGGAAAAAACATAATTTCACCATAAACTGGCCATGATCAAGTGCTTTCAGCAAGATTTCAGTCAGAGGCATGAAAAAGAATTAACAAAACAATTGTTTAAGAACCAAGGACCACCCATGGAGCGCTACAGAAAGACCTGGAATCAGCAGGTAAAATTATTTCAAGGAAAGCAATAAGTAATGCTCTCAACCTCCGCCTGTAAGTGCATTTAGCACCATTGCTGAACAATACACATTTTGAAGCGTGTTTGAAGTTTGCTCAACAAAATTTAGACAAGCCTATGAAATACTGAGAGAATATAGTCTGGTCAGTTGGAACCAAAATTGAACTTTTTGGATGCCACAATATACATTATGTTTGGAGGCCAAAAGACACTGTATATCACCCCAAAAACACAATACCAACAGTGAAGTTTGGAGGTGGGAACTTCATGGTGTGGGGCTGTTTTTCAGCATGCGGCACTGACAAACTTCATATGATTGAAGGAAGGATGAATGGAGAAATGTACTGAAACATTTTTGATAAAAATCTTCTGCCATCTACCAGGATCATGAAGATAAAACGAGGAAGGACATTTGAGCAAGACAATGATCCCAAACACACAACCAAAGAAACTCTCAGTTGGTTTCAGAGAAAGAAAATAAAGCTGCTAGAATGGCCGAGCCAATCACTTTACCTGAATCCAATAGAAAATTTATGGAAGGAAGTAAAGCTCAGAGTTCATAGAAGCTTCAGGATTTGAAGAATGTTTGTGTGGAAGAATGGCCCAAAATCACACCTGAGCAATGCATGCGACCAGTTTCTCAATACAGGAGGCGTCTTGAAGCTGTCATCACCAACAAAGGATTTTGTACGAAGTGTTAAATAAATTTCAGCAGGCATGTTCAATACTTTTTCCCTGTGTCATTTCTCATTATTACACATCACTAAATTATGGGCATCTTTAGCTTGATTTCTTTACCTGTGAGGATTGGATGGATTGCTACGGACATCTGGTGAGAAATTTATGTCAAGTGCATCTTTAGAAATATATTTAATTAGAAAATTGGTGACATATTCATTACTTATTTCACCTGCTATATATTGTAGACAAATGGAAATCCCATTAGCTGTGGGCAAATGCTGTAGTACTAATTAAGAAGACTTAAATCA
Organism: Anomaloglossus baeobatrachus; assembly: GCF_048569485.1. Classification (NCBI taxonomy): domain Eukaryota; kingdom Metazoa; phylum Chordata; class Amphibia; order Anura; family Aromobatidae; genus Anomaloglossus; species Anomaloglossus baeobatrachus. The sequence continues at coordinate 91,264,124 of NC_134357.1, forward strand.
TTTGACCACTGCAGTCAATCACATGCTGCAGCGATTTTACTGCTGGTGGAACAGTAACATCTCCTCGTCGTGTGTCAGCACAAAGTATGGAGTGGTCTGCACTTTTTACAGGTGGGTGCAGGTAGATGAGCATCAAGTAGTTATTTTTTACAGATCCAACTTAATTTTACCTGTGAACCCTGTCACTGCCATAACTATCATTTCCAAAACAAACATACAGACATATTTCAACAATATGAAACATCTTGTAAAGCCTGCTTTACACCTTTCAATTAAGCATACGATATCGTATGCAATGTGACACACCCCCCACCGTCTGTGCGGCATGTTCAATTTGTTGACCGTGTCGCACAATCGCTTAAAAGCTGTCACACGTACTTACCCTTCCATACGACCTCGCTGTGGGTGGCGAACATCCACTTCCTGGAGTGAGAGAGACGTTTGGCGTCACATCGACGCAGGCGGCCAATAGAAGCGGAGGGGCGGAGCTGAGCGGGACGTAAACATCCCGCCCACCTACTTCCTTCCGCATTGCAGGCGGGACGCAGGTAAGCTGAGTTCATCGTTCCCGGGGTGTCACACACTGCGATGTGTGCTGCCTCGGGAACATTGAACAACCCGACGTGCAATTTTTAGGAAATGAACGACGTGTATGCAATGAACGGTTTTACGTTCAATCGCAGTCGCACGTAGCTGTCACACACTACAACACCACTAACGATGTCGGATGTGCGTCACTTACGTCGTGACACCGCCGACACATCGTTAGATATGTTGTAGCGTGTAAAGTGGGATTTAGTTTCACTGCAAACATCATTTGCTTTGTTATGATACTTGGATTTTCAGGATTACTGTTTACGAGATAAAAGGGGTATTTCCAATATGTAGTAGGTGTAGTAATAATAATATTATCTAATACCTCCAATTAAAAATGTAGTATAGTTCTCCTGATTAACCATGTGTCTTACCTCATGTGCAGGGCATTGCAACTTAGGCATCCATGGTTACATCCACTCATATAGTGACAGTTAGGGGCACTTTGCACACAACGACATCGCTAGCCGATGCTTGCAATACCGAGCACGATAGTCCCCGCCCCCGTCGCAGCAGTGATATCTTGTGATAGCAGCCGTAGCGAACATTATCACTACGGCAGCTTCACATGGACTCACCTGCCTTGCGACGTCGATCTGGCCGGCGACCCGCCTCCTTATTAAGGGGGCGGGTCGTGCGGCGTCATAGCGATGTCAAACGGCAAGCGGCCAATAGAAGCGGAGGGGCGGAGATGAGCGGGATGTAAATATCCCGACCACCTCCGTCCTTCCGCATAGCCGGCGTGAGCTGCAGGACGCAGGTAGGAGATGTTCCTCGCTCCTGCGGCTTCACATACAGCGATGTATGCTGCCGCAGGAACGAGGAACAACATCGTACCTGTCGCAGTCGCGTAATTATGGAATTCCCAGACACTACCCCGATGATATGATTACGACGATTTTGCGCTCGTTAATCGTATCATCTAGGATTTACAAACTACGATGTCGAGTGCGATGCCGGAAGTGCGTTACTTTCGACATGACCCCTCCGACATCGCACCTGCGATATCATAGTGTGCAAAGTGCCCCTTAGTTACTTACTCATGGTAACCATGGATTTCTAAGCTTCTAAGCTGCAATGCCCTGCACATGAGGTAAGAGACATGTCTACTCAGGAGAACTATACTGCATTTCTAATTGAAGCTATTTGCTAATATTATTATTATGCCTATTATATATTGGGATAGAAATTTGGAGACGGGACTACCCCTTTAATGGAATTTCACTGTAGCAGCATAAACCCTCTCCTGCACCCACTTTATGTGCAGATTTTTTTGTACATGTAGTGACAGCTTACTATTCCATTAAATTAACACAACAGAATAAAGAGTTGGCCTGCCCAAGTAATTGGGATACTAAAATACTAGGAGCTGACATTTTCGATTTTCATATTGATTTCATAGTGGAGGGAAAGCTCTTAACTGTGGCCTGAATGAGAATAACCTTGAACAAGCCCAGTATTACTGTAGATCTCCCAGGATCTTCTTCCTGCCCTGGAGGCTACAACTTACATCATTCCAATATGCTACGCAATCAGCAGCACACAAGTAGTACATAAATATACATATATTCAGGAGGCAAAGTCAAAATCGACAACAGTCGATAAATTCACATGTTAGAAAAGTAATTAAAAAGTCAATATCCCGAGAGAAGGCGAGAACTCAGAAATCTATTGTAGAGGTTTAATGCAAGAAGTAAAATACATTCATAGAAATGTTATAAAACCGGAGCCTGAATTTGGAGTTACTAATTATTCATAGCAAATACGATAATTAGCTATTCCCAGACTAATGGTACACACAATCAGGTGAAGTCTGACCATCCATATTATAAAGAGACCTTGATCTTAATATCTCAGGATTAAGGAGCCCTACGTGATATTATAAAGAGCTATGCAACATATTAGGTGTCTTAAAGGGAACCTGTCACTAGATTTAGTGACTATAAGCTGCGCCCACTACCAGTGAGCTTTTATATACAGCATTCCAGAATACTGTATATAAGAGCACAGGCTACTGTATAGAACTTAAAAAATACTTTTATAATACTCACCCAAGGGACGGTCTCGTCCAATGGGTGTTGCTGCTCTCCGGTCCGGCACCTCCTCTCTATGGTAATCGCCATCCTCTTTCTTCTGAGGTCCGTGTGCATGACGCTTCCTAAGACATGTACACTAGCCGGCATTAAGGTCCTGCACAGGCACAGTTTGATCTGCCCTGCTCAGGGCAGATCAAAGTATTATAGTTCACATGCGCGGGTGGCCTTTAACCTTTCCTCTCACCTGGCCATTACAGTACTTTGATCTACCCTCAGCAGGGCAGATCAAAGTGCACCTGCGCAGGACCGCAAAGTCGGCTTGTGTGGATGATATAGATGCGTCATCCACATTGGGCTGGGAAGAAGGAGGACAGCAATCACAGCAGAGAGCAGGTGCCGGACCGGAGAGAGGAGGCACCAGACCAAATATCATCAACACCCATCGAAACTGCCCCCCCCAGGTGAGTATTATAGAAGTGTTTTTTACGTTATACAGAGAGGCTTGGGCCCTTATATACAGTATTCTGGATTGCTACATATAAGGACTCAGCGTGTGGTAGCCGCAACTTATAGTCGCCAAATCTGGTGACAGGTTCCCTTTAAGAGGCTGCTATTAAAGGGAACCTGTCAGCAGAAATTTCGGCTAAAACCTAACAGATTCCCCCTCTGCAGCTCCTGGGCTGCATTCTAGAAAGGTCCCTGTTAGTATTGTGCCCCCTTTCTGACCAAAAAAAAGAGTTTATATAGAGGTACCTTTTTGGCTTCGGATTCTCTAAATGGGACACGGGGGCGGCTGCCTGATGGCCGTTATTCTGCCCCCTGGTCCTGTATGCCGCCCCCATCGCTGATTTCCATACTTCTGGACGCCGCCCACTGCTCCAGCCATCCCCGCGCATGCCCAGTGCTCATCTCTCGTGGATGAGCACTGTGCCCAGTGTCACCGCTGGTGACGTGCACGCAAGGTTTAGATTATGGGCGGTGCTGTGATGTTTATTAACAAGCAACCGCCCATAATCGCGGGACCGCGCTTTCCCACTCAGCCTGCTTCTTTCTGCGCAAGCGCGCTGCTGCTGAAACCACTATGGATAAATAAGACTGTACAAAGTATAATAAAACAAAAACAAAGGGCGTTTGAAATCTTGAAGGCTGAGAATACAGAAATAGCATTGCAGGAGTATAAAGATATCAATAGGCAATGCAAAAAAGAAATCAAACAAGCAAAACTAGCTACTGAAACAAAAATTGCCAATGACATTAAAATAAATCCCAAAATCTTTTATAAATACATTAATGCCAAAAAGGAAAACAAAGGATAGTATTGGCCCCTTAAAATATAATAACAAGTTAGTTATAGAGGACAAACAAAAGACTGAGATATTAAATAGGCATTTCTCATCTGTGTTCACCAAGGAACTGACTGTACCAGGCATCATTCAACAAGTGAAAAATCAAAGTTCACCACCCGATATAATTAATTTAACACAAGAAGAAGTACGCGTACGTCTGAGTAAATTAAACATTGACAAATCCACAGGGCCACATGGCATTCATCCACGAATATTGAGGGAATTGAGCTCCGTAATCGACAGACCGCTGTATCTCATCTTTTTAGACTCGCTTGTAACAGGGTTGGTGCCTCAGGATTGGAGGATTGCTGATGTGGTACCGATATTTAAGAAAGGTAAGAGGGTAGATCCAGGCAACTACCGTCCAGTAAGCCTGACATCAGTAGTATGCAAAGTTTTTGAGGGAATTTTAAGGGATGACATGCAAAAATATGTTGCAGAAAATAATATAATAACTGACAGACAGCATGGATTCATGAAAGATAAGTCGTGTCTAACCAACCTGTTGGGGTTCTGTGAGGGGGTAAGTGCAAACCTGGATATTGGTAATGCAGCTGCTGTGATTTATTTGGACTTTGCAAAGGCATTTGATACTGTACCACATAATAGGCTTATACTAAAGCTCCAGAAGCAAGGACTGGGGGAAACTATATGCAACTGGGTAAGGAATTGGCTAAAAGATAGGAAACAAAGAGTAGTCATAAATGGAACATTCTCTAAATGGGCCATAGTCAGCAGTGGGGTGCCGCAGGGATCTGTGCTAGGACCAATTCTTTTTAATCTCTTTATTAATGACCTTGTGGATGGGATTGATAGTAAAGTGTCAGTCTTTGCTTATGACACCAAACTATGTAGGATATTAAAAACTGACCTTGATAGTATAATATTACAAAAAGATCTGGATAAGATGTCAGAATGGGCAGATACTTGGCAAATGAGATTTAATGTTGATAAATGTAAAGTAATGCACCTAGGATGGAGTAATCCTATAACTGCGTATACATTAAATGGAAGTAAACTCGGGACTACAGAACAGGAGAAGGACTTGGGTATTCTCATTACAAATAAGCTGAGCAGCAGCACTCAATGTCAGGCAGCAGCTGCAAAAGCAAACAAGATTCTAGGGTGTATAAAAAGAGAGATTAGATCCCGCGATCCCAACGTATTATTACCCCTCTATAAATCACTTGTAAGGCCACATCTGGAATATGGGATCCAGTTTTGGACTCCACATTTTAAAAAGGACATTCAGAAGTTAGAGTCAGTTCAAAGGCAGGCAACTAGACTATTACAAGGAATGGAAGAGGCCTCCCATATGATGACAGGTTGAAAAAGTTAGATATGTTTAGCTTAGAAAAAAGACGTCTCAGAGGAGATCTCATTTATATGTATAAATATATGTGTGGTCAATATAAAGGACTGGCACATGACTTATTTCTTCCGAAGACAATACTAAGGACCAGGGGGCACTCACTGCGAGTGGAAGAAAAGCGATTCCGACAGCTAAATAGGAAAGGGTTCTTTACAGTTAGAGCAGTCAGACTGTGGAATGCCCTACCACAAGAGGTAGTAATGGCAGATACTATAACAGCTTTCAAAAAAGGGCTGGATGATTTCCTCAGTATACACAACATTGTTGGTTATAAATGACTTAGTGACCAAATGTGGAACTGGTGGAGGAAGGTTGAACTAGATGGACCTAGGTCTTTTTTCAACCTTAGTAACTATGTAACTATGTAAGTTCTCTTCTGGAGGATGAATGAAAGACATTATATACAGTACAGACCAAAAATTTTGACACACCTTCTCATCTCTAGAACAACTATTAAGAGGAGACTTTGTAAAGAAGGCCTTCATGGTAAAATAGCTGCTAGGAAACCACTGCTAAGGACAGGCAACAAGCAGAAGAGACTTGTTTGGGCTAAATAACACAAGGAATGGACATTAGACTAGTGGAAATCTGTGCTTTTTGGTCTGATGAGTCCAAATTTGAGATCTTTGGATCCAACCACCGTGTCTTTGTAGAAAAGGTGAACGGATGGACTCTACATGCCTGGTTCCCACCGTGAAGCATGGAGGAGGAGGTGTGATGGTGTGGGGGTGCTTTGCTGGTGACACTGTTGGGGATTTATTCAAAATTGAAGGCATACTGAACCAGCATGGCTACCACAGCATCTTGCAGCGGCATGCTATTCCATCCGGTTTGCGTTTAGTTGGACCATCATTTATTTTTAAACAGGACAATGACCCCAAACACACCTCCAGGCTGTGTAAGGTCTATTTGACTAAGAAGGAGAGTGATGGGGTGCTATGCCAGATGACCTGGCCTCCACAGTCACCAGACCTGAACCCAATCGAGATGGTTTGGGGTGAGCTGGACCGCAGAGTGAAGGCAAAAGGGACAACAAGTGCTAAGCAATTCTGGGAACTCCTTCAAGACTGCTGGAAAACCATTTCCGGTGACTACCTCTTGAAGCTCATCAAGAGAATGCCAAGAGTGTGCAAAGCAGTAATGAAAGCAAAAGGTGGCTACTTTGAAGAACCTAGAATATAAGACATATTTACAGTTGTTTCACACTTTTTTAAGTATTTCATTCCACATGTTTTCATTCATAGTTTTGATGTCTTCAATGTGAATCTACAATTTTTAGAGTCATGAAAATAAAGAAAACTCTTTGAATGAGAAGGTGTGTCCAAACTTTTGGTCTGTACTGTAGGTACAAGAAGAATATCAGTTTCATAGTAAAAATGGCTAAACCCAAGAGCAATTATTGATGAACAGTATCTGTCAAAAGTTTGTACACACGTTCGTGCAATTGTTTCCTTGTTCTTCTTGGAATGTGCATATTGGTGATACAGACTGAAGGCACCAAAATGCCAAATGTACACATATGAAAATAAGGAGCATATAAACATGTGAGAATAAAACCAGGATATGAGCTAAACCTTTGATTCCTCAGAGTAATCACTTTTACTCTGATTACAAGATTACACCCCCTTGATGTTTCAACTTTATCAGCCAGTCACCTAGAATGGCTTTTAATGAGCATGTATGCCTCATCAAAAGTTCATTTGTGGAATCAATAACCATCAACAAGTGCTTACGAGTTACGACCATCAGGTATGTTTTGCAGAGGCAATGTTCGTACACTGTTCCATACAGTGGTGAGCACTATTCCACAACTGTTCTAATCCAGAATATGGCAAGAACCTCTGAATAAAGAAAAGAGAAATGACAGTCCATTATTACTTTAAGACATGATGGCCAGTTAATCCGGGAAAATTTCTAGAACCTTGAAAACATTCTCTAACACAGCCATGAAAACCATCAATTTATATGAAACTGGCTCTCATGTGGACTAAGCCAGGAAAGGAAAGCCAAAAAATACCTGTGCTGCATAGGATAAGTTTATTAGAGTTACTAGCTTCAGAAAGTGCAAATTTACAGCACCTCAGATAACAGCCTGTATAAATGTACAGATATCAAGTAGCAGACACATCTTAACATCAACTGTCCAGATTGGACTGCAAGAAGGGTGCCTTTACTATCAAATTACTAAAAAGAAACACCACAAACAAAATTAAGAAATTTGTTTTAGCCAAGCATCACAAGAACTGAGCATTAGATCAGTGGAAACCTGTACTGTGGTCTAATGAGTCAAATTTGAGATTTTTGGTACCAATCCCCATGTCTTTGTAAGAGGCAAAAAAGGTGAGCTGATGTTTTCTACATGTGTGGTACCCACCATGAATAATGGAGGGGGAGGTGTGATTTTCACAATTTTCCAGCATGGCTACCACAGCATCACCTCTGATTTGCACTTAGTGAGACCATGATTTCTGTTGCAACAAGACAATGACCCAAAACAGATCCCCAGGCCATGTAAGGACCATATGACCATAAAGGAGAGGGGTGGCTGGAGTAAGGGATAGGGGGGCCGCAAAAGAACACAAAATTGGAGTAAGAGCAGGACAATTACCCTGCAAAGAAATTTGGATAGGGAAATTACTTAAAGGGGTCCTGTCACCATAGCAATCATGGTTGCAATGGAAGTAAATCTAATATATAAAGCTGAGTGTATGTATGTATGTACAGTGCCTACAAGTAGTATTCAACCCGCTGCAGATTTAGCAGGTTTACACATTCGGAATTAACTTGGCATTGTGACATTTGGACTGTAGATCAGCCTGGAAGTGTGAAATGCACTGCAGCAAAAAAGAATGTTATTTCTTTTTTTTTTTTTTTTTTAAATTGTGAAACGTTTATTCAGAGGGTCATTTATTATTCAAGCCCTCAAACCACCAGAATTCTGTTTGGTTCCCCTAAAGTATTAAGAAGTATTTCAGGCACAAAGAACAATGAGCTTCACATGTTTGGATTAATTATCTCTTTTTCCAGCCTTTTTTGACTAATTCGGACCCTCCCCAAACTTGTGAACAGCACTCATACATGGTCAACATGGGAAAGACAAAGGAGCATTCCAAGGCCATCAGAGACAAGATCGTGGAGGGTCACAAGGCTGGCAAGGGGTACAAAACCCTTTCCAAGGAGTTGGGCCTACCTGTCTCCACTGTTGAGAGCATCATCCGGAAGTGGAAGGCTTATGGAACTACTGTTAGCCTTCCGCAGCCTGGACAGCCTTTGAAAGTTTCCTCCCGTGCCGAGGCCAGGCTTGTCCGAAGAGTCAAGGCTAACGCAAGGACAACAAGGAAGGAGCTCCGGGAAGATCTCATGGCAGTGGGGACATTGGTTTCAGTCAATACCATAAGTAACGTACTCCACCGCAATGGTCTCCGTTCCAGACGAGCCCGTAAGGTACCTTTACTTTCAAAGCGTCATGTCAAGGCTCGTCTACAGTTTGCTCATGATCACTTGGAGGACTCTGAGACAGACTGGTTCAAGGTTCTCTGGTCTGATGAGATCAAGATCGAGATCTTTGGAGCCAACCACACACGTGACGTTTGGAGACTGGATGGCACTGCATACGACCCCAAGAATACCATCTCTACAATCAAGCATGGTGGTGGCAGCATCATGCTGTGGGGCTGTTTCTCAGCCAAGGGGCCTGGCCATCTGGTCCGCATCCATGGGAAGATGGATAGCACGGCCTACCTGGAGATTTTGGCCAAGAACCTCCGCTCCTCCATCAAGGATCTTAAGATGGGTCGTCATTTCATCCTCCAACAAGCAACGACCCAAAGCACACAGCCAAGAAAACCAAGGCCTGGTTCAAGAGGGAAAATATCAAGGTGTTGCAGTGGCCTAGTCAGTCTCCTGACCTTAACCCAATTGAAAACTTGTGGAAGGAGCTCAAGATTAAAGTCCACATGAGACAACCAAAGAACCTAGATAACTTGGAGAAGATCTGCATGGAGGAGTGGGCCAAGATAACTCCAGAGACCTGTGCCGGCCTGATCAGGTCTTATAAAAGACGATTATTAGCTGTTATTGCAAACAAGGGTTATTGCACAAAATATTAAACCTAGGGGTTGAATAATAATTGACCCACACTTTTATGTTGAAAATTTATTAAAATTTAACTGAGCAACATAACTTGTTGGTTTGTAAGATTTATGCATCTGTTAATAAATCCTGCTCTTGTTTGAAGTTTGCAGGCTCTAACTTATTTGCATCTTATCAAACCTGCTAAATCTGCAGGGGGTTGAATAGTACTTGTAGGCACTGTATGTATGTACGTGTGTATGTATGTGTGTATGTCCGCTAAAGGAATCCGCACTGTCACACAATCCCAAAATTTTGCACAGACGTCCCATGTGACCCAGGGAACGTTGTAGACTATGTTTTGATGGGAAAATTTAACCCCACGCTTTACAGTTACTCTCCAAAAAACATGCCTCCATTAAAGTGAATGGAACCTGGAACTACTGGTTTTAATAGCAGCTGTGATTGGTTGCTATAGGAACAAAGGACAGTCACTCTATAAGAAGCTTATGTGTGAGGTAATATGATGTCGGTGGGAAGACAGATAGAGAGAGACAGAAAGAGAGACAGACAGGGAAACAGACAGGGAGAGAGACAGACAGCGAAAGAGACAGAGACAGATGGGGAAAGAGACAGACGGGGAAAGAAACAGACGGGGAAAGAGACAGACGGGGAAAGAGACAGACGGGGAAAGAGACAGACGGGGAAAGAGACAGACCGAGACAGACGGGGAAAGAGACAGAGACAGACGGGGAAGAGACACAGAAGACAGACAGGAAAAGAGACAGACAGAGACAGACGGGGAAAGAGACAGACGGGGAAAGAGACAGACAGACAGGGACAGAGATAGGCAGACAGGGACAGAGATAGGCAGAGAGACTGACAAAGACAGATGGGGAAAGAGACAGACCTGGATAGAGACAGACCTGGATAGAGACAGACAAGGAAAGAGACAGATGGGGAAAGAGACAGACAGGATGACAGGGAAAGAGACAGACAGCAAAAGACACAAAGAGATGGACAAAGACACAAAGGGAAAGAGACAGGAAAAGAGATGGGGAGACAGACGGGGAAAGAGACAGACGGGGAAAGAAACAGACAGACACAGAGATAGAGACAGACAGACTGATACAGAGACAGATAGAGAGATAGACACAGACAGACAAGGAAAGAGACAGACAATGACAGACAGACACACAGACAGAGACTGGGAGAGAGACAGTGACAGTTACTATCCCGGGCAACGCCCGGGTACTACAGCTAGTGAGTAAATAAAGACATTTTAAGAGTGCCACCACAGAGACTGATTTCAGAATTACTCCTCAGAGTAACAATTTTAAAAAAGGCCTGTACAGAGTCTGTTTTCCCAATTGAGCCACACAGCCAAGATTGGCAGAATTCCCCCATAAAGCAACAATTCTCAAAAAAGCCCCTACAAAGCCTGTTTTTACAGTTTACCAAAATAGCCAAGATTGTTAGAGTTCCCCCACAGAGCAACAATTCTCAAAAAGGCGCCTACAAAGCTTGTTTTTCCAGTTGACCCACAAAGGCAAGATTGTTAGCATTCTCCCACAGAGCAACAATTCTCAAAAATACCCTACAGAGCCTGTTTTCCCAGTCCCCCTAGAGAGCCTAAACTCTATCTCCGGTAGAGTACACTACAATATTTGCTGCAGTTATAAAACTCGTAATTGGATTTGTGATCAAGCTGTGAGGTTGTTGCGAGGCACTGGAATAGTTCCCCCACAGACCACCAATTTTAAAAATGCCGCTACCCAGCCCGCCCACTGTTCCTGTGCAGTGTGGGATTTTCTCGCCAAACAAATCAGCTCTGCAATCCTTGTTGGTGGTAGCATATGTGCTAAAATGCTTTCTGCCTCAGGCGTAGCCAACACTACATTAACCCCTACAAAGTCTGTTTTAAGAGTTGACCCACATCAGCCAAAAGGTACAGGCAAGTCTTGTGTGATCTATGCCTGGTTCATTTTAATGAATGTGAGCTTGGCCATTTTGGCTATGGAAAAGGCGGATATGCCTGTCTATGATCACACCCCCAGCTATGCTAGACACATCATGACCATCCACTTGCCGCAAGGCAGGCCAGCACCTTCAATGTGGAAAGGGCAGGTTCAAGCCATGTGTTCAATTTGGAAACCCAGAAGTTAAATGGGGTAGACCACTCTCTTAGTATGGATAGACGTGTGGACGTATACTCTTCTATCCTGTTGTTGAGACACTGCCTCAGATGATGCCGCCGACTGTTGTGGCATGCTGCTCATAAATTTTTCCACATTTCAGCCATGATAATGCTCATGTGTGCCAGGCTGCTCAGAGGCAACGACAAGCTGTCGTTTGTGGAAGGTGTGTAAGCTGGATCCTCTGTATTCCCAGCTACACTCCAGTGATGCCCTGAAAAAAATTTCAGGTGGTTCCCCCTCTTCCTCATTTTCCAAAACTGTCTCCTGGCTGGAAACTTGTGTCCATGCCCACTGTTGGTACAGGAATCCACCCTCAGAGCCCTGTGGGAAGACAACCCTAATAATAGTTCCTTGTTCTTCCTGCTCCTCTTCCTCTTGTGCATCTACCTCATCTATCATGGCTGCAAGTGTTTTTTCAAGCACGCATACAAGTGGGATAGTAACGAACATAATGGCATTATTAGCGCTGGCTATGTTGGTGGAGTATTGGAAGCAGTGCAAGACAGTACACAGGTCTTGCATGGAGGGCCACTCGGTGGTGAAGTAGTGTTGTTTGGCAGAGCGACACCTCTGTGTGTGCTACAGCTAAAAGTCAACTATTGTCTGTTGCTGATTGAACAGTCTTTCCAGCATATACAAGGTTGAGCTCCAGGTACATGTATATGAGGCGGTGAGTTGGAAGGATAAAGTGACACTGCAGCACAGACAGGTGAGCAGCAGTATGGTGAGAATGACTAAAGTGAGAACTGACTGCCCTCACTTTCAGCAGCAGCTCTGACATATGTTGTAATTTTTAAGGTAGCTCTGCCAGACAAGGAATGTGCATCAATCTGCCTAGGCCCAGAGCTATTACGAGATTTCACCCCTTATTGAACCCCACCAGAATGGGTTTGAGGTTCACTGACAACAACCACGTCCACAGCTCCTGTGCCGTGTGTGATTTGTTCCCCAGACAAATAAGTTTCCGAACAGCCTGCTGTCATTTCTTTCTGGCTGTGCTGAAGTTGATGGTGCATGTCTTACTCTGACCAGATGAGGAGGCGGTGGACGAAGTGGAGTAGGAGGAGAAGGCAACATTGACAGAAAAACATAGAGCAATCTTCGGAGCTGGTAAGTCGGGAGTCAAGAATGCCTTCTGCCTGAGTGCCAGTCGCTGCCACTACATTTACCCAGGTGGCAGTTATGGACACATAACATTCCTGCCCGTGGTTACTGGTCCACGTATCGGTGGTTATGTGTACCTTGTCACTGATGGCATTGTGCAGTACACACCTGATGTGGTCTGCAATGTGTGTGTGCAGGGCAGGGATAGCCCGTCTAGAACAGAAGTGTCAGCTGGGAACAACATACTGTGGGACATCCCGCGTCATCAGATTTTTAAAACTGTCCATCTCCACCAGCTGGATGACAGCATTTAGAAAGTTTTCGGGGCTAGGGCTCATGGGTGGGTAGGGGTGTATTTCCTCTTTCTCTCCAGGGTTTGGGGGATTGAGACCTGAACACTTCCATGGGACAGTGTGGAGATACTTGGTGACACTGCTGCTGGTGGTGGTGCCCTCACGTCCTCTCTTTGCAAGGAACCAGGTGGTTCTGTTGCTCTGGAGGGGGAGGAAGAAGCCGCAACAGAAGAGGGAGCAGGAGGAGCCTCAGATCTTTCCTGATTTTTCATGTGTGTACTCCACTGCAGCTTGTGTTTGGAATACAGATGCCTTGTCATGCAGGTAGTGATCAGGATCACAATATTTATATCTCGTTTCACACTTCTCTTGTCATTAGCACATTGCCTGAAGAAATTCCACGCTAGGGAGTTCCTCATAACTGGCTTTGGTGTGCTCATTTCCTTGGCGTGGTGAGCAGAAGCAGCTGACATACTGTCTAGGGGCTGTAGTGGTTTTGCACACTGCTCCCTCTTTTGCTGTGGTGCTTTATCAACATGACTAACTCCAACTGTGCACGTCACTTGGATGGCCTTTGTTCCATGTGGGATCTAGGAGCTCATCATCTTCTACCCACTTCTCACCCCTTCCCTCCTTGCTGGTCTGCACACTGTCGAAAGCCGCAACAGTTGGCACCTGTGTTTCCTCATCCTCAGAGATGTGCTATTGTGGTCTACTGACCGTGTGCACTAGTTCTAACACGTACTTATCCTCCAATACAACAATTGGTTGGGCATCAGTACACTTAGTCTCTTTCACCTCTGGGGCAGGGCCAGGTGGATGGGCCAGGGAACACCATCCAATAAAGTTATCAAAAACCAGAAGTGACTGCTTCATGACTTGAGGCTCACACTGCTTAGCTGAGTTGCATGGGGGTGAGGTGTAGGAAAATCCTCATGGTCCTCAGGTGCCAACTCTGTGCTTTCAGCAGAGAACCGAGTGAAAGACAATGCAAAGAAACTGGAGGCACTGTAAACCATCCTATCTAAAACTGTGGCACCCCTGAGGCTTCAGTCGCACAGGGTACTGCACCTCACTTATGGTGCGGTACTTATCCCGGGTAAGGAGAGGTTAATCGCTAGTGTTTCTCGAAATTCACACACCAAACACAGTTAGGTGCTTTTCCACCAGGGTGTTGGCCTGTGGTAGATAGGGGTTGACCATCACCGGGCACCACTTGGGAAAAAGGGAAGGAGCATCTTCACACATAGTCAGATTCCTCTGGGCACAGCTTGGGGTGAGAAACACATTCAGGACTTCGGTCCACTCTTCTTACCTCACACTTCTGGGAGCGTCATAAGACCCGCAGCTTGGAGCAGGTAGTTCAGCACGGTTTCTCTACAGCTACATGGGATTCCAGGTTCTGCGGAGAGTAAAGGAAACACCCACAGCCCGTTCCACATTCCACACACACCAGGATTAGAGGGACCCCGACCAGAAAGGACTCACAGTGGGAATACCGGTGGTGACCTCAAATTGCTCGGGATTGACTGGGCCCAGCACGGCAAAGACCGGTACTTCGGGAGTGGCAATCGGACTGTGAGTAAAGAAACCCTAAACCACAGACACTGTGTCCACCTCTCCTTGCCGGCACAAGTATTAGAGCTGTCTAAACCAGCCAGTATTAGGGCACTCTTCACTGCACCAGGATCAGAACGCAAAATGGCGGCACAATCTGTGATCCGATCTTTATACAGGCCAAGTCACGTGGTGCGCCAGCCATTGGCATGGCTGTGATAGCTATGGAAGTGTCAATCGCCTAAAAGCTTGTTGATTGGCTGCACTGCATTGCTTGTTATGTGGCCTAGTTAGTTTGGTCCTCTGAAGCAAGACCAAATATGTGTGGTAGGAAGGTTTGGTTAAGGAAGAACTCTCTCAGTCTTCCATTCACCCCCATCTTCTTAACTTACAGATAGTAAAATAGGGAAAAAGAGTTCTACAAGGAGGAAGAGGATAATGCATAACTGCTGGAACAGGCAACAAAAAGGTTCAGTATGTAATAGAAAATGGAAACACAAATTGGTAGAAGATATGGAAAGTTAAAAATTAGGACTTCTGGTCTTAAAAAAAACTAGCCATTACATGTACTCTTCTATCCATCTGAACAAAAGAATTACCAGGTTGGGGCCATTATGAGGACATATATACCAGGATGGGGCCATTATCAGGACATCTATACCAGGATGTAACCATTATGGGGACATCTATACCAGGATGGGGATATATATATACCAGGATGGGGCCATTATGGAGACATATATACTAAGATAGGGCCATGATGGATACATATATACCAGAATGGGACAGGATGTGGAAATATACCAGGATGGGGCCAGGATGTGGACATATACCAGGATGGGCCATGATGGGGACATATATAGCAGGATATAGCCATATTGGGGTCAAACAGCAGGATGTGGCTATGATGGAGATATATACCAGGATGGGGCCATAATAGAGACATATATATACCAGGATCGACCATGAAGGGGACATATATATACCAGGATGGGGCCATATATACCAGGATGAGACCATATATTCTAGGACATAGCCATGATGAGGTAATGCACCTGGATGGGGGCCATATGTACCAGGAAGTGGCTCAGGATGTGGGACTTTAGTACAGGATGGGGGTCAGTACTACACAATGAAGAGGAGAGAATCTCAAATGTCTTTATATGATTTAGAACGCTACAACTGCTTATACATCTGACCAACATGTGGGGGGAGGTCCAGGCTCAAACTTTGTACTGGGGCCCATATTCTAGTCTAGTTATGCCACTGACTAAATATAATGTAACAGGAATTAATTACAAAGAATAATCATTTTAGTACCTGAAAAAAAGGCATAATAAAATTTGTTTTTCTATAAATCTAACAAGCACAGTAAAGACTAGGAAGAATGCAATGCCAAGGGATAGATTACGAGTGGAAAAGCTACATTACAGAGTAATAATTGCTCCTCATTAGAAATTCATTAGATAAACACTGCCAGCATGCATATGGCTTGGTCTGTGTTGCAGCATACACCTGAGAATGAAACTGTCTTCTTAGGACTTATACCCATGGTGACAAGCTGGATATATAGACAATATATAACATACCTAACAAATGTAGAGGTCATTTAAAACTGAATAGTGGAAATTTGACAACATTCCATAACAACAAACAAGAACAAAGGCACCATCGAAGCGATCAAAGCCTGAGGAGGTCCTATGTTTGGCACACCTCTCTCATTTCTTAGAACAAAAATAGAAAGAGATGCTTTATTAAAAAGCTATATTAACAAAGTATTACATTTCTCTAAATTGTGGGTTTTCCTGAGTAAATGCCCTTTTGGAGATCTTCATGGATATCCACTGACAAGCAAAAGACTAACAATGACGCCCGGGTGTCGAGCATTTTCATTGGCACATTTTTTATTTTATTGAAGCATTAGCTGAAAACAAATTGTATTTATTGTGCAAAAACTTCTCTGTAAACCACATTTTTGGCATAAACCCTGTGGTCTTTCTTTAAGTTGCCTGATTGGTGCAGGACTTTGTGGGTCGGGCCTTCTTTACTATTCCTCCCTCGGCTGCTTTCCTCTTCTGTCATTTAAAGGCAACCAACCAGCAGGATTTCCATATATAAAGTAGAGCCAGTGCTGTGCTGGTGCTAGGATCCTGAATGTAAGCATAGCTTGTGTTCAGAGATTGGATGTTTTATTTCAGAAATATGTGCAAGTAAAGTTCCTGCAATGCCATTCTATTTGCTTATCAAAAAAGTCCATGGAGCCTCTGTTAGGAGTCTCAACACAGAAACTAGCCAGATATCCCTCCGGGAAGGACCTAGCCAAGGAGTGGCTCTTTTTAGGAGACCACCATAACCACCATATTAAGTGGCCCTTTTAGTCAATATCCAACTCTTTGACAAGTTTAAAGATACGACAAGCGAAATACCAAGGCCAGGTATCCATACACAGACAGCTGTTTCGGGGTATTGCACCTCATCAGTGTGGAGTAGGATTCTGGCCAGGTGGGAGCAATGCCTAGTAGACGAACAAGACAAAACAATCACTGATCTCGGGGAGACCAGCCAGAGAAAACACTGCCGGCAGCCAGCGAGGGCGCTTAACACAGTGAAATCCTAGGTGCATTGCCCCCTGGGAAATATGCAAATCAAAAAAGTCCGTGGAGCCTCTGTTTTAGGAGTCTCAACACAGAAACTAGCCAGATATTCTATTTTCTTGACAGGTTCAACAGGGGTGGGAATATGTGGATCGGGTCATGCTAACTATTCCTGCCCTTGTGTACCTTCCTAACGTTTCTCCCCCTGTCACCATCATAGACATTAATTCTGGCGCAGGAAGACAGACGGGGGGGGGGGGAGGGGATAGATTGCAAGACCCGACCCACATATTTCAACCCCTGTTGCACCTGTCAATCAATAAGCAGTGCATTTCTGGAACTTTACTGGTGGCTTGCAGGGCCCCTGTCTAGTAGCCAGAGAATACTATTCTGTGGCTATAGGACCATTTTCCTGAAAATCAGTTTGCTCATCGCCTTTAAAAATGCAGCTTAAAAACTGCAGGAAAACACAAAAGACGCTAGAAAAAAAAGGCAATTAAAAAAAGTTACCTTCTTTTTTAACACAAAAAAAGGATAGATTATTATCAACTGAAAATAAATTATTCAGGTTTCATTTGCAGACAGAGAAACAGTAAGGAATCAATACAGAAGGTATATTAGAAAATCATCTGACCTTTTATTATGCAAAGTATAACCTTTATTTGCTATAACCGTAACACCTCTTTAATTCCTTTTATTTAAAATACAGTTTGTATTTCATATTGTGTCCTTTAATAATGGAACCAGACAAATATTAGAATATTTGGTTGTTTTTTTTAATTTCTTTAGTAATCTTTCAAAATATCCATTTGGGATGGGATTAGCCTTCTTCTATGGAAGCCACGTATAGGGAATTGCAGTATCTGTCAATGCAGACGATGTCTCCCGATCAGTCAGTCCAGCAATGCGCTGCAGCTTCTCTACAGAATGCTCCCTCTCAATACAGTTTGCATATTAAATAAATTCCATCGGACACATGATCAACACCGAACAAAAGTTTAATTTGCTGTGAAAAAAGACATATAGAGTTGCTAGGAAACACTGAAGCCACACGAAAATAATTGGAAGCTCAACAGAAAAAATCTTCAAAGCCCTCGATCATCGATTATAGCTTTCTCTAAGGAGAAAGTCAATGACCTATTGGTTCCATGTTTTGTTTTTTTTGTTTATTTTTATATTTCACAATCTATATTAACAAAAAATCTTCTTAGCTGCTAGTGCCAGATGCCGCAAATTTTCTACTTGCACACGGACAATCGGCACCAAATACGCTATGTGTGAACTAAGGGGTACTTTGCACGCTGCGACATTGCTACTGCGATATCGTCGGGGTCAAATCGAAAGTGACGCACATCCGGAGCCAGTAACGACGTCGCAACGTGTAAAGCCTAGATGCGCCGATAAACGTTGCAAAAGTGTCGTAAATCGGTGATCTGCGTAGCGTCGGACATTTTCATAATGTCGCACCAATACGAGATACGATGTTGTTCCTCGTTCCTGCGGCAGCACACATCGCTGTGTATGAAGCCGCAGGAGCGAGGAACATCTCCTTACCTGCCTCCACTGGCTATGCGGAAGGAAGGAGGTGGGCGGGATGTTTATGTCCCGCTCATCTCCGCCCCTCCGCTTCTATTGGTCGCCTGCCGTGTGACGTCGCTGTGACGCCGCACGACCAGCCCCCTTAGGAAGGAGGCAGGTCGCTGGCCAGAGCAACGTCGCAGGGCAGGTAAGTGAGTGTGAAGCTGCCGTAGCGATAATGTTCGCTACGGCAGCTATCAGAAGATATCGCATGTGCGACGGGGGCGGGTGTTATCATGCTCAGCATCACAAGCATCAGCTAGCGATGTCGCAGCGTGCAAAGTACCCCTTAGCCCAAGGCTACAATCACACATCGGTACTACGGTATATATCAATATGTCCGATCCGTGAAACGTGGCCATTCGAGTTTAGATGGAGCCATAAAAACAAAATGTGTTCACTTTAAATCATTTTTTCTTCCTTGCTAAGAGTCAATGGATGTAAAAAGTCAGGCACTCTACCTTCATACAGATCTGCAAATCTGATGATACATAAGCAAGGAAAGGTCTATTTTTGGAGGATCTAAAAACAGAAACGGGTGTGTGAATGTAGCCTAAAGCTGAATTTTTGGAGCCAATTAAGTTAAGCATGATGTCGGGACAAATTCTCTCTCCTATATATCTTAGTAGATCAGAAAGTGGATTGGATTGAAGCACAAGGAGAGAGAAAAAATGACCGTTTTCTTTGAGCCAAAAGCGGGCTTTACACGCTACGATATCGTTAATGAATTATCGTCGGGGTCACGTTGTTTGTGATGCACATCCGGCGTCATTAACGAGATCACAGCATGTAACACTTATGTGCGATCTATAACGATCACAAGAGCGGCAAAAATCGTTTGCCGCGGAGAGGTCGTCCTAAAACAAAAAATCGTTTTCTTCTAATTAGCGATGTTGTTCCTCGTTCCTGCGGGTGGGATGTTTACGTCCCGCTCATCTCCGCCACTCCGCTTCTATTGGACGGCTGCCGTGTGACGTCGCTGTGACGCCGCACGACCCGCCCCCTTAGAAAGGAGGTGGTTCGCCGGCCAGAGCGACGTTGCAGGACAGGTAAGTCTGAGTGACGGGTGTAAGCGAGGTTGTGCGCGACGGGCAGCGATTTGCCCGTGTCACACAACCGATGGGGGCGGGTACGATCACTTGCGATCTTGCTAGCGAGATCGTAGCATGTAAAGCCTGCTATAGTCTATTTTATGTAGGGATTTTCCAAATATTATAAGCAAGGATCCTTATAATTTAGTCACTTTCATGGCAAGCAATCTTCTCCAATGTATGGATGTGTATGACTGTAAGTAACCAGAATAACCTCATGCAATCATGAAGGAATATCACAGCTTGTTTGAACTATAACCTGTAGTCCAAGTGATAACCACTAAGCAAATGAGCCGAGTAACTAGGTTAAATATTACCCGACTTCACTGTCATTGGTAACAGACATGAAAAAAATATTACGTCTTTTCATGTTCTTGAACAAAAACAAAAAGATCAAAAATGATAGTATGCAAAATTTATCTTATAATCATTTGGCTTTTTGATGTTTAAGACCAATTTCAGACAGCTGTATGGAAAAACGACCAATAGCATCTTAAATTACAGACAGGACTGGTTCCGTGTGCAGCTCTGTGTGCTTGGCATTTTGCAGACGGAACTGCCTTTTTGTTGCATGCATTATTTTCTGTAAAATGCACCAAAGAAGTGTAATTTTTACTTCACACAACATTAATCTGCATGAAAAATTCGTCATGTGCACTGGCAGAGTCGCTATAAAGCTGGGGCCACACGAGCATTACTGCGCGTGCATTGCATAACACTTGGCTTCCACTGTGCTGGAGTGTAAACCGAGTGTCATGCCACTGTGATGTGATCCTGTGATCGCCGCTCAGAGTACAGGCACTGCGGAGGAGAGGGAGGGACTAATCTGTCCATCTCCTCCATTGTCAGCTGATGCGTATTTCATACTGTACTCCGGTGTCATCAGAGTGCATTCCGATGTTTCTCTCGTACCCGTAGACTTGTATGGGTGCGAGTAAAAACTAATTGAATTCCACCTGAAGCATGCTGCGATTGTTTTCTCGGTTTGATTAGGGCTGAGAATAAAAAAAATTGCTCATGGGAGCGGCCCCTTATAGCAACATTGGTCTGAGTGGAATACAATTTTTTTATCGCATTCTATTAGCTGCATTTCACTCGCCATGTGTCATTAGTCTAAAGGGTGCACACACTCTCCGTGCATTGTCCGTGTATATATATTTCATTCCTAGCTCAGAAATGGGTAAATGCTTGTAACGCACAGTATGTGAGCTGGGAGAATTCAGAAGTCTGCAGTCACATGACACATACAGTGACTAAAGACATCATTTCAGACAACCCTTTTACGACAAAAACAGAGACAGTTGCACTCTGAAATGCTAAAGCATGAAAACCATGAATATAAGAATATAGATATGCATTACTGCTAAAGGAAATCTAGGAAAAAAAATCGAAATGTTTAGCAATCAAAAACAGCCATTTTTATATCTGCCCAGTGGCCACGTCACGGCATTTCTCGTGACGTGGCTACTGGGCAGATATAAAAATGGCCATTTTTGTATTCTAAAGATCTCAATTTTTTCTTAGATTTCCTCTAGCAGTAATGCATGTCTATATTCTTATATTCATGGTTTTCATGCTTTAGCATTTCAGAGTGCAACTGTCTCTATTTTTGTCATTTTATGTCATGTTCAGTAATGCACCTGTTCACATTGCAGTTTTGGGAGTGCTGTCAGGGTATTTGTCTAACCCTTTTAAGTCATAAAAACAGTAGACAAAAACAGGTAAAATTAATCCATGCAAAATCACCTGGAACATGGAACATAATACAGGTAAGTCATATTGGGCAGTCATAGCTCGGTTCCTATTGTTTCTGTGTCACCAGTCGACATGCTCTTGTCATAACAGTAAGAGAGCCTAGTGGACTAACAAAATTAGTATTTCTTATATCAGTCTTGAAGAAAAGTCTGCTGAAGTAAGATGTGCCAATTTCACACTTGCCTCTTCAAGAAATTGGCACATATTCGGCTGTCAGTGCGCCACAATCTGAAATTATATCAGCTATGAGCTTACTGCGCAGGGACCAGCCCTACTGATGGAACAAACACGGGAAATGACAATGTCTGTGCAGGGGAGACCGTTGACTGAGGGAAGATTGACCTTCAATCAACGTATAGAGAAGTACAGCACAACTGGAGAGAGAAGTTTCTACCCCGATGCATTGAAAATAAAACGTAAAATAAAATCTCAAAAATGCCCCAATGAAATTCTACTAAAAAGCTATGCATGTGTCGTGCCCCACGGCTATGGGGTACATAGTCCCGGGCCTGGTTTCACTGGGAATTGTGTCATGTTGTGGTGGCCGGTGCCCATTCCGTGACCCTGGGGATTGCTTTTAAAAAGGGGATATTTACAGGGGATTTTGAATAAAGTTTTTGTCGTGACGCCACCTGTGGTGTGCGGCTAGGTAGGGGGCCGCCGCTACAGGGTTCTTCTCACCGGGGGTCGATGTTGATTGCAGCCAAGATGGAGTCACTCCTCACAGGCGGAGTGGTTGCCCCGGGAGGGTGGCCGGCTGGCAGATAGTCCCTTACTACTGCATGGCTAATTCTCCCTGCCCACCCCAGTCCACTCCACCCTCTGGGGAAGCCACCTAACTGCATGTGAAATGTGTCTGGTGTGGGCACCGGCAAACCACCTGTCACTTACCCCAGATAGATACTGCTCCTTAAAGGCACCATTACACACTGCAACATCGCAAATGACATCGCTGTAACGTCACCGGTTTTGTGACGTAATAGCGACCTCCCCAGCGACATTGCAGTGTGTGAAACACATCAGCGACCTGGCCCCTGCTGTGAGGCTGCTGATCACTACACATCTCTCAGGACCATTCTTTGGTCCTTTGTTTCCCGCTGTGCAGCATGATCGCTAGAAAGTCTCAGTGTGTAAAGGGGCCTTTACAGCGACTTCGTTAGCGACTTCCCTTTCAAAAAGCTGCTTTACAACGTCCACAATGACTAGTTAGGTCGTTCTGCAGGTCCGTATCGCTGTTGCGTCGTTTTCCAGGTTTGCCTGTTTGACAGCTTACCAGCGACTCACCAGAGACTTTGTAGCGATCCCGGCCAGGTTGGGATCGCTGGTGGGATCGCTAGAAAGTCTCAGTGTGTAAAGGGGGCTTAAGGCTATGTGCGCACGTGTGCGTATTACATGCAGTTACGCTGCGATCTGCAGCGCGGCGTAACTGCATGCGTCCTGCGTCCCCTGCACAGTCTATGGAGATTGTGCAGGAGCCATGCGCACGTGGCATATTAGAACGCAGCGATTCGGCTGCTGCCCGAATCGCTGCGTTCTAAGAAGTGACATGTCACTTCTTCCGTGCAGTTTGTATGCTGTCTATAGGGAGAGGCAGCATGCAGAGCGCACGTTCTCTGCCGGCACCATGCGCTTCAGAACGGAGCTTTTCAGCTGCGCTCTGAAGCGCACCTTTTAGGTGCGGTGCAGAGCGCACACGTGCGCACATAGCCTAACACAGTTGTAGTACCCTGTAGCGGCAAGAGCCTCAGGGGCGCTACACATGTAATAAATAATAAAGGAGCTTTACACTCATACCTTTAGTTAGGGGTCAAAAATCATGCTGAATAGTGCTCTTTAAACATGGATAAAACATGGATGGAATAATGAAGTAAAATGTATGTCTTCTCTGTTCCATCCATTTCATATAGATCCCTTTAGACTTTAAAGAGAATCTCGCTCTTTTGTGTGGGTTTTTTTAGTTATTAATATGAACATACAGATGGCATAAAGGTGATATTAGCCATACCTGCCAACCTCCTGGATAAGGGATCATTTGTCCAAAGTCATCTTTTATATTGTCTATCTTCCAGGCTATGGGGCATGCGCTCACCGGAAGATAAGCTGGCTTCCAGTCTTCATTATACAGGATTCCTCCTCCCCTTCTATTCAGAGTCCCTGTGACGTCAGGTTTGCAACTGGAAATCCCACACCTCCGCATTCTGTCTGCCGTCCCTGCCTGTACTGTGAAGCAGTAGTGACTGCCTGCTGCCTGTACACAGCAAAACTGAAGCCTGGGCCAACAGAAGTACGGAACATTGCAGAGAGAGATGGCAGGCATAATGCGCAGGTGCAAGATCTGTGGCCGCGCACCCGGTGTCACAGGGACATCAGGGAAGAGAAGGGGAGGAGGAATCCTGTATAAAGAAGACCGGCTTATTTTCGGGGTAACACATGCCCCATAGCCTGGAAGATAGAAGATGTAAAAGAGAATTTTAAGAGGATTTTTCCAAGATGACCCCCTCATCTAGGAGGCATACAGGTATGGCTAATTTCACCTTTATGCCACCTGTATGGCCTTATTAATAACTAAAAAAACACACAAAAGTGTGACAGATTCCCTTTAACTGCTAAGTTTGATGCACAAAATGGATGAGAATAGGAGGCACTCTGAATCTCAAGGAACAGAGATACAGACCCACTTATAAATTCATGATATTTATGCATCAATGAAAATTTTTCGGGTCTATGTGCTGTTCGTGAAAAAACCATGAATGTGTGAATACAGCCTAAAGGCCGCTTTACACACTGCGATATCAGTACCGATATTACCAGAGTGCGTACCCGCCCCCATCGGTTGTGCGACACGGGCAAATCTCTGCCCGTGTCGCACAACATCGCCTGGACCCGTCACACGGACTTACCTTCCCTGCGACGTCGCTGTGACCGGCGAACCGCCTCCTTTCTAAGGGGGGCGGTTCGTTAAGCGTCACAGAGACGTCACAGCAGCGTCACTGAACCGCCGCCCAATAGAAGCGGAGGGGCGGAGATGAGCGGGACGAACTTCACGCCCACCTCCTTCCTTCCGCATTGTGGCCGGGAGGCAGGTAAGGAGAGCTTCCTCGTTCCTGCGGTGTCACACGGAGCGATGTGTGCTGCCGCAGGAACGAGGAACAACTTCGTTACTGTTGCAGTAACGATATTTGAGAATGGACCCCCATGTCACCGATGAGCGATTTTGCACATTTTTGTGACGATGCAAAATCGCTCATAGGTGTCACATGCAACGGCATCGCTACAGCGGCCAGATGTGCGTCACAAAATCCGTGACCCCAACGAGATTGCTGTAGCGATCTTGTAGCGTGTAAAGCCCATGTCGCACAACCGATGGGGGCGGGTACGCACGATGGCGACATTGGTACCGATATTGCAGTGTGTAAAGAGGCCTTTAGTGTTCCTTTTGAACCAGGTAAAATAAGTACCGACAGACAAAACCAGTCCTGGACAGGAATCACTTAAGGCCACTTTACACACAACGACATTGCTAATGAGATGTCGTTGGGGTCACGGAATTTGTGACGCACATCCGGCCTTCTTAACGACGTCGTTGGGTGTGAAACGCACGAACGACCGTTAACGATCAAAATTACTTACCTTATCGTTGATCGTTGACGCGTCGTTCAAATTCCAATTATCATTGCTGTTGCAGGACGCAGGTTGTTAGTCATTCCTGCGGCAGCACACATCGCTATGTGTGACACCGCAGGAACGAGGAACATCACCGTACCTGCGGCCGCCGGCAATGAGGAAGGAAGGAGGTGGGCGGGATGTTCCGCCCGTTCATCTCCGCCCCTCCGCTTCTATTGGGCGGCCGCTAAGTGACGTCGCTGTGACACCGCACGAACCACCCCCTTAGAAAGGAGGCGGATCGCCGGCCACAGCGCCGTCGCCAGGCAGGTAAGTACGTGTGACCATTCCTAGCGATGTTGTGTGCCACGGGCAGCGATTTGCACGTGACGCATAACCGATGGGGGCGGGTGCTTTCACCAGCGACATCGATAGCGATATAACTGTGTGTAAAGTGCCCTTAAGATGTTAAGAAATCAGAGTACAAGACACAAGGAACAACTTTACCTTTTCATTCATTGTATTTTTCCTAAAGGAGGATTGTAACTACGGATTCCACGTAGTAAAATGTTTTATGGCAGTTAATCTAATGGCTATTTATTAACCTTCTTGGCACTTTGGAATTGACTGACTTGACTATTTTCATGCCTAATTTTTAATAACTCTTCTTACTAAAACTCATTCAGAATTTATTTATACTGGATTTACTTTTGTAACAAAGACATTAGAAATGTGACAAATAAAGAAATAAAATGAACACCACCAAAGGAACAAATAGTCTACATTGCAGGGATGTAATGCTTTATAAAACATATATTATATTATTATCTTTTCTGATTATTCAAACATAGTCCAGTCAGCGTAATCTGCTAGTGACAAATTCAACCAATTTTTAAGAACAGTTTGTAGGATATGGGTCATAGGAGCATGCAACAATGTAGTAAAAAAATATGAATGTGCAGAAAATTAGCAATTTGCAGCTCAGTAAAAAAAAAAAAAAAAGATGGCCGGCAATAAAGCACGATGTAGTAAAATGTCCTCCAGGTTACTTTTGACTTTAGCGGTGAAAATCAGCACAATAAAATTGCCAGGGGCTCGGTCACACTTTGGTGATGATATTTTTCTAGTTATGATTAACTACGGTATGTCATGCAACACGGTGCAAACAGGACTTTTTTTTATCTTATGTTTCCATTACATTATCAGACATATCGGCCAGGCGGCCAGAGTAGAGTACGGCACGGAATTATCCAGAGCAATCATGTACTATTTTATCCAACAGCGGAAGTTGTAATACAAAGTCTACCTGCCATGAGCCAAACTATCACAGCTTTATGTACTTTTTAGGTTCCTTTGATACACTACTTTCACAAATAAATTAATATAAATATATCTATTTATGTATATATATATGTATATATATATATATATATATATATATATATATATAAAAGTATATCACAAAAGCGAGTACACCCCTTACATTATTGGCAGTATTTTACAATATCTTTTCATGGGACAACACTGAAGATATGACACTTTGATAAAATGTAAAGTGTACAGCTTCTATAACAGTGCAAATTTGGTGTGCCCTCTAAATAACTCAACACACAGCTATTACTGTCTAAACCGCTGGTAACAAAAGTGAGTACACCACAAAAGTGAAAATTACCAAATTGTGCCCAATTAGTCATTTTCCTTCCTCAGTGTCATGTGACTAATTAGTGTTACAAAGTATCAGGTGTGACTAAGGAGCAGGTATGTTACATTTTGTGTTATCGCCCATACTGGTCAGTGGAAGTTCAACATGGCACTTGATGGCAAAGAATTCTCTGATGATCTGAAAAAACTGATCCTCTACATCAGGGTTCCCCAACTCCAGTCCTCGAGGGCCGCCAACAGTGCATGTTTTCAGGATTTCCTTAGCATTGCATGGGTGTTGTAATCACCGTACCTGCGACCGCCGGCAATGAGGAAGGAAGGAGGTGCGCGGGATGTTCCGCCCGTTCATCTCCGCCCCTCCGCTTCTATTGGGCGGCCACTTAGTGACGTCGCTGTGACACCGCACGAACCACCCCCTTAGAAAGGAGGCGGATCGCCGG
Source organism: Anomaloglossus baeobatrachus (assembly GCF_048569485.1). Classification (NCBI taxonomy): domain Eukaryota; kingdom Metazoa; phylum Chordata; class Amphibia; order Anura; family Aromobatidae; genus Anomaloglossus; species Anomaloglossus baeobatrachus. Next base: position 91,291,418 of record NC_134357.1, read on the forward strand.
CCACAGCGACGTCAACTGTGCAGGTGATTAAATTATGCATATTATATTATTTATTAAACATGTGCAATACTAAGGATATCCTGCACTGTTGGCGGCCCTTGAAGACTGGAATTGGGGACACATGCTCTACATAAAGATGGCCTGGGCTATAAGAAGATTGCCAACACCCTGAACCTGAGCTGCAGCATGGTGGCCAAGACTATACAGCAGTTTAACAAGACAGGTTCCACTCAAAACAGGCCTCGCCATGGTCAACCAAAGAAGTTAAGTATACGTGTATACGTGCTCAGCATTATATCCAGAAGTTGTCTTTTCAAAATAGATGTATGAGTGCAGCTAGCATTGCTGCAGTGGTAAAGGTGTGGGGAGGTAAGCCTATAAGTGCTCAGACCATACGCCACACACTGCATCAAATTAGTCTTCATTGCTGTCATCCCAGAAAAATGCCTCTTCTAAAGATGATGCACAAGAAAGCCCGTAAACAGTTTGCTGAAATCAAGCAGACTAAGGACGTGGATTACTGGAACCATGTCCTGTGGTCTGATGAGACCAAGATAATCTTATTTGGTTTTCAGATGGTGCCAAGTGTGTGTGGCAGCAACCAGGAGAGGAGTAGAAAGACAAGTGTGTCCTGCCTACAGTCAAGCATGATGGTGGGAGTGTTACGGTTTGGGGTTGCATGAGTGCTGCTGGCTGTGGGTCGCTACAGTTCATTGAGGGAACCATGAATGCCAACATATACTATGACATACTGAGACAGAGTATGATCCCTTCCCTTTGGAAACTGGGCCTAAAGGCAGTATTCCAACATAATGACCCCAAACACACCTCCAAGATGACCACTGCATTGCTAAAGAAACTGAGGGTAAAGGTGCTTGACTGGCCAATCATTCCTCCAGACATAAACCATATATCGTTATATATGTTTGAATTAACCTTTCCTATGTGCTGTCACTGACATACGGAGATTTCTTTCCCTTTCGGAGCCCTCCACTAACTTTATATTATCATGATGATACTTTTTTAAGCCTTTCGGTATGTTGTTGTATTCAATAAAAATAATGATATTTTTGCGAATATAGAACTCCATGTCTGTTTCTTACACATTTTTGTGAATAAACCATATTGAGCATCTGTGTGGCATCTTCCAATGGAGGAGCGCAAAGTCTCTAACATCTACCAGCTCTGTGATGCCGTCATGGAGGATGGAAGAGGATCCAGTGGCTCCTGTGAAGCTCTAGTGAACTCCATGCCCAAGAGAGTTAACGCAGTGCTTGAAAATAATGGTGACTACACAAAATATTGACACTTTGGTTCACAATTTGTCCATTTTCAATTAGGGGTGTACTCACTTTTGTTGCCAGTGGTTTTGACATTACTAGCTGTGTGTTGAGTTATTTAGAGGACACCAAATTTTCCCTGTCATACCAGCTGTACACTGACTACTTTACATTGTATCTAACTGTCTTATCTTCAGTGTTGTTGTAGCGCCCCTGAGACTGGTCGCTACAGGGTATATCATTATATCCTCCCCGGGCAGGAAGATATTAATCTGGTAAATTCTACACACACCTCACACCACCATACAGCAGGGAGAAGCAGTCACTAGGTAAGGGTTAACAATGTTTCTACACACACACACACACACGCACACACACACACACACACACACACACACACACACTTCCTGGCAGACGCCAGGTGGCCTCCACTAATTAGTTCAAGAGTGGTTGCCATAGCAACTTGCAAAAGTCGGGGCATGAGCAGTTAGGCTGCTTTCACTCCTCCGGTTTTAGCAGAGCCGGCCAATCCGGCTCTAAAACCTATGCAACGGATGCGGATCCCTTTGCATACGTTTTTGACATGCGACCCATCCGGATTTTGCCGTTTGCGGCATGCTACTGAGCATGCGCAGTGGAAAAAACGCATGCGGCAGCCGGATGCGGTGTTTGCTGCAGGACGCCGCATGCGGCGTCCATAGGCATGTATTGCAAATCGCGCCGCATCGGCCGGATGCGGTGCAATGCGTTTTTTTTGCCTGACCAAAAAATGTGCCAGGCAACGTTCCATCCGGCCTCCACATTGGCTAAATCTGCCGCATACGGCAAAAAATGGACCAAACGCAAGCCCATGCGGCACATTTCGGCACTAATGTAAGTCTATGCAAAAAAAATCGCAACCGGCGGCAATAAAAACCCGGTTGCGGTTTTTCTGCAAAGCGCTGGATTGTGCCGCACAGGAAAAACCGGAGGTGTGAAAGCAGCCTTAGGAGAAGAGAACATTACAGTTTCACTTTTAGCCAGGCAGAACAAGCTTGGAAACGAGACAGAGCAGACGCACGGTGTGTAGCTCCCTGAAGGGAGGCTGTCAGGCCTTCAGGGAGGCAGAACAGAGCTGTCTGGATGTACCACCAAACAGACAGCACAACCAAGCTGGGGCCAGTGACACCTAGAGAGACGGGACCCGGCACTTGTAATCGTGGACTAAAAGGGGAGCAGTCGCCAGAGCACGGGACTGAGCACAGGAGAGGTACAGAGCCCCAGTTCGAGTGGCCGCGGCGCGGCAGCAGAGAGGGAGCCTGGGGAGATGGGAACGAGGTACGACCCACGAGAGGCCCAGGTTGCCGCCCTGTACGGGCCAGGACCGGGGGAGAGTACAGAGTTGTGCATGGAGAAGAAAGGACACAGATTACCAAACCGGATCCAGGCTCTGACCTGCCCAGGAAGCGACTGGAGTCTCTGGTGGCGAGGACCAGCACCCGGGGTGCGATACCACCTGAGCCAGTAAATAAAGTGACTGGAACCCGCACCTGGTTACTCTGTGAGTAACTTCCGCCACCCTGCGCTCCGGCGCTCCCGTAGGCTACCGCTCCTGTTCTCACCAACCTCCCGGGGTACCCTGCTCCACCCGTGGGGAGCGATACCATCTCAGCTGCACATAACACCTGCCCCGGAGAGAGACTGTGCAGCGGCGGCTACTTCCCGGCCACATACTGGGGGTTGCGCTGCGAAGCATCCCCATTCCCCATCCAGTACTGCCCCTGGGAGAGGACTAGTCGCAGGAAGGGTTGGCGGCGGAGGAGGCCGAGACCCCAGTCACCGCTGCAACCGGTGATACGCTTCCCAGGGGCCCGTCACCCTCATTCCATCCCCATCTATATTGGACACTTGTCCGTTTGCTGTTTTTGTTTTTCATGTAGCCGACGGGGTCACGGAACTGTACCCTAAGGCCCCGTGGTACGCTACATTGCCCCATGAAAAGATCAATAAATTATTTACAAAAATGTGTGGGTGTACTTACTTTTGTGATATACTGTTTATACATAACAAGCATTAAAAAGTAGAGGTCATGTGGATGGAGGTTGAGCACAAATTAGAGGTATGTCAGCAGAGACAGCATTTGAGTGTTTCATAGATACTTTTTGTTTTGATTATATAACACCTTGTAGGAAAAACAAATAAAATACAAGGTAATTCCTTATTTTTACAAAGAATTGGCAGGAAAAAAAAAGCATGAGAATACATGGCATAGAGCAACACATCAATTGAAGCGATGGAAAATCAGTGGCTCAACCTTGAATCTTGACCTTGAAATAACATTGACTTTTTCACCTTTCCAAAAAGTGCATAAAATAGGTAACATTTCAAGAACATTGTTGGTAACATGGGTGATCTCAAATGGAATTACTCTATATATCTCATGGAAATAACTATACTGTATTGAAGGTTATATTCTGTAGTGGAAAACTGCACCATATGACCTGCCCAATAGGCTAATATGTAATGCAACAACATATGTAGAACATTTATTTACATGTTGCCCCTGCTGCACTCCTCCACTTGGCACAAAAGATTAAAGGGGTTGTCTGTGACTTTAACAATGATGACCTATCCTTTGGAAAGGTCATCAATGTCTGATCGGTGGGGTGCGATACCTGGCACCCCCTGCCTATTAGCTGTTACTGGACTTTAACATTGACGACCTATACTTAGCAAAGATCACCAATATCTGATCGGTGGGGGTGCAACATCCAGTACCAATTACCACTGCCGATCACAAGTTTCCAGTGCTACCGGAACTACTCAGTTGTAGAGCTACAGAGTATGGCTGCATCATCTGTATAGTGACCATGGCTAGTTCTTCATATCCACCCCCTATCCAAATCAATAGGGGGTGGATTGTAATACCTAGCCGCAGCCACTATTCAGTTGATGAAGCGTGCAGCTCCGCAACTGAATAGTTCCAGCTGGCGGCGGCACTAGCAACTGCTGATTAATGGCGATGCCAGGTGTTGCACACCAGTCGATCAGAACTTCATAACCTTTCCTAAGGATAGGTCATCAATGTTAAACTCCCAGACAACCTTTTTAAATATATTACATTCAGATAACTTGTGTATATGGGAAAAAAAAATAAAAAATTCACCTGGACATACAGCAGCTGAAATAAGTATTGAACACATCACCAATTTTATTAAGTAAATATATTTCTAAAGCAGATATTGACAAGAAATTCTCATCAGATGCTGGTAATAACCCACACAGGCAAAGTAATCAAACCATACGCTGATGAGCAAAAGGGTAACAATGTTTTGAACTTTTGTCTTTCAGGCTCCATATCGCACAGTAACAACACAGTGACATGAGAAGAACCTGCATAACTAATCATATGCTAAAGAGTTGGAAGTCAAATTTATGTATGAGATAGCCAAGATGATTGTCTATAAAATGAAGGTAATCTCACGTTCAAAGCTGTAGTGGATGGTGAAATATGGAGCCTTAAAGTCAAGTTAAGTTATGTGTAATAACTCAAAATGACACAGAGAAAAATATTGAACACATGAAGAAGGAGAGGTACAAAAACCCATGGAAAATTATGACATCAGCTGAAATCTAAAAGTAATTAGAAAGCAAATCTGCCACTCAGTGAAAAAAAAATGTGCTGGTTCAACTGATGGTCTATGAAGAAGTGTCTGATTACTAAGGTGCCACACAAGAAACATCTCATGATGGGTAAAACGAGTGTGCTATCTCAAGACCTTCCCAGCTTTATTGTTTCAAAACATACTGATGTTTGTTGCAGAAGAATTTACAAACTACTAAAGGTTCCAGTGAGCACTGTTGGGGTTTATAATCTGGAAGTGGAAATAATGTCATTTCAGCATAAACCAGCCTCAACCAGCTGCTCCCCACAAGATTTCAGTCAGAGGAGTGAAATCAATTATCAGGAGAGATGTCCAAGTGCCAGGAACTACAAAAAGACTTGGAATCAGCAGGTACAATTGTTTCAAAGAAAACATAAGTAATGCATTCAACCTCCATGACCTGTATGCACGCTCATCATGCAAGACTCCATTGCTGAACAGAAAGCAGGTTCAAGTACTTTTGAAGTTTGCTCAGCAACATGTAGACAAGCCTGTGAAATACTGGGAGAATATAGTCTGGTTAGATTAAACCAAAATGGATCTCTTTTACACATCATGTTTGGAGTCAAAAAGGCACTGCACATCACCCCAAAAACACCATACCAATAGTACCAATAGTGAAGTTTCGAGGTGGGAACATCGTGGTATGAGGCTGTTTTACATCACACGGCACTGGCAAACTTCATATGACTGAAGGAAGGATGAATGGACAAATGTACTGAGATATTCCTGATAAAAATCTGCTGCTATGTACTAGGATGATGAATTTTAAACTTTCAGCAAGACAATATTGTGAAACACAGCAAAGGAAACTCTCAGTTGGATTCAGAGAAAGAAAATAAAGCTGCTAGAATGGCTGAGCCAATCACCTGATCTTGATCCAATAGAAAATGTATGGAAGGACCTAAAGCTCAGTGTTCATAGAAGGAGCCCATGGAACCTTCAGGATATGAAGAGCGATTGTGTGGGAAAATGGGCCCAAATCTCCCATGAGCAATGAATACAACTAGTTTCTCTATACAGGAGGCATCGTGAAGCTGTGCCCACCAACAAAAGCTTTTGTACGAATTATTAAATAAGTTTCAGTAAATGTGTTCAATACTTTTTCCCTCTGTCAGTTCTCATTATTACACATAACTGTGTGGATTGGATGGGTTGTTACCAACATTTGGTGAGAACCTCATGTTAATAGCACCTTTAGAAATATTTTTACTTAGAAAATTGGTGACGACTTCAATACTTATTTCAGCCGCTGTATATTACTTTTACAATGGTAGTAGAAGCTAGAATGTATATTGAGAAATTTGCTTTTTCAGGATGTTCACTGGTAAAGGAAATGCAAACTAAGAGCAAATTCAGGACAAAACAGCAAACAGCAGGCTTACACTTACATCACAGGCTATAGAAGGATGTTTAATCAATACCTGACTCATTCAAATGACCTGAGATGGAAATAATGCATCAGTCAATCCGAGTGCATGTACATATACCTTAGTATGTAGATATAAATTGGGCAGATTAAACAAAAATATATGACATTCTGGAACAAGTTTCATAAAGAAGTCACACACTATTCACCAAATTTTTACGTGTCAGATAGTTTTCAAAAGTGTGTAGAAAAGGGGAGTCCTAAAATGCGCGTAATTTAATAATGACGTTCAACACAATTTGGACACAAAAAAAAAATCGGTGTTATAGAAGTTGTTCACTACTTTAACATTGATGTAGGATAGGCCATCAATGTCTGATCGGTTGGGGTCTGACATCTCTGCCGATCAGCTGTTATCGGTGCTGGCTTTGGCAGGAGGTGGCTGGAAATGCTTAGTTCTAGAGATGCCCGTCTTCAGATAATGACCAGGTACTGTACATTTGCCTCCTATTCAAATCAATAGGAGGTGGATGTGCAGTACCCGGCTGTGGCCACTATCAGAAGACGCCGCAGCTGTAAAGGGTGCTTTACATGCTGCAACATCGCTAGCGATTGCTAGCAATGTCGCGAGCAATAGCACCCGCCCCCGTCGGTGGTGCGATATGTGGTGATCGCTGCCGTAGCGAACATTATCGCTACGGCAGCGTCACACGCACATACCTTGTCAGCGACGTCGCTGTGACCGCCGAACAATGCCTCCCTCAACGTGGAGGTGCATTCGGCGTCATAGCGACGTCACTGCGGCGTCACTAAGCGGCCGTCCAATAGAAGCGGAGGGGCGGAGATGAGCGGCCGGAACATCCCGCCCACCTCTTTCCTTCCTCATTGCCGGAGGAGGCAGGTAAGGAGATGTTCGTCGTTCCTGCGGTGTCACACATAGCGATGTGTGCTGCCGCAGGAACGACAAACAACCTCGTTACTCACCTGACAACGATATTTGGTGTTTGGACGACCTCGCCAACACCAACGATTTTTACCACTTTTGCGATCGTTGAAGGTCGCTCATACGTGTTACACGCTGCGATGTCGCTAACGACACCAGATGTGCGTCACAAACACCGTGACCCCGACGATAAATCGTTAGCGATATCGCAGCGTGTAAAGCACCCTTAAAACTCACCATTTTTGGCCACCTGCTGCTGCCGCCGGCACAGGAAGCAGCTGATCGGTGGGGGTGCCGAGTGTTGGACCCCGGCTGATCAAACATTGATGACCTATCCTAGGAATAGTCTATCAATGTAAAAGTAGTGGACAACCTCTTAGGTAATCCAGCCAAGAGGCGGCATGAGAAGTATCTTAACATATCTATAAACATGCAACAAATCTATTACGAACCATGAACCATGGTGATATTTTTCTGTCTGCCTGGTCTAGTATTAAGCCTAAAGACATTATTAACAAATCTCAGTGTCGTTTATGAAATATAATGCAAAATATAAGAGCAGTCTTCCAATTTAGGAAGTTTCTAATATTCCTTTTTATTTCACGGCAATCTTAAATCTTAATCTGACAGATGCTGAATCCCCAAAGCCAAGAATGGTCACCATTAAAATTGCCATATGGTTGAAATCTGCTTTGGTTCTGTCTCTGTCCGACGCTCTTAGGCCGGCTTTGCACACTACGACATCGCAGCTGCGATGTCGGTGGGGTGAAATCGAAAGTGACGCACATCCGGCGTCACTTGCGATGTCATAGTGTGTAAAACCTTATTGATACGATGAACGAGCGCAAAAGCGTCATTATCGTATCCTCACAGAGAGAGGTAGAAACCGGGTTCTTCAAAGCCGCGCCAATGATCACCAGCCAAAGGATCAGATCAATGAAGCTTTATTGTTGCATCGGTCTACGAGTTTCAGGAGCCCTGCTCCCTTCCTCAGGACCATCAGATACAAGCATACATCAATTTTGAGATTTGATGTATGCTTGTATCTGATGGTCCTGAGGAAGGGAGCAGGGCTCCTGAAACTCGTAGACCGATGCAACAATAAAGCTTCATTGATCTGATCCTTTGGCTGGTGATCATTGGCGCGGCTTTGAAGAACCCGGTTTCTACCTCTCTCTGTTATCTGCCGCTTTGGGTTGCTGCTGCCGTGGTCAAATTTTACGTGTGATTACAGTGGTTGTGACTCTCATAACCACATTTGGTGAGTAGTATTGATCCCCCATCCTATACCCCTACATACAAGGGTAAGACCCTATTGCGCTTTATTTTTCCACAGCTTCTTCTATTATCGTATCATCGGTGTAGTCTCCGACATTTCCATAATGCCGGTGCAGCGACAGGTACGATGTTGTTCCTCGTTCCTGCGGCAGCACACATCGCTGTGTGTAAAGCCACAGGAGCGAGGAACATCACCCAACCTGCATCCCGGCTGCTATGAGAAGGAAGGAGGTGGGTGGAATGTTTACATCCTGCTCATCTCCGCCCCTCCGCTGCTATTGGCCGCCTGCCGTGTGACATCGCTGTGACGCCGCACGACCTGCCCCCTTAGAAAGGAGGCGGTTCGTCGGCCAGAGCGACGTCACAGGACAGGTGAGTACATGTGAAGCTGGCGTAGCGATAATGTTCGCAACGCCTGCAAACACAAGATATCGCAGCTGCGACGGGGGCGGGGACTATCGCACTCGACATCGAGGCATCGGCATGCAATGTCGTAATTTGCAAAGCCCGCCTTAGATTGGCTGTGTAAATATCAGAGCAGTCCTAGCAGTTCTGCATTACCGCCATTTCTTTCATAAACAAGGGAACTCATAAAGATGTGTGCTATTGTTTTCTCTTGTATTTCTGTCTATTAACTGTGGGAAAAGTGAATTTTCAAGTAGGATGAATATTTAAAGGGGTTGTTCACTACTTTCACAATGACAGCCTATCCTCAGGATAGGTCATCAATGTCTGATCGGCTAGTTTCTGACACCCCGCACCTCCGTCAATCAGCTGTTCTCGTTCCTGGCGGCAGCAGGCAGCCAAAAATGCTCTGTTTCGGAGCTGCTCCATCTTCTGATAGAGGCTGCGGCCGGGTACTGCACATCCAGCCTTCTATTGATTAGTATGGGAGGCAGATCTGCAGTACCCGGCCACAGCTGCTATAAGAAGACGGAGCAGCGCCAGAACTGAGCATTTCCAGCTGCCTCCTGCTGCCGCTGGGACCGAGATCAGTTGATCGGCAGAGGTGCGGGGCTGTCAGATATTGATGACCTATCCTAAGAATAGGCCATCAATGTCAAAGTAGTGGAAAACCCCTTTAATTCTAAAAGAATGTGTTTATAGTCAGTAAGACATGTCTTAGGGGTACTTTGCACATTGCGACATCGCTAGCATCGGCTAGCGATGTCCAGCGCGATAGTATCCACCCCCATCGCACATGCGATATCTTGTGATTGCTGCCGTAGCGAACATTATTGCTACGGCAACTTCACACGCACATACCTAGTCGGCGTCGTCGCTGTGACTGCCGAACAATCCCTCCTTCAAGGGGGAGGTGCGTGCGGCGTCACCGCGACATCACTAAGCGGCCGGCCAATAGAAGCGGAGGGGCGGAGATGAGCGGGGCGTAACATCCCGCCCACCTCCTTCCTTCCGCATTGCCGTCGGGACGCAGGTAAGGAGATGTTTGTCGTTCCAGCGGCTTCACACACAGCGATGTGTGACGCCGCTGGAGCGACAAACAACATCATACCTCCAGCAGGAGCGACATTAAGTAAATGAACGACATGACACAGATCAGCGATTTTTTACTGTTTCACGCTCATTCATCGTCGCTCCTAGGATTTACACATTGCGATGTCGCTACCGGCACCGGATGTGCGTCTCAACAACCGTGACCCCAACAATATTTCGGTAGCGATGTCGCAACGTGCAAAGTACCCCTTACTGTATCTATATTTGCAGAGTGGAATATTTCTTTAAAGCACCACTCCAGGTTGTTTTTTTTAGCGCTGGAGTTGTGCTTTAAATCTAAGGCGGGCTTTGCACACTGCGACATCGCAGCCCGATGCTGCGATGCCGAGTGCGATAGTGCCCGCCCCCGTCGCAGCAGCGATATATGGTGATAGCTGGCGTAGCGAAAATTATCGCTACGCCAGCTTCACACACACACTCACCTGCCGTGCGACGTCCCTGTGGCCGGCGGCCCGCCTCCTTGTTAAGGGGGCGGGTCGTGCGGCGTCACTGTGACGTCACACGGCAGGCGGCCAATCGGAGCGGAGGGGCGGAGATGAGCAGGATGTAAACATCCTGCCCATCTCTTTCCTTCCGCATATCCTACGGAAGCCGCAGTGAGGCCGGTAGGAGATGTTCCTCGCTCCTGCGGCTTCACACACAGCGATGTGTGCTGCCGCAGGAGCGAGGAACAACATCGGACCGTCGCGTCAGCGTAATCATGGATTACGCCGACGCTGCACCGATGATACGATAACGACGCTTTTGCGCTCGTTAATCGTATCATCTAGGCTTTACACACTGCGATGTCGCATGCGATGCCGGAAGTGCGTCATTTTCAATTTGACCCCACCGACATCGCACCTGCGATGTCGCAGTGTGCAAAGCCCGCCTTAGTCCCCTGCCCCTGGTCTTATACTGATCTTCCAACGTCTTCACCTTTTTTAGGCGTTGCTCCAGTCCCGTGGCACTATTTTGTGCAGCAACTTCTCACTGACTGGAGGTCAGAAGCTATGTGATAAGCTCTCAATACATGTCTATGAGAGCCAAAACAAGGCTAGAACAAGGCTCTGATAGACTTGTATTGAGTTGTGACTTCCGGCATCGAAGGCTGAGTGTAGGATCGGGGGCAAGGAACTTAAATTTAAACCATCACTTCAGCGGAGAAATAAAAAAACGCTGGAGTGGTGCTTTAATGGTTTTGTACTATTAGGGGGACCCTGTGAATATGCCACTAATCCACATTAGGGCATAAAGACAGCTATTTGCCAGGTCACAGTGCTTTAGGAAAAAGGGGCTCTTGTTCTGAACCTTATCATACCTATGGTATATATTACAAGGTCTACCATCTGCCTCAGTGCTGTGTACGACATTACCCCTGCTCCAGCAAAGTGAGGCTGCTTCTGGAATCAAGAAAAGGTAGAGAAGGAAACTGTCCAGATCTAGATATTAGCGAGACTACGGTATAATTGAGGATACACAGACACCAATACCTGATCTAATCTGTCATTATTTCATATTGGAAGCCGGAGAAGGATGCCGTAACCCACCAGCAGCAGATGCTATGTATGGAGGTCTACTACTTTCCATCAACCCACTTTTGTAATACAGGAGACATATGGATGATGTATGTATACATATATACAGACTCTCAATACTGACTGAATAAAAGAGAACATTGCCTATAATTACGGTAGTATTTCCTTTGGTAACTGATAGTTTCACAGAAAAAAGGAGAAAAGGTCCCTATGCGCTTTCAATAGTGGTCAGGCTCATTTACCCATGATCGATTCCTGTCGATCACACATATACACATGTGCATTGGGGTTTGGCCAGACAAGCATATGCTTTCAATCGCTGGTGGACACATATTGAAGAAGGCCCCTGTGGAGAACAATTTATGGGCCTTTTGCAGTCCAATAGCTCATCATGATGCACAATTCCACCTGCTTTAGGAGTGAAAATGCCCCACCCCAACACTTGGGCCTCCTCTATGTGGCTGCACAGGCTGCACCAATGATATGTCCACCCCTACTGTCAATGAGGGGAAGGGAGAAGCCACTATCAGATACTTTTTTAATCGGTTTACATGTATGTAGGACAGTAGAATATAGTATTGAATTCAGCATTCTCGATCCCTTCTTTCCCATGACTTCATCTGTCAGGGAAGAGTTGAGCGGCCCCCTATACCTATGCAGGTTATGTGCGGGGTGCCTGTCCTAGTGGAGGAACCAACTAATGCAACTGTGACTACAAGGAATTGCAAAAGTTAAACAAGATGAAATCGAATTTTTCAATTTTGACTTTTTAAATATATATATATGTTGATAATCATATTAAATTGCGGAGGGTTTTATAAAGTCATCACTTATCAGAAAAAGTATTTCTAAAGACCGCTTATTATATGCTAATGAGGCCAGCGACTAGTTGCAAGGGCATTATTTCCCTTGGCTAGTTGGCCCCCTTAGTGGGCGTACTAACATGCTAATACAAGTAAAATATATCTTTGTACCGTGTTATAACATGCTAATGAATGCGCAGTGTCAGAGGCATGGTCGCTCTCACCTCTCTGCTGCCACTGCTGGTTTTCAGCTTTGACGGCTTTTCGACGCTGCGGTGGCAGCAGAGAGGTGAGAGTGACCATGCCTCTGACACTGCGCATTCATTAGCATGTTATATGCTAAGGGGTCGACTAGCCAAGGGAAATAAATCCCTTGTGTCTAGTCACTGGCCTCATTAGCATATCATAAATGATCTTTAGAAATAATTTTTCTAAAGATCCCTTTATCTATGCTACTAGATGCCGGGACAGTTAGGCAGGGATTAGCAATATGCACCTAGAACTGCTCATGGTTCTGTGTGCATATTGCACCTGACAGGTGCCCTTTAACTTATTGCTGAAGCTGAAGGATTCGAAAACGTATAGAACGAGATGTTAAAGAAACATGAAAAAACGTATCCTTCTGACTGATGCCACTTATCACTGATAGACAATCCCTTGAAAAAAAAGTACACCGTAGTTTAATTTATATTAGGTTTTTTTGTTTGTTTTTCAAGGATAGTATTAAATTGTATTGAATTCTACCATGAAAATTGTATAACTAAACCCAATACAAACTTTACATTTCATACTCATATTAGCTATGGACTTTTAGATCTGAATTAGGAACTTTTTCATACTGTCTGACCTGACAACCGCACACGAAAAGTTCTCAGACTTTAAGGCCGCTTTACACGCTGCGATCTTATTAGTGAGATTGCTAGCGTGCGTACCCGCCCCCATCGTTTGTGCATCACGGGCAAATCACTGCACATGGCGCACAAAATCGCTCGGATCCGTCACATTACTTACCTGCCTAGCGACGTCACTGTGATCGGCGAACCGCTTCTTTTCTAAGGGGGCGGTTCGTTCGGCGTCACAGTGATGTCACTAAGCGGCCGCCCAATAGAAGCGGAGGGGCGGAGATGAGCGGGACGTAACATCCCGCCCACCTCCTTCCTTCCTCATTGCCGGCGGCCGCAGGTAAGGTGAGGTTCCTCGTTTTTGCGGTGTCACACATAGCGATGTGTGCTGCCGCAGGAACGACGAACACCATCGTAACTGCAGCAGCAACGATAATTGGGAATAGGGGAGCATGTCAACGATTAACGAGTTTGAACAATTTTGCGACCTTTTTCGATCGCACGTAAATGTCACACGCAACGACATCGCTAAAGCGGCCGGATGTGCGTCACGAATTCCGGGACCCCTACGACATCGCTTTAGCGATGTCACTGCGTGTAAAGCGGCCTTTAGTGTAAAACCTATAAATTGTAATGCCACAAGACCCCCCCCCACCTTATCATGTTGTTTTGCAATGAGAGATCTTTGCACCCTATAAAACTGAAGTCTTCATTTGTCCAGTATAACAAGTTCACAGTGCCTAATGATACTATTGTCCAATTAGTATGATATATCTTCACACCGACCATTGAAAGTGCTGCTGACATGTTTCAGAGGGTATTTGTCTTCCCTGTTAAACAGAGCGCAATTAAAAAATGTATTCAGACAAGAACAAAAATTGCTACAACCCAAGCCAGAAAGATCCCACCGGTCCGTCCCGGGTGGTCACCCCACCTTAAGTCTCTGTTCACATTACTGCTCCTCTCCACTCTTGGGTTTCCATTAGGTTTTCATTGCAAGAACAAAATAGTCTGTGTGCTATTGTTTTATTTAATGAATGAAAACTCGACAGTCAACAGGATCCACCAGGATCTGCTAAGAACCGTATCACATTGTATCCATCATAGCTGTAATGAGAAGCTACTGTGTGTCAAGAGTGTGAACAGAGCCTTAATATTTTGAGACGAGGCTGTCAAAATTTGGACTGGATTGCCAAAAAAATTTATTTTTGCTGTTTTTATAGCAAAAATAGAAAAAAAAATGCTGAAATAAAAAATAAAAATACCTTTAAAAATATATATATGTGCCACAAAATAATAAAAGAAATACCTACACGTACAAGAGAACGAGCTAAACATTAGACTAACCGGGACTAATATCTCATTCTTTGGGCAATGAGAAGGATCGATACTTTTTATGGCTAGAATTGTTTCCCTCTCATAATCCTCGTGCCATTGAAAACCATAACTGCCTTTACAAGCCCTTTCTTCCCATTATGAAACCTGATAGAATATAATGAGAAATAAAATAGCCAATTTATTTCAGGCTATGAAAGTCATTTGCAATTCTCCATATATATATGTATATATATATATATATATATATATATATATATATATATATACAAGCATGCATATGTACAGTAGACAGAAATAGAGATATGAGATAGATAGATGGAGGGATAGCTAATGGATAGATAGATAGACAGATAGACGGATAGATGGTTGGATGGATAGATAGATAGATAGATAGATAGATGGGGGATAGATAATGGATGAATAGATAGATAGAGGGATAGATAATGGATAGATGGCTAGATAGATAGACGGATAGATGGTTGGATGGACAGATAGATAGATAGATAGATAGGGGGATAGATAATGGATGGATAGATAGATAGATAGATAGGGGGATAGATAATGGATGGATAGATAGATAGATAGATAGATAGAGGGATAGATAATGGATAGATGGATAGATAGATAGACGGATAGATGGTTGGATGGACAGATAGATAGATAGATAGATAGGGGGATAGATAATGGATGGATAGATAGATAGATAGATAGGGGGATAGATAATGGATAGATAGATAGATAGATAGAGGGATATATAATGGATAGATGGATAGATAGATAGACGGATAGATGGTTGGATAGATAGATAGATATATAGATAATGGATGGATAGATAGGTAGATAGAGGGATAGATAGATAGTTGGATGGATAGTTAAATTATTGATTGATAGAGGGATAGATGGTTGGATGGCTAGATAGATAGATAATGGATGGATAGATAGATAGATAGGTAGATAGCGGGATAGATAGATAGTTGGATGGATGGTTTAATGATTGATTGATATGGGATAGATAGCTAGAGGTTATAGATAGATCGCTAGATAGATAGATCGATAGATAGAGGGATAGATAGATAGATATTTGGATGAATTGATAGATGATTGGCAGATAGATATGGTATAGATAGATAGAGAGATAATAGATACATGGATAGATATATAGATAGATGATAGAGGGATAGATGGATAGATGAATGGATAGACAGGTGATTGATTGATTGATTGATAGATAGATAGATACATAGTTGGATGGATGGATGAATAGATAGATAGATAATAGATAGATAAATAGATAGAGGGATAGCTGGATAGATAGATAGTGGATGGATAGACAGATAATTGATAGATATGGGATAGATGGATAGAGATAATAGACAGATCTAAGATAGATAGATAGATAGATAGATAGATACATAGTTGGATGGATGAATAGATAGATAGATAGTGGATGGATGGATAGACAGATGATTGATAGATATGGGATAGATGGATAGAAATAATAGATCTAGGATAGATAGATAGATAGATATAGATGATACACAAGATGTGACTAGTTACAGTACCCTTGGCTCTTGCACACAATACCACAGTCATATAAATGCAATCTACCACCTGTGTTCCTAATTCTAGCATGGTGGTGAGAGGCTGATCACTTTCCATTAACGTCTCTGTTGTCTTCTTGGTCAGAGTTGGGCTCTAAATAAAAATGACAGTACATTAAATGATTTTCACAGGAGCTGCCACTCCATGTTATAGAGAAACAACATGAGCCAGGTTATAATCTAGACTCAATTTGAGAGAATTTGGATTGCGGTGACCAATCCTATCCCTTGCCTTGCACTGCCACACATCTACTTTCTGGGAAAATGCATAGGCTGGTGAACTTCCAACTGTAATGCACCAACGCTAAGAAGACAATATAAATACTTTACCGCTCAGTGATGGAGGACACATATTTTTACTCAATTTTAACTGAATTGACATCGATAATAATCATTAAGTAATTGCGTAATAAGACTCTATAATTAATTCTACTGCTCCTATGAATACTGCATCATTTACACTGACATACAATAGATTTCATTGTTTTTTATTTTATTTTTTACTATATCATCAGAACAAAGCTTTGATACACACAGGTGTGTCAGGAAATCTGACTGTCTGCAACTGCGCCAATGAATGAAACGCTCCCAGTGATCCACAAATGGACTACTTCCATGGTTAGAGGGGGACATATTAATTTCAGTCTGGAATACTAATGTTCTAAAGACTATGGAAAGAGTTGAAGGATTTTTATGACTCTGCTACACCACATTGAGTGCCAGTGGAGTGCAGATGCTTAGCAGCATTTCTTGACTCCTAGCCCAGAATCCTGTAGGATCATCTGTCCATGGTCCTGAAATTGCACAGCTTACCTTCAAGCTTCCCCTCCCCCCCATGACACCCCCATAATATAAAACACCTTAGCTCTTCATTATCTTTGGATCTGATAACAGAAGTATATATTTGTAAACAATCCACATCCTGTAAATATGATACACTCCAAGCCAGCTGGCAGGAGCATCATCACTGGGGCAGAGCAGAAGACCCATTTGTAAGCATGCTTTGCATGAACAGAGCTGCATGGTGTAAATTGAAATACTGCAATGCAAATCACCCACAGCTTTGCAAGCAAAAAGGGGAGAGGAGAATCAATAGCTGGCAGCATCTCTAGGTGATCCAGCCTGTGTCCATAGATTGGGAGACATTTCTATTTTCTTAGCTGTGTGCATATTGGGGGATCTATTGTTCTCAGTGTCTGGACACATATGACTGTACACATGCAATGCTACAATGTGGAGAATAAGGATTATATAGAGCTGCCTCTTACCGTCCCTCTCACACAGCTGAATAGATTCCAGGCTCAGGTTCTTGATCATTTCCTCACAGGGGCTGTTGGGGCTGTTGATGTGTTGACTCAGGCGTGGTACCTCCATGTTGTGTCTGGAAATGTGGATATACTGTATCTATTCTTGAATGGTGGATTTAAAGCCCTGGCTGAATCTCCCTGCTTCCCTCAGCTGTCTCAGAGGTGCCTTGCAGTGCCTGGGTCTGGCTGGAAGAGGAGGAGGCGGTGTCCAGCCAGCTGAATGGCTCCTACATGGGCAGAGAGAAGGAGTGTCACCAGCACAGCAGCAGCAGCAGGGCAGAGAAGGAGTGTCACCAGCACAGCAGCAGCAACAGCACAGGCTGAGCTCAGAAGAAGGGGGTGGGGGAAACAGTCCACAAGGGCTGATGACTTGTGAGTCTTTGCTGCAGATCCTTGACTCCCTCATTCATGAAGGCTGCAGCAAGGCTGGATCAAGCAAGCTCTTATGTAATAGGCTTCATCCAGTGCAAGCTAAAGCTGTCACACAGATCAGCCCCCTGATGATAGCATGCACAGAGGATTCCTGGGGGAGATATTAGGTAGGGAAGGAGATATTAGGTAGGGATGGAGATATTAGGTAGGGATGGAGATATTAGGTAGGGATGGAGATATTGGGTAGGGATGGAGATATTAGGTAGGGATGGAGATATTAGGTAGGGATGAAGATAGGTAGGGATGGAGATATTAGGTAGGGATGGAGATATTAGGTAGGGATGGAGATATTAGGTAGGGATGAAGATAGGTAGGGATGGAGATATTAGGTAGGGATGGAGATATTAGGTAGGGATGGAGATATTAGGTAGAGATGGAGATATTAGGTAGGGATGGAGATATTAGGTAGGGATGGAGATATTAGGTAGGGATGGAGATATTAGGTAGGCATGGGGATATTAGGTAGGGATGGAGATATTAGGTAGGGATGGAGATATTAGGTAGGGATGGAGATATTAGGTAGAGATGGAGATATTAGGTAGGGATGGAGATATTAGGTAGGGATGGAGATATTAGGTAGGGATGGGGATATTAGGTAGGGATGGGGATATTAGGTAGGGATGGAGATATTAGGTAGGGATGGAGATATTAGGTAGGGATGGAGATATTAGGTAGGGATGGAGATATAAGGTAGGGATGGAGTTATTAGGTAGGGATGGAGATATTAGGTAGAGATGGAGATATTAGGTAGAGATGGAGATGTTAGGTAGGAATGGCGATATTAGGTAGGGATGGAGATATTAGGTAGAGATGGAGATATTAGGTAGGGATGGAGATATTAGGTAGGGATGGAGATATTAGGTAGGGATGGAGATATTAGGTAGAGATGGAGATATTAGGTAGGGATGGAGATATTAGGTAGGGAAGGAGATATTAGGTAGGGATGGGGATATTAGGTAGGGATGGAGATATTAGGTAGGGATGGATATATTAGGTAGGGATGGATATATTAGGTAGGGATGGAGATATTAGGTAGGGATGGAGATATTAGGTAGGGATGGAGATATTAGGTAGGGATGGATATATTAGGTAGGGATGGGGATATTAGGTAGGGATGGAGATATTAGGTAGGGATGGAGATATTAGGTAGGGATGGAGATATTGTGTAGGGATGGAGATATTAGGTAGGGATGGAGATATTAGGTAGGGATGGAGATATTAGGTAGGGATGGAGATATTAGGTAGGGATGGAGATATTAGGTAGGGAAGGAGATATTAGGTAGGGATGGGGATATTAGGTAGGGATGGAGATATTAGGTAGGGATGGATATATTAGGTAGGGATGGATATATTAGGTAGGGATGGAGATATTAGGTAGGGATGGAGATATTAGGTAGGGATGGGGATTAGGTAGGGATGGAGATATTAGGTAGGGATGGAGATATTAGGTAGGGATGGAGATATTGTGTAGGGATGGGGATATTAGGTAGGGATGGAGATATTAGGTAGGGATGGAGATATTAGGTAGGGATGGATATATTAGGTAGGGATGGCGATATTAGGTAGGGATGGAGATATTAGGTAGGGATGGAGATATTAGGTAGGGATGGAGATATTGTGTAGGGATGGAGATATTAGGTAGGGATGGAGATATTAGGTAGGGATGGAGATATTAGGTAGGGATGTTGATATTAGGTAGGGATGGAGATATTAGGTAGGGATGGAGATATTAGGTAGGGATGGAGATATTAGGTAGGGATGGGGATATTAGGTAGGGATGGAGATATTAGGTAGGGATGAAGATGTTAGGTAGGGATGGAGATATTAGGTAGGGATGGAGATATTAGGTAGGGATGGGGATATTAGGTAGGGATGGAGATATTAGGTAGGGATGGGGATATTAGGTAGGGATGGAGATGTTAGGTAGGGATGGAGATGTTAGGTAGGGATGGAGATATTAGGTAGGGATGGAGATGTTAGGTAGGGATGGAGATATTAGGTAGGGATGGAGATATTAGGTAGGGATGGAGATATTAGGTAGGGATGGAGATGTTAGGTAGGGATGGAGATATTAGGTAGGGATGGAGATAATAGGTAGGGATGGAGATATTAGGTAGGGATGGAGATGTTAGGTAGGGATAGAGATGTTAGGTAGGGATGGAGATATTAGGTAGGGATGGAGATAATAGGTAGGGATGTCGATATTAGGTAGGGATGGAGATATTAGGTAGGGATGGAGATATTAGGTAGGGATGGAGATAATAGGTAGGGATGGAGATAATAGGTAGGGATGTCGATATTAGGTAGGGATGGAGATATTAGGTAAAGATGGAGATATTAGGTAGGGATGGAGATAATAGGTAGGGATGGAGATATTAGGTAGGGATGGAGATAATAGGTAGGGATGGGGATATTAGGTAGGGATGGAGATATTAGGTAGGGATGGGGATATTAGGTAGGGATGGAGATGTTAGGTAGGGATGGAGATGTTAGGTAGGGATGGAGATATTAGGTAGGGATGGAGATGTTAGGTAGGGATGGAGATATTAGGTAGGGATGGAGATAATAGGTAGGGATGGAGATATTAGGTAGGGATGGAGATGTTAGGTAGGGATAGAGATGTTAGGTAGGGATGGAGATATTAGGTAGGGATGGAGATAATAGGTAGGGATGTCGATATTAGGTAGGGATGGAGATATTAGGTAGGGATGGAGATATTAGGTAGGGATGGAGATAATAGGTAGGGATGGAGATAATAGGTAGGGATGTCGATATTAGGTAGGGATGGAGATATTAGGTAAAGATGGAGATATTAGGTAGGGATGGAGATAATAGGTAGGGATGGAGATATTAGGTAGGGATGGATATATTAGGTAGGGATGGATATATTAGGTAGGGATGGGGATATTAGGTAGGGATGGAGATATTAGGTAGGGATGGAGATATTAGGTAGGGATGGATATATTAGGTAGGGATGGGGATATTAGGTAGGGATGGAGATATTAGGTAGGGATGGAGATATTAGGTAGGGATGGAGATATTAGGTAGGGATGGAGATATTAGGTAGGGATGGATATATTAGGTAGGGATGGAGATATTAGGTAGGGATGGAGATATTAGGTAGGGATGGGGATATTAGGTAGGGATGGTGATATTAGGTAGGGATGGAGATATTAGGTAGGGATGGAGATATTGTGTAGGGATGGGGATATTAGGTAGGGATGGAGATATTAGGTAGGGATGGAGATATTAGGTAGGGATGGATATATTAGGTAGGGATGGGGATATTAGGTAGGGATGGAGATATTAGGTAGGGATGGAGATATTAGGTAGGGATGGAGATATTGTGTAGGGATGGAGATATTAGGTAGGGATGGAGATATTAGGTAGGGATGTTGATATTAGGTAGGGATGGAGATATTAGGTACGGATGGAGATATTAGGTAGGGATGGAGATATTAGGTAGGGATGGGGATATTAGGTAGGGATGGAGATATTAGGTAGGGATGAAGATGTTAGGTAGGGATGGAGATATTAGGTAGGGATGGAGATATTAGGTAGGGATGGAGATATTAGGTAGGGATGGAGATATTAGGTAGGGATGAAGATGTTAGGTAGGGATGGAGATATTAGGTAGGGATGGGGATATTAGGTAGGGATGGAGATATTAGGTAGGGATGGGGATATTAGGTAGGGATGGAGATGTTAGGTAGGGATGGAGATGTTAGGTAGGGATGGAGATATTAGGTAGGGATGGAGATGTTAGGTAGGGATGGAGATATTAGGTAGGGATGGAGATATTAGGTAGGGATGGCGATATTAGGTAGGGATGGAGATGTTAGGTAGGGATGTAGATATTAGGTAGGGATGGAGATAATAGGTAGGGATGGAGATATTAGGTAGGGATGGAGATGTTAGGTAGGGATAGAGATGTTAGGTAGAGATGGAGATATTAGGTAGGGATGGAGATAATAGGTAGGGATGTCGATATTAGGTAGGGATGGAGATATTAGGTAGGGATGGAGATATTAGGTAGGGATGGAGATAATAGGTAGGGATGGAGATAATAGGTAGGGATGTCGATATTAGGTAGGGATGGAGATATTAGGTAAAGATGGAGATATTAGGTAGGGATGGAGATAATAGGTAGGGATGGAGATATTAGTTAGGGATGGAGATAATAGGTAGGGATGGAGATATTAGGTAGGGATGGAGATATTAGGTAAAGATGGAGATATTAGGTAAAGATGGAGATATTAGGTAGGGATGGAGATATTAGGTAAAGATGGAGATATTAGGTAGGGATGGAGATGTTAGGTAGGGATGGAGATATTAGGTAGGGATGGAGATAATAGGTAGGGATGTCGATATTAGGTAGGGATGGAGATATTAGGTAAAGATGGAGATATTAGGTAGGGATGGAGATATTAGGTAAAGATGGAGATTTTAGGTAGGGATGGAGATATTAGGTAGAGATGGAGATATTAGGTAGGGATGAAGATATTAGGTAGGGATGGAGATATTAGGTAGGGATGGAGATATTAGGTAAAGATGGAGATATTAGGTAGGGATGGAGATATTAGGTAAAGATGGAGATATTAGGTAGGGATGGAGATATTAGGTAAAGATGGAGATATTAGGTAGGGATGGAGATATTAGGTAGGGATGGAGATATTAGGTAGGGATGGAGATATTAGGTAGGGATGGAGATATTAGGTAGGGATGGAGATATTAGGTAAAGATGGAGATATTAGGTAGGGATGGAGATATTAGGTAAAGATGGAGATATTAGGTAGGGATGGAGATATTAGGTAAAGATGGAGATATTAGGTAGGGATGGAGATATTAGGTAGGGATGAAGATATTAGGTAGGGATGGAGATATTAGGTAGGGATGGAGATATTAGGTAAAGATGGAGATATTAGGTAGGGATGGAGATATTAGGTAAAGATGGAGATATTAGGTAGGGATGGAGATATTAGGTAAAGATGGAGATATTAGGTAGGGATGGAGATATTAGGTAGGGATGAAGATATTAGGTAGGGATGGAGATATTAGGTAGGGATGGAGATATTAGGTAGGGATGGAGATATTAGGTAGGGATGGAGATATTAGGTAGAGATGGAGCTATTAGGTAGGGTGGACATAAGGTCCATTTATAAGACGTGAGCAATTGCCGCCTAATGGGATTGTTAGAATGGTGGCATTCATCATGTAAACGGCCATTTACAGGTTTGCGTATCCACAATCAATGTTTATTACATTTCCGACCCATTTTAACATGGCTAATTACGGTATAGGCGGAGTCATGATTTTTAATTGCTGTTTTCCCCTCATTCTACATTATAGAAATAAAGGGGTTGTCCACACGGCAAAATGATTATAAGAATAGTGTAACGCCTGCCTGGATCCACAGACTCAGACTGGCTGTAATGGACAGGCTAGAGGGAAGCCACTCACCAAGCAGGACCCCCAGAACCCTGAAAGCCTTTAACCCCTATACAGGGATTTGGAATTACACAGGGCCCTGGAGATCACTTCCTGTGGAAGGCTGCAGCCCGGAGAGTAGTCATCAGGCAGGGTCAAACCAAGAATTGCAGAACAGGGAGAGAATCGGAGGCAAGGACATAATCAGCAAACGAAGCAGAGGTCAAATCCGGATCGGGCAGCGAGGTACATAAACGACAGGCAGGAGGGTAGTCAGAACACAAGCAGAGATCAGCACACAGAAATCACTATACAAATAACACAGGAACCAGGAATTCAAATTATATCTTGCAGTGGTCACATGACAGGAGGGGAATAAGAAGGGCATGGTGTCTTCCCATTGGCTGCAGGTGAATGATGGCAACTTCAGCTGGAAGACACACGCCACCTACAGTCAGCCAATGGTACTGCAGGTTACAGGGAAACCCAGCTTAGTGGATAAGCGGAGACTGCGCTCAGCAGAGCCACGGGCACCAACTCCTTTCCCATCACCAGCACTTTCCATGGCGGGAACACGGCGTCGCCTGGCGATCGGAGCAGAAGTCGCAGGAGCGGACTCCGGTGGGGACATGACAAATAGTCTAATATAACAAAAGTAATCATACTCGCCTTATCGATCTTTTGTCTCTGGAACCAACATTCTTGGGTCACCCACCAGCCTCCACATCTTGTTCAAAGAATGACATCACAACTCAGGCATTTAAGCGCTGCAGCTAATCACTGGTCAGAGAAGTAAAGGTCTGTGCACACAATCAGTGTTTTGGAGTGATCATATTTTCCCTGTGTCCAAAACGCTGCTGTGATGAGAGGTAGTCAGACAGACTGAGGTCATAAACCAGGGGACCACGACAGTACACGGGGGCAGACAGAGACAAGGTAAAACTAAAACTGAAGGTCAGTGTTCCAGGAGAGTACGTACAAAATATAGGGAGCAGGTGGGGACGTGGTCAGGAGGAAGTCCGAGGTAAGAAGCCGGGAAGTCACAACATAAACAGGGGGGACAGGCAGAGACGGGTCAACAACAGTCTGGAGTCAAGAAGCCAAGCTCTGAATGTGGCGCCCTGGACTAGCCAGGTCGTCACAGGTAATACAACACGACACCCCCACCCCGAGATAGGCACATCAGTCAGATACAAAATCCTTGTTGCCTCCCTCCAGGGGCTGATGTCCACACCAGGTGGGGTGGAGCCAGGCGGATGGCCCCACCCACTGAGGAGTTCACAGTCCTGGAGGAAGTCAGTGAGAGTTGAGTGAGGGAAGTGAAGGAGAAGGAGTGAAGGAGTAGTGGAGGAGAAAACTGACAGTGTCCGGGTACTTAGAGCAAGTTTGGCAGACGGTGGTGGCCGTCTGCAGGAGAGGCAGATCAATGCGGAACCGTAGGACCGGGGACGGGCGGTGGCCCGCTGGTACCAAACCGGGGAGCGAAGAGAAGCCAGCACAAACCGGCAGGGCCTGCGGACCCCGACCAGGCTTGGAGTCGCCGTTAATAAGGTCAAATCCGTCAGTGACTGGAACCCCAGGGGTTTCCTAGCAGCCAAGACCCGATTGAAGGCAACCGTCCAACGAACAAAAGGAAATACAGCTACCGCCACAGCTAGAGTTGCAAGGGCCAGAGCCTGCGGGCAAAAGGGCTCCTCCGGCACATACATGCGCTGGGGAGCGGGTTACTGGTGGGAAGCCATCGGGACCGAACATCCACAAAAGGTGCAGGAAAAGGCAGCCACCACCAACCGTCCGGTAGAAGCCACAGCAGCCGGCTGCGGGACCCGTCCATCCAGCCGTTTGGTTTACCAGAGACTTTGCGTACATTTGTGGCTGAGTGAGTACAACCGTGCCTTCCGGCACCGCGCTGCGCAGTCCCCGCGACCCTGCACCTTGCCAGCCCTGCCACCTCACCGGGCCATGGGACCACCAACCCCTCCCCACGGAGGGGGGAAACAACATCCCAGCTGCTCCCTACCATCGCTCCCGGGATCCCCGTCAATAGCAGCGGTGGTGCCCAACCTCACCACAACCCGTGGGTCACGGACCAAATCCCCAAACCAAACTACCCCCCCCCCTTTCACTCACGGGCGAGGAGCGCCGCTCGAGTCCCCGGATCCGGCCACCGCTCGAGCCACCGAGCAGCAGCGCCGGACCCGAGCGTGGTGAGCGCAGCGCCCCGCCACCCGCGACATGAACACTGAGCACTACGGGAGCCAATAGCACAACTGTAACCAGAAAGTACGACTGGTGGCGTCCTGAACTAACACGTTCAATAATGAAGCACAGCAATCACCGGGAACAAAAAGCATCTGTGTGAGCACCTCCCAGGACCAGCGTGGAACCCAGTGCTGTGAAACAACCAGCAGAGTATTCATCCTGCACCATAAGAAACATATGCAAGAGAGCATATCAGAACAATACACAATGTTCTGCACATAGAAATCGTGACAGCTGCGTTTTAGAGTACAAGCACATTGGATGGGATTTATAGACATCTCATCCACACGGTGCTTCATTTGTACACAGTGTAAGCTGACATGCAGAGCGGTTTCTGAGATGCAGCATGTCAATTTATGTTTGCTCAGATGTGAGTGTTCTGGGCGGGAGAACACAGAGAACATTCACTGCACTAATAATTCTGATTGTGGGTCGGACACTGCTCTTCTTCCTCGGAGAACACTAGCATCTATAACACAGTGTCTTCTAATCGTATGCACATACCCTAAACACGCTACAGCACGAATCCCTAACCTGTAGCACAGGAGCCACAGGTGGATTGCAGGACCATGATGAGTGGTCACAGTTGTCTGCCATCTTGGTACATTAAGCAAACAGTTATGAAGAGCAGGTCTCCAAGTGGTGACTTTTGTGAGTAAGGGGTACTTCACACACAGCGAGATCACTACTGAGATCGCTGCTGAGTCACGTTTTTTGTGACCTCATTAGCGATCTCGCTGTGTGTGACACTGAGCAGCGATCTGGCCCCTGCTGTGAGATCGCT
Source organism: Anomaloglossus baeobatrachus (assembly GCF_048569485.1). Lineage (NCBI taxonomy): Eukaryota > Metazoa > Chordata > Amphibia > Anura > Aromobatidae > Anomaloglossus > Anomaloglossus baeobatrachus. The sequence goes on from NC_134357.1 coordinate 91,317,763, forward strand.
GCTCGTTACACACAGTGCTGGTTCGTTTTTTTATTGTTGCTCCCGCTGATAAGCACACATCGCTGTGTGTGACAGCGAGAGAGCAACAATCCTGAATGTGCAGGGAGCAGGAGCCGGCGTCTGGCAGCCTACGGTAAGCTGTAACCATGTAAACATCGGGTAACCAAGGTGGTTACCCGATATTTACCTTCGTTACCAGCCTCTGCAGCTCTCACGCTGCCAGTGCCGGCTCCTGCTCCCTGCACACGCTAAGTTAAGCGGTGTGAGCTGGTAACTAAGGTAAACATCGGGTAACCATACCCGATGTTTACCTTAGTTACCAGTGTCCGCAGCTTCCAGACGCCGGCTCCGTGCAAGCTCAGCGTCGCTTGCACGTCGCTGCTGGCAGGGGGCTGGTCACTGGTCGCTGGTGAGATCTGCCTGTTTGACAGCTCACCAGCGACCATGTAGCGATGCAGCAGCGATCCTGACCAGGTCAGATCGCTGGTCTGATCGCTGCTGCATTGCTAAAGTGTGAAGGTACCCTAACCCCGCACAGAAAAGCAGATTTGGATGTGCAAATACTGGCCTTGGGGAGATAAATGCTACATAGACTGATACTGCCTGATAGAGGGGGTGCTTAAAGGTATCGTCACACTAAACAACTTACCAGCGATCCCAACAACGATACAACCTGATAGGGATCGCTGGTAAGTTGTTAGGAGGTTGCTGGTGAGAGGTCACACAGTCAGATGCTCCAGCGATCCCACCAGCAACCTGACCTGGCAGGGATCGCTGGAGCATCGCTACACGGGTTGCTGGTGAGGTGTCACACAGGCAGATCTCACCAGCAACCAGTGACCAGCCCCCAGCCAGCAGCGACGCACTAAAGCGATGGTGCGTTTGGTAACTAAGGTAAATATCGGGTAACCAACCCGATATTTACCTTGGTTACCAGCGCACGCAGCTACACGTGCAGGGAGCAGCGCACACTGCTTAGCGCTGGCTCCTTGCTCTCCTAGCTACAGTACACATCGGGTTAATTATCCGATGTGTGCTGTAGCTACATGTGCACAGAGCAGGAGCCGCGCACACTGCTTAGCGCTGGCTCCCTGCTCTCCTAGCTACAGAACACATTGGGTTAATTACCCGATGTGTGCTGTAGCTACACGTGCAGAGAGCAGGGAGCAGCGCACACTGCTTAGCGCTGGCTCTCTGCTCTCCTAGTTACAGCACACATGGGGTTAATTACCCGATGTGTACTCTGCTACACGTGCAAGGAGCAGGAGCCGGCACTGACAGTGAGAGCGGCGGAGGCTGGTAACGAAGGTAAATATCGGGTAACCAAGGACAGGACTTCTTGGTTACCCGATGTTTACCGTGGTTACCAGTGTCCGCAGAAGCCGGCTCCTGCTGCCTGCACATTTAAGTCCCCTTTACACACTGAGGCGGGCTTTGCACACTACGACATCGCAGGTGCGATGTCGGTAGGGTCAAATTGAAAATGACGCACTTCCGGCATCGCATGCGACATCGTAGTGTGTAAAGCCTAGATGATACGATTAACGAGCGCAAAATCGTCGTAATCGTATCATCGGTGCAGCGTCGGCGTAATCCATAATTACGCTGACGCGACGGCCCGATGTTGTTCCTCGCTCCTGTGGCAGCACACATCGCTGTGTGTGAAGTCGCAGGAGCGAGGAACATCTCCTACCGGCGTCACTGCGGCTTCCGTAGGATATGCGGAAGGAAGGAGGTGGGCGGGATGTTTACATATTGGCCGCCTGCTGTGTGATGTCGCAGTGACGCCACACGACCCTCCCCCTTAATAAGGAGGCGGGTCGTCGGCCAGAGCGACGGTCGCAAGACAGGTGAGTCCATGTGAAGCTGCCGTAGCGATAATGTTCGCTACGGCAGCTATCACAAGGATATCGCTGCTGCGACGGGGGCGGGGACTATCGCGTGCGACATCGCAGCATCGGCTTGCGATGTCGCAACGTGCAAAGCTGCCCTGAGACTTTCTAGCGATCATGATGCTGCACAGCGGGAAACAAAGGACCAAATAATGGTCCTGAACGATTTGTAGCGATCAGCAACTTCACAGCAGGGGCCAGGTCGCTATTACGTCACAAAACCGGTGACGTTACAGCGATGTCGTTTGCGATGTTGCAGTGTGTAAAGGGGCCTTAAAGCTGTATCCAACAGTGCAGTGGGAGTGCTTCTTGTAAAAATACCTAATGAGGATAAGGTGGGAATCCATATATACACGCAATGGTGTAACTAGAGTTAGATGGGCCTCGGTGCAAAGTTTGGACCTGTGCCCTCCCAACCATACATCGACACTCGGGGTACGGGATAATGACGCCAACACTCAAGGTACAGGATAATGATGCTGACAATCGGGGTACAGGATAGTGTCGCTGACACTTGGCTCTTTCCCTCAGCACTCATGTTTCCCATGATCTGAAATCCCTGTTTCTATCAGTACCCAGCTTTCATAAGTTCTGCTATCCATCTTGCTCTCAGCATTCACCTTCCCCATGCTCTGCCATTCATCATTCTCTCAGCACCCAGCTTTCTCATGATATCCGAGCATGATATTGGCCGCAAAAAACGCACAAAAACGCACCTGCAGCAAAAATGCAGCGGGGAAAAAAACGCATGTATTTTTACTGCATTTCAGTGCATTTTTGGCTGCGTTTCACAGCGTTTTTGATCACTGCATTTTGCTGCATTTTTCCTATGCATTACATGGGTAGAAAACGCAGGAAATAATTCACATGTCCATTTTTTTAGCTCAAAAACGCAGCTAAAAAAAACGTTGTGTGCGGACAGCAAAAATGAAAAGTCATAGATTTTGCTGGGGAAGCAAAGTCATGCAGTTTGGAGCCCAAAAACGCACAAAAACGCACCCGAAAAAGGCGAAAAAATGCCGCGAAAAATGCTCAGTGCGCACATAGCCTTAAGGGGGCTTTACACGCTACGATATCGTTAATGTTTTATCGTCAGGGTCACGTTGTTAGTGATGCACATCCGGCGTCATTAACGATATCACAGCGTGTGACACTTACCAGCGACCTTAAGCGACCTCAAAAATGGTGAAAATCGTTCACCATGGAGAGGTCGTCCCAAAACCAAAAATCGGTAATGGTTGATTATCGATGTGGTTCGTCGCTCCTGCGGTAGCACACATCGCTGCGTGCGACACCGCAGGAGCGAGGAACGTCTCCTTACCTGCCGCCGGCCGCAATGCGGAAGGAAGGAGGTGGGCGGGATGTTACGTCCCGCTCATCTCCGCCCCTCCGCTTTGATTGGCCGGCAGCTTACTGATGTCGCGGTGACGTCGCTGTGATGCCGAACGTCCCTCCCCCTTGAGGGAAGGATTGTTCGGCAGTCACAGCGACGACGCCGACCAGGTAAGTGCGTGTGATGCTGCCATAGCGATAATGTTCGCTGCGGCAGCGATCACACGATATCGCATGCACGACGGGGGCGGGTGCTTTTGCGTACGATAGCGCTAGCAATTGCTAGAAATATCGTAGCGTGTAAAGCTTGCTTTAGTGTGGATTCTGTTGGGAAGCTTTGGCTATCATCTTGCTGATAATGGCGTCTCTAGGTGTCCCTACTGTGGAGGAGACATGTGCTTTATGAACTATTTGGGGGGGTTCTGGATGTGGCTCGTTACCCTCTCTCAGACCTGAATGTGACTATCAAGGTCAGAAAGGTTGGGGATCACTACACTACAGTTAGTGATTGGCTACTGCACTAACATGTTTGGGTTGATGACATCGAAGAAACGGAGACTGATGGGGGATACGGAAAGCACCAAAACAGGAGCTTTGCGGGATTGATAACGACAGAGTTCTTTGCTTATGTTAGACTATTCTAAAAGGAGTTTTCCCATACAATGATGTTGTCAGCATAGGCGTGTATGTGGGGTGTAAAGATAGCAATCTAAGGCTGCGCTTACCCGAGCGATGATTCTCTCTTCCGAAAGAATCGATCATGGTTATTAAGACACTTGGCTCAAGCTCTGATTTTTTTTCTCATGCCAAATCAGCATGAGAAAAAAAATGCAGATCTGCAATGGCCCATAGTATAACATTGGAGAGAAAGCTATCTGATAAAATATCGGTAGCACTCGTCCGAGTTATACTCTACTGCAGGGAGAGCAAAGGACATCGCTGCACATGCCCACAGAATGCGTCATTCACATCAATCAGAGCCGGAGGATAGTTATTGGGGGCAAAGAGGAGGAACCGATGCCACAGTGATGAAGCCCATCAGACCGGACTATTCTTATATAAATACAGTACAGTACTGAATCAAATGATATTTTTGGAATATACAGGGGTAGTCAGGGGCCATTGTAGTTGTTTGTGGCATGCATAGCAGAAGATAAAGGTAGTGGCATTTTTTGAGAGGCTAATAAAAACTGGTGACAGGTTTCCTTTAAACCAACACGAAACACAAACAAAAGAGTACAGCAGCATTCTGTAAGCGGCAACACATATGCAAACATAGGATACATGAAATTTAAAGTGCATTTTTGCACTAAGCACCTTTATTTTTCTAAGTTTATTTTATATAGCATTAATGCAGTTTATGTGCCGCCCCCGCGTCAGCAGCCGGGTTGCTCGGATCCGGATCCGCGGTGGCTCGAGGGGTCTCCGGACCCGGGGGTCATGCGGCCACTCAAATAAAGGGAGGCTATGTACAGGGGATGGTGTGGAAAGTTCGTGACTCCACCCATGGTGTGTGGTAAGGGTGAAGTACCACCGCTGAAGCTGGGAGTACCTGGTGGCGATGGTGTGGGCAGCCAGGTGTTTAACCCCTCCACGGGTAGGGGGGATGCTCCGGGACTTGGTGATAGCGTCGGGAAGGTGCCGTCGGGCCAGTAAAGGTTAATTTGCGTACTCACTCAGTCCAATAACGCTGACGCTGACAACCGTGGTAAACCAAAGTTCATGATGCCACTGCAGCAGGGAGGGAGCACACCTGGATCCCGTGCGCGTTGGTGCTGCTTGTTAGCCTGTGACCTTGACCTTGGCACCTCTTTCTGTAGTTGGTCCATTTCAACTTAAAACTAAACGGGTCCCGCTCACCCGTATGGCTAACGGAATGAGCTTCCTCTCAGGGTTCACACAGGGATTTTCTGGACTATGCAGTGGGAAAGTCCCATCCCCCTCGTTGCGCAAGTACCCCGATTTTGGAGCAGGTGGAGAACGGATCTTGAAGGTTCTGTCCTCTTCGGGTGAATTACCAGGATGCCTGAAGCTACCTCCTGGCCTGGGGTCCATGTACCCTGTCATGCCCTGGCCCCTGCCTGGTGATGGCACAAGGCCGCCGGCTGTCCTCCTCGAGAGTCCGTGCCCCTTGTCACGATTCCCTGCGACCGGGGTCCAGCTCCTACCAGGCCCAGACCAACGTCTGCCACCTAGTTTACCAAGAAGCCCAGCTCCTGACCTCTCCACTTGAGAGTCACTCCTCAACTAACTTGTGACCTCTCCTCTTGAGAGTCACTCCACAACTAACTGTCTCCTAACACTCCTGACCTCCCCTTAACCAACCCCCCAAGTGCCCAGCCCTATTCCCTTCAGGCTGTCCACTGGTGTGTCTGGTGGGTGTGGTGCAGAGTGTTCCTAGGGTTTTTATTAGCTTGTTCTTAGCAACACCAAAGGTCAGGGACCCGTAACCAAGGAGGAGGTGGATACTGTGCAGAAAGGCAGATTACACGATACCTGTGATGACCTGATAGGCCAGGGCGTCAAATTTACATTTCATATACTGTATTCTATGTTTGCTTATGTCTTGGCGCTTACAGAGTGCTGCTGTATCCTTTTGTATGTATTTCATGTAGTTTTAGAATCTGGCACCTGTTCACACTTGCTATATTTGGAGATGCAGTTTTTTTTGTTTTTTCCTTTAAACCAATCCTGAAAATTTTTTGATTATTTTTTTAAAATAAGGGATTGTTACTAGGGAATATTAGATATTAAAACTGCCTCCCATTGTCAATTTTAGTTAAGTTCCTTCAATTGTAGATGCCGCACAAACATCCGGTCATCTACATTGTTTAAAAGAAATAAGATTCATCAGACCATGTCACCTTTTTCTAATTTTAATTGAAACTGCACCACCCAGTACTGTAAGTGACACATCACTAGAATCAGGGTCTCTGACCACTTTGCTTTTAGATGGTGACAGATTCCCTTTAAGTCCTCACATGAATCAATGAACCTTGGCCAACCATGGCCTGCTATACATCACTGGTGATCCTTCCTTAATTGTCTATGCTGTGAAGATACAAGATGTGCAGCATCTGAGACAATGGATACTGGAAGCCTGTGCTAGCATTTCTTCATTGGTGTTGCTATCAGTGTGTCAAGAGTGGGAGAAGAGGGTTGCATTGACAATCCAACATTGAACACATTATATAAGTGGTCATAAAATTGTAAATACAACTGAATGAATAAAGTTACGTTAAAACCAAGCACACCATTGTTTTTCTTGTGAAATTCTCAATAAGTTTGATGTGTTATGCGGCCCTCTTCCCATTGGAAAAAATAAAATTGATCCAAAATGTCCAACTTCAAAATGGCCGCCATGGTCACCACCCATCTTGAAAGTTTCTACCCTCCCATATACTAATGAGCCACAAACAGGAAGTTGATATCACCAACCATTCGCATTTAATTTAGGTGTATCCATATAAATGGCTCACCCTGTATAATAACACAAATTGCAAAAGTGGTTAGAGTATAAATATAAATATTTAGAAAGGACATTTTAGGTACCAAACCACAGTGACTAAGCCGCCCCTTGATAATGTCACCATTATCACTTATATACTGTATGTATATATCCAGGTGCGGCTTAGCTGTTAAAAGTGTGATTCAGCACCCAATATGTCCTTTCGAAATATCTATTGTGTTTTTCCAAAAATAAGACCGACCTTAGCAGGGATTTTCAGCATTTTCGGAGCAAGGCTTAAATATAAACCCTACCCTGAAAATAAGCCCTAGTCACGGTTCAATAATGAATTGTCCATGCAGCTAAAAAAGTTAAAGATACTGCAGAACACTTCATTATACAAAGCGGACACCCCAAATCATTCCCACCAGATGCCGAGTGGGAGGACCTGCAGTGAATCGCACACCCATACACAGTGCTGGACTGGCTACCGGAGAAACCACCAGTAATACCAGTCCTGGCTGCGGTTACCTGCATTGAACGCCGGAGCTCTCAGCTGAGCTCTGGAGTGCACCCTGGGCTGAACAGTGGGTTTGCAGGACTGAACTGCGTGCGCTGACTGATTGCCTGGAGATTGCAGTTCAGTTCATGACAGCTGCGGAGAGGCCGGGCTGAATTCTGGAGCTCAGGTGAGAGCTGCGGAGTTCAATACAGGTAACCGCAGCCACGACTGGTATTACTGGCGGTTTCTCCGGTAGCCAGTCTGACTCTGCCCACACAAATCACACCTGCACCCATCAGATCACACACACAATCACCCATCAGATCACACACACACATTCACCACATCAGCAATACCGATTTTGTCTGGCCGGCAGAATCCTGAGACGCAGTGCGGTGGAACGCAAAGACCTGCGGCTGTGGATGGAATGCTTACAGGACCTGTGATGCTTAACTCCCTCACAACTGTCCCTGTGGCTGGAGGCATTCTGTACCGCCGGACCTGGTGAGTGACTAGTGACTGTGTGTGTGTGTGCGATCCGATCGGTGATTGTATGTATGTGTATGAGTATGAGCATGAGTGTGTGTGTGTGCGATCTGAGGTATGTGAGTGTGTCGGCCAGAAGCAGGGGAGGACACCTTGTAGCATGCCTACTGGGAGCACCCGCCGGAGATCACAGGAGTATCTGGGAGCCACGCAGATGTCTGGGGTCTGGTAAGTATGAGTCTCCTGGGAAGATGGGGGTCTGCTTTTTTGGAGGGGTAAACCAACCATGTTTCTCCAAGGATAAGCCCTACTCCACTCTTTTTTGGGGGCAAAAAAGTATGATAGTGTCTTACGTTTGGAAAAACACGGTATCTATATAGATTTTTTGATTTGCCTGAATTAAAAATTTTAAAATAAGGGAAACATAATATGCACAAATCTCCCAACACAGGTCATCCTACAGCATACAGAGGAGGAAAAACCCATTGTGGAGGAAACCTTTAGGGAGCCATGACTGAAGGAAAACCCTTCCCCTGGGCTTAAATGGTTAATGTTAGAATGCAATTCAACATTATGTTTTCAAAATAACATGATAATATATGTACAAAAAAAGTTTATAGATAAAGGACATATGAATCAAACAAAACTATACAGGGTAAGTAAGTGTGACGCCCTGGCAAAACCAGGGAGTCACAGATACATCTAATCCTCCTTGGTAATTTGATCCCACACTGGTAGAGTTCTACAGACACACCCCTCCTCCCAGTGTAAGGCTATGTGCGCACGTTGCGTACAAGCCCTGCAGAAATTTCTGCAGCGATCTGAAGAGCACATGTGCGCTTTAGATCGCTGCAGAAATGTCCGTAGTGAGCGCCGATTCCATGCGCTCTGCCTGCAGCTCCTGCCATAGACAGAGCAGGAGCTGCCGGCAAAGCGCAGGAAAGAAGTGACATGTCACTTCTTTTTGCGCAGCGCTTCGGCAGTAGCCGAAGCGCTGCGCTCTTAAACGCCACGTGCGCACAGCCCCTGCACAATCTCCATAGACTGTGCAGGGGAGGCAGGACGCATGCAGTTACGCTGCGCTACAAAGCGCAGCGTAACTGCATGTTTTTACGCGACGTGCGCACATAGCCTAAGAGCTAAACTGAGCAGCAGGGGAGGGGCTGGTGCAGAGTGTGAGTCTGTGAGAGGAGAGGCAGCAGAGCAGACAGGAGTGTGAAAGCTCCCGGCTGCTATGGAGTGTGGAAGTGAGCTTCAGGATTGCTGGAAGGAGTAGAGCGGTGGGAAGGAGCCAAGGTGGCCGGGGCAGGGTAGTAGCCCGCCGGCATAGTAATCAGGCTCCGGATCGTCGCTGGGGAGTGGACTCCCCGTTCCAAGCCGAGGAGTTGAGGCTTCCTATAGTAGTGGACAGAGAGAGAAAGGGCCCTGCTGTACCGGGTGTGGCATCCGAACACCCTCCGTACCAAAGGCTACGGACACCGGCAATTTCTGGTTAATTCCTGACTCTCTGTGAGTTTTCTTGCAAAGCGAACTGTGAGTAACAACATCCCACGGTCCAACCGGGCACGCAGCTCTCAGACGGCCGCCCATCTCCCTGCACTACAAAGCCCAACGGGTCCCGGGGCCACCATTCCTACCCACGGAGGGGTTAACATCTCGCTGCATCACCATCGGCCCCCTGGTACCCCCATAACCGCAGCGGTGGTGTCCACCTTCACCATAACCCGTGGGTGGCATCACGAACTTTACCAAAATCTCCCCTGTATATAATCACCCTTTTGTTGTGGTGCCTGGGATAACAGACCAAGTGTAACGTGGCACAGGGTGGTAGTCGTGGGCGAGGTATTTGTCTGCCGCACCCCGGCACGCTACATGAAAATGGAAGTCCTGGCTGGGTGTGTGGTGTTGTATTCTGGAGGCGATACGCCTTTGCAGGCCGCATGTTGCCGATGGTTTGGGCTGGCCAGGACCAGATGGTGCACAGCTCATTGAGGGAGACCACAAGTTCATAAAAAATGTCATTTTACTGAACATAACCTTATCAACACCAATGTACATTAGATAGTGGACACAAATCTTCTTACATGTTTCAGTGTCACAGAGGAGCCTACAACCTTCAGTTCAGTTGTTCCAACCTCCATAAGTCCTTTTCTTCCCTTCACTACCCAGCCTAGTATCACATCACAGTCGTTGAAAGACTTTCTCCTCCTCAAGCAGTTCCACGTCTTTTCCCTCTTAGAGAGATTTTGCCAATATGGCTGGACCGAGCTATAAGCTACTCAAGACGCCTCAGGGACACCTGCTTAAGACACTCACGTCGTTACTTGTCCCGCTCTGTCTTGCACCAGACTTGTCATTCTCTGTCAGTCATTCCTTCTTTCCCTCGGTCACACTATTCTATGTAATGGTCTCCCTCTTTTCTTGTCACCCATATCATGCGGCTCTGCTTCTCCTCAGACCTGACGTCTGTCTCTGTCACAGGCTAGGCCCTAACTGACGTTTCAACAGCAACCGTTTCTCTCCCTCAGCAGTAGCTCTTTCCCTATTGGCTAATCCGAGAATCCCAGCTGTCACCGGGCAGATTTAACTTTTCACCTGCACCTATAACACTAATAATACCTTATTAAGCATTATTGATTATATACTACATAACATTACACCTTATACCAATACACATACTGTACATTACATCTTCAATACTGCTACACCTCTACATAGTAACATTCTGTACTCTGCTACATCTTATACATTACAATATGCATAAAACTCTAATACATCCTTATAAATACTATAAAGATTAATAAACACGTTTTAGAACCATGTTATGTCTTCTGGGGGGTTTCTTCTCACGGGGGATCGACCACCCCCTTACAGTGCCTGGGATAACAGACCGGGTCACGCCACCGTGATACCCTCAGAAGTGACCCCTTGGCCCGGATCTGAGTACCCCTTGTCCCTGGGCGACACAATTTGGCGTCACAAACAGGATCCTTACCCATCCACTTAACTGGAGGAAGTGCGCCTTATTCTGGACTGTCAGCGGTGCTCCGCTGCAAAATTTCAGAATCCGCCATCTTGCCACCATTTTTGGGCGCGAAAAATTCCCGCTCGAGTCTTCTCCGAGCGGTAAGAGCGCGAAAGTGAAGCTCTGCCCCCTGAAAGCAGAGTGATGCAGAAAGACCAAGGGGGGGGGCGGGTGCAGATCGTGCCCCATGTGACCACAGGGATAAAGAGCAGGGACGCCAGGACTCTGCACCCGTCTGGTTCCTGGAAGCAGTAGCCGCAACCCCGATGACATCTCACCCGGCTCTGGCAGTCCGCCCAGCCGCAACGGTGATGACGTCGGCTCCGGAAGTCCGCCTGGCCGCAATGGTGATGACGTCAGCTCCGGCAGTCCGCCCGGCCGCAACGGTGATGACGTCAGCCCCGGCAGTCCGCCCGGCTGCAGCAGAGGCGACACCCGATCGTAAGTCTGCCCTAGATGCGGCGCCGGCCGCTCCCAGGTACCCTGTCCCGGCTGTGGAGCAGCCGGAGTGCACCTGCAGAGAGGAGGAGCAGGCCACTGAGCGATGGGGCCCTCGGCAGTTAGCGAGGCCAGTTGTAGCCGGCGCCGAGGGCATCCGAATGGGCCTGGCTCCTGAGCAGGAGGCAGAGCACGGAACTCGTGCCCCGTACTGGTAGTGGCGGCAGCAGCAGCAGTGGTAGCGGAACATGGACGGCTACCCGCAAGTTGAAAGTTGACTGTTTTATGGACTGTCACCCCTGTTGAACGTCCTCAAGTTCCCGGAGGAGGCCATCTGCACAGCAGGTGGGGGGGTGGCAGGATAATTAAAGGTTTAAGAAAACGTACGTCCCGATGTGGGAAGATGCATGGTTGTAATGTGTAGACTTTTTCTTTTTCCCGTGACAATAAATGTCGGTGCCCGGACAGCCCGCGGACGGGCTGTGTTTAACCAAGGGGGAATGTGACGCCCTGGCAAAACCAGGGAGTCACAGATACATCTAATCCTCCTTCGTAATTTGATCCCATACTGGTACCGTTCTACAGACACACCCCTCCCCACGGTGTAAGAACTAAACTGAGCAGCAGGGGAGGGGCTGGTGCAGAGTGTGAGAGGAGAGGCAGCAGAGCAGACAGGAGTGTAAAGCTCCCGGCTGCTATGGAGTGTGGAAGCGAGCTCCAGGATTGCTGGAAGGAGTAGAGCGGTGGGAAGGAGCCAAGGTGGCCGGGGCGGGATAGTGGCCCGCCGGCATAGTAATCAGGCTCCGGACCGTCGCTGGGGAGTGGACTCCCCGTTCCAAGTCGAGGAGTTGAGGCTTCCTATAGTAGTGGACAGAGAGAGAATGGGCCCTGCTGAACCGGGTGTGGGATCCGAACACCCTCCGTACCAAAGGCTACGGACACCGGCAATTTCTGGTTAATTCCTGACTCTGTGAGTTTTCTTGCAAAGCGAACTGTGAGTAACAACATCCCACGGTCCAACCGGGCACGCAGCTCTCAGATGGCCGCCCATCTCCCTGCACTACAAAGCCCAACGGGTCCCGGGGCCACCCTCCCTACCCACGGAGGGGTTAACATCTCGCTGCATCACCATCGGCCCCCGGGTGCCCCCATAACCGCAGCGGTGGTGTCCACCTTCACCACAACCCGTGGGTGGTGTCACGAACTTTACCAAAATCTTCCCTGTATATAATCACCCTTTTGTTGTGGTGCCTGGGATAACAAACCGGGTCACGCCACCGTGATACCCTCAGAAGTGACCCCTTGGCCCGGATCTGAGTACCCCTTGTCCCTGGGCGACACATAAGCAGTCAAGAAAAATATGAAACAAACCATTGTATAGTAAAGAAAAAAAAAGGGGAGGAAGGGCGGGATTTGTTTTTATCATTTTTAAGGCCAGGACCACACGGGGACTACTGCGATCCTCGCATGACACTCGGCTCACGCTGGCAGCACAGCAGAGCTGAGTGTCATGCGAGTGTCATTGAGACTGAGATCCGATTGTGCGATTGGACCACAGCTGCGGGGGGCGGACTGGCGCTGAGGAGGGGAGGTCCGGCACGGAGGAGGGTCGGGCCGGCACTTAGGAGGGGAGGGCCAGCACTGAGGAGGGGAGGGCCAGCCCCGCGGAAGAGAGGGAGGGATGTATCTCCCTCTCTCCTCCGTTGCCGTCTATTGCAATTCTCGCTCTGCACTCGCATTACACCGGTGTACTGCGAGTGCAGTGGGATTTTTCTCTCGTCCCATAGACTTGAATGGGTGCGAGAGAAACAGGATCGCATTGCACCCGCAGCATGCTGCGACTGTTTTCTCGGTCCGATTAGGGCTGAGAAAATAATTGCTCATGAGTGCTGACACATAGAGTAATATTAGCCCGAGTGGAATGCGATGTTTTACGCTGTGTGTCTGAGGCCTTATGCTGAGAGAAAACGGAAGAGCCAGTGAGAGAGAAAGTTATATGTCTTGATAAACCCGATCTTCCCATCAACAAAACACCAAGCACAAAGCAGACTCATTTCTAAGAGGAGCTATACAGTCTAAAGGCCGCTTTACACGCTGCGATCTCGCTAGCGAGATCGCTAGCGTGCGTACCCTCCCCCATCATTTGTACGTCATGGGCAAATTGCTGCCCGTGGCGCACAAAATCAAGCGGACCCGTCACACAACTTCCCCGCCTATCGACGTCGCTGTGACCGGCAAACCGCCTCCTTTCTAAGGGGGCAGTTCGTTCGGCATCACAGCGACGTCACTAAGTGGCCGCCCAATAGAAGCGGAGGGGCGGAGATGAGCGGGACGTAACATCCCGCCCACCTCCTTCCTTCCTCATTGCCGGCGGCCGCAGGTAAGTTGAGGTTCCTCGTTCCTGCGGTGTCACACATAGTGGTGTGTGCTGCCGCAGGAACGACGAACAACATCGTACCTGCAGCAGCAATGATAATTGGGAATAGGGGGGCATGTCACCGATTAGCGATTTTGAACCTCATAGGTGTCACACGCAATGACATCGCTAACGCGGCCGGATGTGCGTCACAAATTCCGTGACCCCAACGACATTGCTTTAGCGATGTCGTAGCGTGTAAAGCGGCCTTAAGGCCTCTTTCACACGTCCCTGAAAAACACGCACGTTTTTCACGGACGTGTCAGATTATGTATTGCCCTCGGTGTGCTGTGTGCATGGCCTACGAGTGTTCTCCGTGTGTTATCCGTGATAACACATGGAGAACGGGAACTTTCTACTCACTTGTCCCTGGCTTTGCTGTCCGTGGTGCTGATCTACGGTCTCCGGTCCTGCTGACTCCCCGCTGCTGCTGCTTCTGGCCGCAGTGAAGTGAATATTCAATTAGCATAATGAGCGGCGGTCGGCAGCAAGTGACAGCAGCGGCAGAGACTGCAGGGCTGGAGAAAGTGAGTTATGTTTTGTTTTTTTTCTCGCATACACATGTCTTTTCTCCGGTGCGTGTCACACGGAACACATCCGTGTGGTCCGTTTGCATTACGTGTGACACGTTTGCGTTCCGTGTGACACCCGTGATGCCGGAGAGAAAACTGACATGTCGGCGTGAGAAACACACGGACACACATAAGTACGGAACGGACGCACGTTCCGTGCGCAAATACTTACGTGTGTCCAAAACCATAGGAATACCTAGGTCTACGTGTGTACATGTCTCCGCTACGTGAGAAAACTACCAAACACGTACCAGAGGCACGTACGTGTGAAAGAAGCCTTAGGGCTCATTCACATGACCGTTCTGTTTGTCCTGGTCAGTCCCTGTTTTTTTGCTGACCCACGGACAGGACCATCTTTTCAAATGTATTTTGTGTAGGATCGGATGGCACACGGAAGAACTTCCGTGTGCATCCGATCCTACAAAAAAACACATCGGATGCCGTATGTCCATTCCGTTATTATAAAACATGTCCTATTCTGTTCCGTGATAACGGACCGTGACTCAATACAAGTCAATGGGCCCGCAAAATCCCTGGAAGCACTACCGTGTGACCTCCGTCGGGTGCCTGCTCAGTCTGTGTCCCGCTCACTGCCAGCCCCGCTGCTGCCCACACTGCAATGTGTCAGCAGCTTCTCACACTGCAGTGTGTCAGTGTCTGCCTGCACTGCAGTATCAGCAGTTTCTCACACTGCAGTGTGTGCAGCCGCGGGGATGATGAGCGCTGCTGTCAGGAGGTTAGATGAGATCATTATCTGCTGTGACGATCTCCTGCACTCCTGACGTCAGCGCTGTCACTGCCTTCTATGCCCGCCGCGTTATCACTTCAAGTCTTGCGGGCTGCCCAAGACTGTTACTAGCGGTGATGTCACGGGCTCCCGCGATTCTTCGCTGTGAATGCGGCGGGCATAGAAGGCAGTGACAGCGCTGACGTCGGGAGTGCAGGAGATCGTCATAGCAGGTAATGATCTCATCTAACCTCCTGACAGCAGCGCTCGTCATGCCCTGCAGTGACCTGGGTTGATCTATTAATGTTAGCTCAGGTCACTGCACTACTCTCCCAGTTAATGGGGAACATTCTGTTTTTCATTGACTAGGACAGTTACTATCTTATGCATCGTCGTGGGACCCCCTTATTGGATTATGCCGGACCCGGATTTGATTGTTCTTTTCAATAAATTGGTGAAAGAGGGAATGTTTTGGGGAGTGTTTTTTCAAATTAAACTTTTTTTGTTGTCAATTTTTTTTTTATTACTGACTGGGTTTGTGATGTCAGGTATCTGATAGACGCCTGACATCACTAACCCCAGGGTCTAATGCCAGGTGACATTACACATCTGGCATCAACCCCATATATTACCCCGTTTGCCACCGCACCAGGGCAACGGGATGAGTTGGGGCAAAGCGCCAGGATTGGCACATCTAATGGATGCGCCATTTCTGGGGCGGCTGTAACCTGCTATTTTTAGGCTGGGGAGTGTCCAATAACAGTGGACCTCCCTAGTCTGAGAATACCAGACCACAGCTGTCCGCTTTACCTTGGCTGGTGATCCAATTTGGGGGGGCCTCATGTTTTTTGTTTTAAATGATCTATTTAATTTAAAATAACAGTGTGGGGTGCCCTCTGTTTTGGATTACCTGCCAAGGTGAAGCTGCCAGCAGTGGTTTGCAGGCTACAGCCGTTTGCTTGACCCTAGCTGGCTACAAAAGATAGGGGGGACCCCACGTCATTTACATATTTAAATACAAGGCTAGGCACCCCTTAGTGCCACATGAAAGTCTTAAAGGGTGCCAGCTTGCCAGCTTAGAATATGCAGGGAGGTGGGACATTATATATGTCTTTCTCATCTTTCTAGCTATGCATCTATCCATCTATCTATCCATCTATCTATCCCTCTATTGATTCATTCATTCATCCCTCTATCTCTCTGTCTCTATATCTATCTATCCATCTCTATATCTACTCATCTATTTATCTTTCTTGCTGGTTCCGTTTTTTGCGGTCCGCAAAAATAACCCTGATGTCACACGGATGCCACACGAATGCATCCGTGAAAAAAACGGACCGTTTTTTGCGGGCCACAAAAACGGAACCGTCATGTGAATGTAGCCTAATACTGTTGCCATAAATATCAATTATAACTTCTACAGCAGTTGAGGGTCCCCCCTTCCTAAATTCATGTGCCACCTTGCCTAGTACACCAAAGGGGTTCACTTGGAATAGAATCAGCCTTATTAATTAAGCTGTAATTCAGACCATATTACTGAAGCACTGATAATATATATATTCTAACAGCTACAACTAACAATCATTAACGTTTATTGTATCTTTGTACAAGATACAGATGAAAGAGAATGTGAAAACTTTCAGATTTGGGAATCTCTCCAAATAAATTTCACTGTTCGTTTACAAATGGACAAAGTTTGTAATTGGCATGATAGATGTGTTTCTCAGAAACGGCCCTGAGCTAATATTAACCCCCTATACACTTATGATATTCCAAGTTCAGCAATCAGACATCTTGATCCCTTTATCCTGAAATAGAGAACAATAAGCAGTTTCAGGGTCAAAAATCAAAGCTGTCTGCGTCTTTAGGTAATCAGTGACTTATTGGAGTCTTAACCTTGCAGAATTCGCTTGAATCGCCAAGTGCATGACTTCTCTGCATGTTAACTAGTGGAAATGTTTTAAGTCAGTTAACTTGGAAATTCCGACCAATACAAAGGGGAATAGTAGCCTTCACCGGCAAAATCTGCTGCCAAACTCTAATGTTCCAGGACTATTAATACATAAAAAAGTATTGACTGTGTGTGCCCCTGTATATACGCTTCCATGCCATATACAGCACATCATCCTGTAGATGGATGCCTAAACCATTAGACACATATGAACAATTTTGTATGCATGTATTTGATAATAGCATGAAAACATTAAAATGTTACGGTAATTATTTTTGTAATAAGAATTGTCATAAAGAGATCATGTCAGCTGGAGGTGCACAAAAAACGTACTTTGCCCTGGTCAGTGTATTGATAAGTTATTGTTCCCCAAAAAGTGTCATTCATGTCCACGGACTGTGTTTTGCATTGTAGTCCAGGCACAATCATTTTAATGGAAGATATTGGCAAAATGTCTATGGGATAGCAGGGAACTGGGGCTCCTAAGCTGTTCCTCAGGTTAAGGGTCCCTATGCTATCCCAAATCTCGGGGATACTCCTAATGGTGGAGAGCCCTGAGTTTCCTTCCCGCCCTGCTTCTGACCAGTCCTGACTTGCTTCCCCTTTCCCCCTGGAGGGATGGACAGAAGTATGATGAAACCCACAGACAGAGACAGACAAGAGAAAAACAAAACTCTATCACACAGCACGCACACCTAAAGGTTAAGACAATAAGAGATTCAAGAGGACAAACAAGAGCAGGAAGGAAACTGTAAAACAACCACACCAAGCAAATAAGTACAACTATCACCAGACCACACACTTCACAGACCAACAAAGGCAAACTATAGCTGGCATGGATGAATGGATGAAGGGATTCCACCAGCATAAATAGGAGGAGGGCAGATGTGTTATGCCTCCCCACATTATATGATCGAAGGAGCAAGTGGACCAGCAGAGATTAACTCTTGCTAGCTTGCCTATTAGTCAACACACAGCAGGTCTGAGTCTGCCTGTGTTCATCCCAGATACCAGAGAAACTATCGGGCAGAGTGTCACAATCTGCAATCTGAAAAGAGCCTGATGCCGCCATGATAGTTGGCGAAGTTTGTGCAAAACTCTGTGTGACAGATATACTGCAAATCTAGACACATCCAATCACTGGCATAGTATGGGTTGCCTGGGGCAAGGTATGTATTTTGCATCCCCTAACTCGTGGACCTTTAGACATAAAATTTAAATAATAAAGTTATACATTGTTATATCTTTTTTTCAACTTTTTTAGTTTGTTTTGTATATAACTATTTTATTACTTTTTTCTTAAATCTATCCCTCTCTCCAACACTAGCACTAAACCTATTGCTTACCCTAGCCCTAGTACCCAGCTTTGGTAGAGCATAATGCACCTTTGTGTTATCTCAGTTGCTGCCTGCCTATACAGGGCGCAACAGTTGATATGAGTTTATCATTGGCTGTACTGCTTTGCATAGACAGCAACTGGAACAGCAAAGCTCATTACAATATACTGATGATTGTTATTTCAGTTTCTGAATACAGCAGTCAGGAGAAACTTATCTTGATTGTTATGCTTTCCACGGGAACATGTGGCACTGACCAAGATGTCAATGCAGCCCCTGGTGGCTACAATTGTGTTTGTAGATTGTGTGTAGGATGAGGGAAAAATTTGGCGCTTGGAACAATTGTATGGAGCAGCATCCAATGGGCAAGTATGGCTGATAATGGATGAAAAGCTGCATTAATGGCAATTACACCAAAATCACAACTAATATTTGGGAAAATTCAACCAGCTAAATATAAATCACCAACAGAATATGCAGTTGCATATAACAATCAATTTTAAGTATAAAACAGCATTAAAATCACGAACATATACAGGATGTCTCCAAAAACAGACCCCTCCAAGGGTAATTAATATATTATGTTGGGAACACCATGTCAAAAAATCCCCCATATAGAATGAATAATAATAGCCTCCAGTAATAGTGGGAATAATATAATAATACCAAATATAAGTAATAAAGCAAAGTACAAAATAACAACACAAGTGTGCCGCTAAAGTAAATGGTACCCCACACACTCAACGCATGTCTCACACTTGCGGCGCTTCCTCCTGGAGTCTTCCTAGAAGAAGCGTTGCAAGTGCGAAACGTGCGTTAAGTGTGTGGGACACCATTTACTTTTGTCTACTGTTTCCTCTGTAGGTATACTTTTTGTGATTATGGGATTTCAAATAGTTATTTGTAACCTTTGAGTTATTATAGCAGCACACTTGTGTTGTTATTTTGTACTTTGTTTTATTACATATATTTGGTATTATTATATTATTCCCACTATTACTGGAGGTTATTATTATTCATTCTATACGGGGGATTTTTTGACTTGGTGTTCCCAACATAATATATTAATTAATGGCAATTACTTTATACAGTGTCGGTATCAGTATCTGTATAATTTAGAGGAATGTTATATTGTGATTATTTATTTTATAGATTTTCTTCTATTTTACTATCATCTCCGCTGAGACCATTAAGTAGTGTAGGAAATAGAGAATCCTAAATATGTGAATGAAGCAAAAACAAACAGACAATGTTTACACTGAATCATAAAAGCAAGAGAATCCACATCAAGGCCATGTGTGAATCCTCCTACTAAACTTATGTGTGTTCTGCGAACCGGGATAAACCTCAGATGTGGATGAGCGTGGGAGCCGCTGCGTTTACATAAGTAAGGTGACAGCAGGGTGATAATATTATATATCATTGCATCGTGACATCACGGGAATCTTAAGAAAGGCAAAGAATCCTGCATGTTTCTAACTCAAGAAAAGAGAATACTGTGCCAGCAGAACTTAATGTACAGGCTGGATTGCATCAAGCCTTCTGCTGTCTCACAGATCTCAAACCATTTCCAGGACATAGTGAAGTAGATAGGTAGACACATTTTTCATCTATTATTCATTGTTGTGTCGCCACTTTGCTATTGTTTCCCTTAGAAATAATTCTCATGGAAAATATTTCTGTGACTTGAAATACAGCCATGAAAATATAGCTTCTCCCCTGGGAATTTTACAGGGACAGTAAATCTAGGAATGAACAAGGAGAAAAGAAAACTCTTTCTTTTCTCAGTCTGCAAAAATTTCTGCATCCTCCAGAATAGAAATGAGTAAATCCTCCACATCACTTCTATCTCTGAAACTATGGCACCGGTTAATCAAGGCCTGCAATCTTGTCGCCGGTGTTGATGAGGGGACATGATGGAGCCAGACGCTCGTGATTCATGAAGAGGTGCCTGCCATGAATCTGTAGTGTTTGATAAGTGGCGTGTGCTACACCAGAAATCTTTCTGAGTAAGATTTTGGAGTGAGTATCGAACGCCTCAGATCATCATGAATTAGATGAGCTGTGGCGTTACGCCCCTACCATGCCCCGCACAGTTCCAACCATTTTGGAAGAGCGGAAAGAGAATCTAGTGAAAACGCCAAATGTTGCATAACTTTGGCTCACCTTGGATTTGTGCCAATATTTTATGACTCTTCAAGCATTTTAGGCCATTTTTTTGAGGAATTGGGGTCCAAAAGTCTGGATAAAGCCTGGTAGAGAATACCATGATAGACCATTTGAAGAAGCAAATGATGCTCGTAGATTACTGTGTATCGCTTTGACTGTTTTCTACAGCAGAAGCCTCCCTTCTTCACCAGAGATTTGGTGGTTGATTCACTAAGGTATTTACACCAGAATTCAGGCGTAAAACACCTTATTAAGTGGCAACATTTTTTGCAACTTGAAAGTTGTGCAAAAACACAAGTATTGTCCAGCTGCACCAATGTGGATGGGATATGATTGCGATGTGGCTACATCCGCCCATTGATTTATGAAGATTTATGCTACTTTAGTGGCATAAATTACTCTAACAATGTACTTTAGTCCCTCCAGTTAACAGATGCTCTTAATTCATTTCTGCTTCATTCCTGTTGAATAATGGCTGCTGTTTCAGGCCTCATGGCAGGGCCTCGCACATCAGCTTAGGACAATAATTATTGTCCCTGGTTTCTGAAGGACATCAGTGGTGGAATATGACTCTATCATATATTAAGAAGGAACCCAGCCAGTTTCTTCCTCTTAACTTAGATTAATTTGCTTCCTAACCACGAAATATTCAGCTGTGGAAGGAGTTAGAAGAATGTGATGTAGTCTGGTAAAGCCAATAAAAGCTCAGTCAATGCTTCTTAGTTTAAATTATCAAACTTGCACAAAATATGAAGAGACCAGATAAAGACCAGGTTTTGCTACTAGTTTGCAATCTGTGAATAGGCTAGTCAGCTCTAAGGCGGGCTTTGCACACTACGACATCGCAGGTGCGATGTCGGTGGGGTCAAATTGAAAGTGACGCACATCCGGCATCGCATGCGACATCGTAGTGTGTAAAGCCTAGATGATATGATTAACGAGCGCAAAAGCGTCTTAATCGTATCATCGGTGCAGTGTCGGCGTAATCCATAATTACGCTGACGCGACGGTCCGATGTTGTTCCTCGCTCCTGCGGCAGCACACATCGCTGTGTGTGAAGTCGCAGGAGCGAGTAACATCTCCTACCGGTGTCACCGCGGCTTCCGTAGGATATGCGGAAGGAAGGAGGTGGGCGGGATGTTTACATCCTGCTCATCTCCGCCCCTCTGCTCCTATTGGCTGCCTGCCGTGTGACGTCGCAGTGACGCCGCACGACCCGCCCCCTTAATAAGGAGGCGGGTCGCCGGCCAGAGCGACGGTCGCAGGGCAGGTGAGTGCATGTGAAGCCGGCGTAGCGATAATTTTCGCTACGCCAGCTTTCACAAGGTATTGTACCTGCGACGGGGGCGGGGACTATCACGTGCGACATCGCAGCATCGGCTTGCGATGTCGCAATGTGCAAAGCCCGTCTAATTCTGGTGTGTGGAGGAATCAATGGATAGATTAAAAATTCCTACTCTAAATCAAGTACTTTCCATGATGGTTATCCTCAGTAAGATGAACACTTTTTGGAAAAATTAAGACTGTTCTGATTGTTAACCAAGAACAACATGAGAAATCTATGAAGAGCTTTTTAGGAACATAGAAATGTCAAACTATTGAATTGGTAATTTATTAGAATTAATGTCATGTGGGATGGAATGACTGGACAGGGACACCTAGGCTGGCCCTTAGCCTAGGAACCCTCCACTGTCCCTCAGCTCAGAGGTATGCTTGATGGTAGCGAGGTCTTAGTCGCCACCGTGATCCTAACTCCTGTACAAACCCTAGTATAATTCCCCTCCCCTACCCAAGGGGACTGTAGTAGAAAAACTCCACAACTAAACACAGACATGGTAAAAACCAAAACTTGTTCACACGGCAATCAAAAACAAAGGAGCAACAATACAGTACGTGCACAGGGGAGAATAACATAAAAAGGAGGAAGTAAACAGGCAATGGGAAGCTTCCATACCGCACAGTAAGCACACCACAGATCACCAATATTGGAACACCACAAAAGAAAGGTATCGCTGCACAAGCTGGAGCTATTATCGGCACTCAGCACCAGGATCCAGAGTCTTATATAGGAAGGAAAATGCTGTGATTAGTAATTAGCAACCTGAGCTGCTAGTAGAGTTCCCCAGGTCAAGAGGAATTAACTCCTGCAGGACTGACAAATAGTCAACATGAAACAGCCGACGCCCAGCTCTTGCTGAACAACTTGGAGACATCAGGTTGCTTGTCAGACTCTGCAGTGTGAACAGAGCCTGATGCTGCCGTGGCACCTAATGAGTTTGGGACCGAACATCGCATGACAGGTAGTTAGTTAGCCATGTGGTTGATTTGTCTGCGATGCTCCTTGATAGAAACATTAAAACAGTACTTTAAGAGATCTCTTTTACCATAAGCTGGACCTGTATTGGTTACTTGTGAACATGTAAAAGATTATCTTCACCATTTTTCTTTTACTATTTTGCACCCTGCTTGGTAAAGATATTGATCATTCTGGGGTTATTGGTTGGGCCTCCTGTAATAACTTGTTGCATTACTAAATAGACTCTGGTGCATTTTGTAAATTTCATTGTACCATTGCCCTTGGACTACTGTGTTGTAGGCTAGCGTTATAGGCTACCCCTATGTATTTTTCTCTTACCATAATTTTAAATTTTAGTACTCCTACATTGAGTTCTACAGTTCTAGAATAGACAGAGCTGTATGAAGTCTGATGAAACTAGTATGATCTAAATATATACTCCTTGGATGGAGTGGTAAGATGGCAAATTTGCATAATATCTATGGAAACAAAATCTCAGTCTATACTTCTAGTTGGAGTTATATGATGGACATAGCTGTATAATGTCTGACAGAACAAGTAGAGTCTCGGTCTTTATTCCATGTTTTAGGTGTAAGATGGTAAAAGAAATACAGTGTGTTTAGTTTACTCCTAGTTTGGGTCATACCATGGTAAAACATGTACAGACTTAAGGCCCCGTTACACGCGTTGATTTATCGTGCGATCACATGTGCGATCGCACCAGCCCCCATCATTTGTGCGTCATGGGCAATTTGTTGCCCGTGTTGCACAAAGTCGGTCTCCCCTGTCACACGTATTTACCTCCCGAACGACCTCGCTGTGGGCGGCGAACATCCTCTTCCTGAAGGGGGAGGGACGTTCGGCGTCACAGCGACATCACTAAGCGGCCGCCCAATAGAAGCGGAGGGGTGGAGATGACCGGGACGTAACATAACGCCCACCTCCTTCCTTCCTCATTGCCAGCGGGACGCAGGTAAGCTGTGTTCGTCGTTCCCGAGGTGTCACACGGAGCGATGTGTGCTGCCTCAGGAACGATGAACAACCTGCATCCAGGAATGTGACCGGTATTTTGAAAATGAACGACGTGTCAACGAGCAACGATAAGGTGAGTATTTTTGCTCGTTAACAGTTGCTCGCAGCTGTCACACGCTACGATATGTCAAACGATGCCGGATGGGCGTCACGGAATCCATGACCCCGACGATATATCGCCCTATATATCGTAGCGAGTAACACCCCCTTTAGACTAAACACCTAGTCAAGGTTGTATGATGGATGAATTTGCTTGAAGTCTTGTGAGTCAAATACAGCCTGTCTTTACTCCTAGTTGGAGTTATAAGATGGTAAAACAAGTGTCAGTCTACACTCCTAGTTGGATTTGTATGATGGACATTTCTGTATAGGCTTTGAGTGGTAGGAAGTAATTGACCATAATGGAGGGGGTGGAGTTAAGACACATGGGCATACCATATAAAGAGACCTGGTTGGGATAATGGCCCCTTAACACCATCTCATCATGATATCGGAGGGGAAATGCGTCCAGGCATGCTTTCTTCTGAATCCTAAGTAGCTCCTCTGATGTGTTTGCCTTGATTGTTGAGCACTGGATGCACTTTATTTAGGCACAAACACTTTTTTCACACTGTATCTTGTAGGGTGAGTCAGGGGAAGCTAGGGAGAGTCTACGGTTATGCGTTATACACAGAATGGATTTTAATTGTAATTCTATAAAAGTAAAGTTTTAAGAAGGAAATTTCTGTTAGCCATGTTTGATGACCCTTCTATACTTTCAGTTAGTTAGGATAGACAATGCCTGATGACGTAGTAATAGGATAAACCAGAACAGTTTTAGTCTATATACCTAGTGGAAGTTGGAAGACAACAAATCTGTATAAAGTCTTGGGAAACAATATTTACAAACCAGACCTGCCTTATCTCTTAAGATACTCAAAGGCTCTCCAATATGGTGAACTTGCTTTTCCTTCTATGAAATGGGGAAGAAGCACAAAAAAACCCCATTGTCCTCATACTGGTGATATGGAAACGTGTGTATGTATTTTGCATGATTCTGACTTTAAGAAAGCAAACAATAAGTCTGGGTTCTGTTTGTGGGATTGAGTATTCTTTCCATCAAAAATTTGTCACTTCTGGTCCTGGATTAGAAAGTATGACTGTCTGCTTTAAGTAAACTGTAGAGCTGCTTCTTGGTCAGTCCTCACCCTTTCGTTTCCAGGAAACATCATGGAATACATTTGAGCTTTTTAAAGTCCTTTGTTTTGAAAAATTATCACAAGTAATGGTCCCTCCTCCAGGGAACTCGTTCATGGGTGATGGGGAAAAAGGATAATTACTTACTGGTAATTTTATTTTCCAAAACCTATGACAGCACCCTTAAAATCCTCTCTTTTTCACTTATATTTGGTGTGGGATTTCAACTATTCTTTATTTGTTTCAAGAATACCTGAAATATTTGTAATGATTTAATATCTACTAGGGGTTTTTGTTTGCCCTAAGCTTCCTGTCCAGTTGTAGGGCAGGTACTCCTCACTGGTACTGTCCATTCTGTTATATGTGTGTTAGGCTGTATGGTCAGTTTGATCCATTGTAACAGCCAATATGGTTCAAAATATTCAATGATTGAGAAGGAGGGCACCATTTTCCTTTGTCAAGGATACTCCATGTGTGGGACTGACTTTGGCTGGGCACAACACTTTCTTGCTGCTTCACACCGGTGTCCGTCACCCCTGCTGACAGTCCTTGATGTAGCAAGACACGTGACACAAAAGTTCAGTCTGCCAACTAGTATTGTTTACTCTTATTCTTCACACTGACAGATATAGCCCTCCTTCCTCTCACTGTGGGGTACTACTCTTCATGCTGTCACCCGCTATCTTGCACCATGCCCTCAATACTCTGGGGTTTGTGCCTCCATTCCCCTAATACCACTGACCTTCGTACACTTCTGGGCTCTGACGGGTTTATAGCTGGGCGACTCTCTAAGCCTGCTGGGGTGAGCCGTAAGCTCCGGACCTCCAGAGGTTACCTTGTGGTTCCCTGACTGGCCACAGCACCAAGAACACATCTTCTCACTTGAACCCACTTCCTGAGTGACTTTTTCTCGAGCTCTCCTTCCCAACCAACCATTTGCCCAGCCCGCAGCCATTTCTCATTCCTCTCTAAACTACTTTAACCATATCTTATCTTATCCACTAAACTCACTCTACTGCCGACTAACCCGACCGCTGGAACAGCCTTTGATAACTACAAAATGGAGTAGAGAAGGGGTTAACGCCGCGCATCAGCCAAAAGAAGATGTAGAAATGTTGATGATGCTTAAACTTTCTTTTTATTCCATAGGTCTACACGTTTCGAGGTGAAAACCTCTTCCTCAGGACCAGTACATCAACAAAAAGCATAGCATAGATGAAGATGACAGATATATATATACACATCTGGTGAAACAAGAGGACCGCCTACTGAAAGAAAAAAATTCTATCTTCTATCTGCATGACATACACTTGACATTAACACATGATTGTACAAAATAAAGCTCATATGCGATTGAAAAATAAAAAATTTATAAATTAAAAAAAATAACTCAGTTACCCTGCGGGACATGCGCATTATCTCTTTTTCCCACGGTCTGAACTTATCTGACCTTGCTACTCTGCGCTCTGTTGTAGTTCCCGCTCCTGAGCTTTTAATACAACACAGATTCTGCAATGCACTGTTATTTTCTTCCCCTATGGATCTATACACCCTGTGACACCTTTTTTCCCAATTTTTTTTTATAAAGTTTCCTTTTTAATAAAGATTTTTAATGTTGTTAATTTTTAACTATAATATTTTTTCCGGTCTTCACGTACACTAACATTGTTTTTAATGATCCTTAGGATCATTTTAAAAATAGATCTTGTACACTCTCTGGTACATACGGTCTCCATTTAACTACTTGTTAGTGCACATTTTTATAGAGAACTATTTTTTACACGTAATGTGCACGTCCCCCAACACGTTTAGTTGAACTTTCTATGTGGCGCTCGTCACTCAGAGGGTATATACCCCGTTTAATGTTCTGTTCATTTCGGATGTTCTAATCCCGTTCTGGGGACTTAATTATTAAAGGGAACCTGTCATCAGAAATTTGGCTTTCAACCTAAATGTTTCCCCCTCTGCAGCTCGTGGGCTGCATTCTAGTAAGGTGTCTATACTTTTTGTGCCCCCTTTTAAACCAAAATAAATACTTTATAAAACTGTACCTTTCGGTTTGAAAATCTTGTAAATTCTCCATGGGGGCGGGCCGTGTGGCGTTCGCTGATGTATCTTACGCCGTCCCCCCACGCTTCAAATCATCCTTCAGAACGCCGCCCACTGCGCCCGAGGTCCCGTGCACGCCGGGACACCTAGTGACGTGTCGCAGGCACGAGAGTATAGGCGGCGCTGTGATTGCATCGCAAGTGCCCGCCCATACTCTCGTGCCCGCCCTTTCCCCACTGCCTCCAGCGTTCTGCGCTGGCCCGATGTTACCTCCTTCCCATCGTACCCTGCAGCAGGAAATAGATGGGAGGAGCGGAGCAGGCCACTACAGGAGAAGCGGAGGATCTGAGCGACGTACAGAGGGGAGAGCGTGCCCACGAGAGTATGGGCGGGCACTTGCGATGCAATCACAGCGCCGCCCATACTCTCGTGCCTGCGACCACGTCACCAGGTGTCACGGCGTGCATGGGACCTCGGGCGCAGTGGGCGGCATCCTGAGGGATGATTTGGAGCATGGGGGACGGCGTAAGATACAGCAACGGACGCCAGACGGCCCGCCCCCATGGAAAATTTACAAGATTTTCAAACCGAAAGGTACAGTTTTATAAAGTATTTATTTTGGTTTAAAAGGGGGCACAAAAAGTATAGAAACCTTACTAGAATGCAGCACAGGAGCTGCAGAGGGGGAAACATTTAGGTTGAAAGCCAAATTTCTGATGACAGGTTCCCTTTAAGTCTGCTAGCTGTCATATATTTTTTCTTCTTTTCGTCTCTTTCCTGGTTCTTCTTTCTTTTTTCTTGGATCTCCCCACGAAATCAGTGATAGTAATGACCACTAAAACGAAGGCTTGATGTATAATGGATGCTTACCACCCGTCTAAAGGTTCTAGTCATTTCAAACATATGCACATGTTTTTATTTTTATTTTATTTTTCTTTATTGTTTTCTTCACATATTCTTCAATTTTTTATTTTTCAATCGCATATGAGCTTTATTTTGTACAATCATGTGTTAATATCAAGTGTATGTAAATTTGATATATCATTGAGATTTTGCTGTTATGCAGATAGAAGGACTGCCCGCTGATTTTTTTTCTTTCAGTAGGCGGTCCTCTTGTTTCACCAGATGTATATATATATATATATATATATATATATATATCTGTCATCTTCATCTATGCTATGCTTTTTGTTGATGTACTGGTCCTGAGGAAGAGGTTTTCACCTCGAAACGCGTAGACCTATGGAATAAAAAGAAAGTTTAATCATCATCAACATTTCTACATCTTCTTTTGGCTGATGCGCGGCGTTAACCCCTTCTCTAATCCATTTTGTATGCTCATCCACGTGGGGCTGCAGCAGACGCCATTGTTTCATGCGTACTAGTGGTTGTGACTTTCACAACTGATTCAGGTAAGTGTGTATTTCTGGCATACCGCACTTATCCATTGGGTATTACACTATCAGCGCTCCTTATTTTTAGATTTGATAACCTGTTCTACAATCCTAGTTCTGCTACATCCAAAGGGTATTCCTTTCTAAAATACTTAAATATTCACACATGCATTTAAAATATGCAATAGTCAATACATAAAACAGGGCATATTTACATCATGGGGCACTGTTTATCTATTAAAATTGTACAGATATATGAGTAAACCTACTTCTATCAAATCTGTATAATCACCTATTGAATACGTATGTTTTTTTTCTTTTTACTTTGGAAGCTACCTAAATGGAGTCTATAGCTACAAACTGAATGGTCAAACCAGGCACAGGAGCTCAGGGCACCTTTGGTATGGCCAAACAATCCAATGCACCTTCCTACCTACATGTGCTGCATCAATCTCCACCCTAAACTTCTTTATTTGATTTTTCTGGCTTTATAAGACCCGCAACACACATCCGTTTTTTTTGTACTTGTGCGGTACGTATTTTCACGTACCGGAGACACGTACACACGGAGACCCATGTTATTCAATGGTAGATGGCACACACACGTAAAATCACACGGAACGTGTGTCCGTGTGGTAAGTACGTGTGTGCGCTTTTCTACACGGACGACATGTCCGTTTTTGGCCGGCAGCACGCAGGCACGGACCCGCTTTAGTCTCCGCACACGGAGTATGTCCGTGTTCAGCACGTATCGTCCGTGTCCGTTTTTAATCACAAAATCTGAAACACTTGTTACCAATCTATCAGGTCAATTGATGGCAAACAAAAACACCAGGATCTCATGATGAATGATTAATTGGGTAAGAATGCGGGCCTTTATAAACGGACAGCACACGGACAGCACACGTACGTATGTTATGTCAATACGGACATTCCACACGTACACACGGCTCGCATACACCATCACACGGATGCCATACGTACCGGAGAAACGCCCCTAAAAAACGGAACACGGACCCGAAAAACGGACCGTGAGACACGTACGTTTTTTTTTTGGAAGTGTGTTTTAGGCCTAAGAGACAGTGGCGGCAGAGATGGATTAAAAACAAGTAGGTGGGAAGGTGTACTGAAGTGTCTGGCCATGCCAAGGATGCACCTGTGCTTGGTTTGAACAGTCATTTTGTGCTAACAGAAAAACCCCAGTAAAATCCTTGTAAAAAGATTCCTTATCTGTACAGTGTCATTAGCAGTACGGTGCTGTATTATCCACGTCAGTTACTAACAGTGAACTCTTGTATATTGCATAGTTAGCTGCTTTCTAGAAATGTTATATACACGTGCTCTATAACCTTGGCTAATGACATACATTGATGAACCGCACAAGAGTACTAGCATATACAGATAATAATACAGGGCTTGGTGGTAATAGAAGTCAGAGTAAATGCTTGTTAAAAGATAGGAAATCAATAGGGTAAGGAGCTATGTGCAACAAATATGGATGGAAAATGGGTTAAATAATATTAATGGCTACATGGTCATAATCAATGATGGGCGAACCCAGACTGTAAAAGTCCGTATCTATGCGGGTCAACTAATAGACGT
Source organism: Anomaloglossus baeobatrachus (assembly GCF_048569485.1). NCBI lineage: Eukaryota > Metazoa > Chordata > Amphibia > Anura > Aromobatidae > Anomaloglossus > Anomaloglossus baeobatrachus. The sequence goes on from NC_134357.1 coordinate 91,347,607, forward strand.
GCATCGATCCTGGGCCCGGAGTTCTTATAGTAACTATACGGTAATTAAAAACAAAAATAAAGGAAAAAGAAAGAAAACGAGAATAAAACAAACACAGTCTACTTACCAGTCTCTGCACGGCTGTAACACTACTTTCTGGACCGCTCATTAAGTTTCATACATATGCAATGCTTCTCCCGCCCACCAGCAGTTCCGGCGTCTGTGATTGGTTGCAGTCAGACCACGCCCCCACCCTGTGTGACAGCGTGTCTGACGGCTTGGAATCACACGCGCTGTGTGTGTCCCTATAGTGGTCCATGTCCATCAGCCATGTCAATAGTTTCTGGCCACTTTATGGGAGGCTCAAAGTCTCTTCCCTTCATTGACCCCCAGCATGGCTTTTTATTAGCTGAGCTGTTACTTCATCATTGAGATGTGGCGGGATTCTAGAAGATAAAATTCACAAGCTTCTCGTCTAGCAACCAGACTACCGACCTGGCTGATGGATGTAGGCTCGCAAACTGATACAATCAACTCTAGCCATCAAAGGCCGCTTTAAACGCTGCGATATCGCTAGCGATGATGCTAGCAATCGCACCCGCCCCCATCGTGCATGCACCACGGGCAAATCGCTGCCCGTGGCGAACAATATCGCTAGTACACGTCCCACGCACATACCTTCCTAACGACGTCACTGTGGCTGGCGAACAAACTCTTTTTTAAGGGACGGTTCATACGGCGTCACACAGCGGGCCACCAATAGAAGCGGAGGGGCGGAGAGCAGCCGCATTAACGACACACCAACCTCGTTGCCGGAGGACGCAGGAAGGCTGTTGTTCGTCGTTCCTGGGGTGTCACACGTAGCGATGTGTGCTGCCTCAAGAAAGACGAACAACCTGCGTCCAAAATTAACAACGATATTTGGGAAAAGAATGACATGTCAACAATCAATGATTTTTCCCTTTTTTCGGATCGTTAGCGGTCACTTGTAGGTGTCACACGCATCGACGTCGCAAACAACATCGGATGTGCATCACGAATTCTGTGACCCCAGCGATATCTCGTTAGCGATGTCGTTGCGTGTAACGGGGCCTTAATACTACATGGTTGATGTAAGAAAAATATATATTTAAAAAAACTGCAGAATTGCTATTTTTTTTCATTTCCTCCCCCCAAAATATAATGAAAATTTCTCAAGACATAAAATGTATTCCAAGATGGTACCATAGAAAAAATGGCAACTAAAAACCTCACACTGCAAAAACAAAACTCTTTGAGCAAAGTAGCAATAAAATAGGTATCGTCCTCAAGCACCTTGTTCCTGTGATGTGACATCCATCATCCTGGATCTCTATGTGATTTTTTCCTCTGAAGAACCCTGTGGCCCTTACGAGGGAAAACGCGTCGGAACAACGTTTTGAGGAATCAGACTATTGGACCTCTAGACCAGATGAGTAATAACCATGATATACGGTATGTGGCATTATTGATGCTTAGTTTTACTCATCTGTTTTCTTTCTAATTGTCATTTCTTCTGTTTTTGGTTTGTGCATTGTTGATAGTGCAGGGTGACCTAGGGATTGCTAGGGTCTCCTGTCGGTGAATGGGGGCACCACAACCCTAGGGCATCATACTCTTCATTGCTAGGTAGGGATACTTGGGGCCCAATAGGGTGAGTCATTATTAGTAGGAATGTGTTCCCTCACTATGTCACCGTCACTATTACAAGGATTTTTTTGTGTTGATCTTCTGACCTTTTAAGTATATTATTAAAGGTTAAATTTTAATGGGTTTTTCTTTTTGGTATTTATACAATAAAAAAATAATAAAATAAAAAAGTGGAGTTTTCTCAAGGCCATAATTTTGTCAATCTAGCAGCTGCACTGCCACGGTATATACCGTAGATAAAAATATCTGGCATTGCTTTTTTTTTTGCTTTTTTTTTAAACCTCCAGCATCTGCGCCCTCTTGTGACAGTGAACAACGGCGTGATATTTCGCAAACAATAGATAAAAGTCCCCTCTGCTTGGATCGATCACACCCTAGGGAATCAGTCTTTCCAAACTAAGTTTCGGATGGAGACAATGTGGTGCGGCACATACAGACCTTGTCAAATGCACAAGTCATAAAAATTGGACCATATGTTCAAGTCTGCTCTGTCAATAAATCATCGTTCCTCAGAATTCCCTTCTGTAACATTATAATAATACTAGAAATATATAATACTGATGTTTAAAGAGTAACTAAATGTTTAACAGTTTTTAGTATTTTTTATGGACTTTAATTGCCACAGATGAGTGGAGGTCTGGGTCCCCTGTTGATCTCCCAAAAGATGGCTGAGAAATGCGCAGCTCCATGGCAGAAGAGCTCAGCTCCTGTTAGAGGGAAGTACAAATTTAACAGAAAACAATTGACTTTCTACTGACTCTGTACTCTGCTCTGTGTGTGCACTCCTGGAGTCCTGGGCTTCTCTGCCATATTTTGAGCAATCAGTTGAGTTCTAAAGGCCCCGTTACACGCAACGACATATCTAATGATATATCGACGGGGTCACAGATTCCGTTACGCACATCCGGCATCGTTAGCGATGTCGTTGCGCGTAACACCACAGGAATGACTGTTAACGATGGCAAATACTCACCTAATCGTCCATCGTTGACACGCCGTTCCTTTTCAAAAAATCGTTGAGGACGCAGGTGGTTCGTCATTCCCGAGGCAGCACACATCGCTATGTGTGACACCTCGGGAATGACGAACTACAGCTTACCTGCGGCCGCCGGCAATGCGGAAGGAAGGAGGTGGGCGGGATGTTCGTCCCGCTCATCTCCACCCCTCCGCTTCTATTGGGCGGCCGATTAGTGATGCCGCTGTGATGTGGCACGAACCGCCCCCTTAGAAAGAAGGCGGTTCACCGACAACAGCAACGTCACTAGGCAGGTAAGTCCATGTGACGGCTCCTAACGATATTGTGCGCCACAGGCAGCGATTTGCCCGTGATGCGCAAACGACGGGGGCGGGGGCTTTCACCAGCGATATCGCTGCGTGTAAAGCTCCCTTAAGGACCCAAATCCCCATCAATCTGCAAACAATTAATTACAAAACAATACAAATTTAGATGTGTAGCTTCTCTTTAATTTACCATAAAACCTTAACCCGACAACTCAAACATATTTTTTGTAAAGTAAGAACTTCAATGTATATTTAGAATTTTTCGACTATGTGATATGGAGACTGACTTGACTTCCAATTGTTACAAAATGGAAATAGAGAGAAGGCTTATGTTTAGAGATGAGCGGACCTGTTGAAGTTGTTTTGGTTGTTTAATCTGTCCCAGCTGTCCCAGCTGCACCCACTACTCTAGTGAATCTGTCCGCCCAGCCTGGCCATACCATCTGCCTCAGCCATCCCGGCTGCACCAGTCACAATAGTGACTCTGCCAGTCCAGCCTTCCTGTACCATTTGCCTCAGCCGTCCTGGATGCACCAGCCATACTAGTGACTCTGTCTGAACGAATCATCTGTCTCAGGTGTGATGGTGTGCGGGTGCTTTGCTGGTGACACTGTTGGGGATTTATTCAAAATTGAAGGCATACTGAACCAGCATGGCTACCACAGCATCTTGCAGCGGCGTGCTATTCCATCCGGTTTGCGTTTATTTGCACCATCATTTATTTTTCAACAGGACAATGACCCCAAACACACCTCCAGGCTGTGTAAGGGCTATTTGACTAAGAAGGAGAGTGATGGGGTGCTACGCCAGATGACCTGGCCTCCACAGTCACCAGACCTGAACCCAATCGAGATGGTTTGGGGTGAACTGGACCGCAGAGTGAAGGCAAAAGGGCCAACAAGTGCTAAGCATCTCTGGGAACTCCTTCAAGACTGTTAGAAAACCATTTCCGGTGACTACCTCTTAAAGCTCATCAAGAGAATGCCAAGAGTGTGCAAAGCAGTAATGAAAGCAAAAGGTGGCTACTTTGAAGAACCTAGAATATAAGATATATTTTCAGTTGTTTCACAATTTGTTGTTAAGTATCTCATTCCACATGTGTTAATTCATAGTTTTGATGCTTTCAATGTGAATCTACAATTTTCAGAGTCATGAAAATAAAGAAAACTCTTTGAATGAGAAGGTGTGTCCAAACTTTTGGTCTGTACTGTATGTTTGAAGAATTTCTGGTAGATGCAATATTCTATAGATGTGTGATTGGTGTTGGTCTTATTCTTTGTCATATATCGCTATCCCCATACACTTCAAGAGTGGGGTGACCACTCGAAACACTGCTATACAGAAGTCACTGACGATCTCGGGAACTGTCCACAACGTAAGAGACCATTATTAATATTGGCACATGGTGGGTGGCACATTTTGTGATAGAATCCATGTGACTTTTCTCAAAATGACACGTATGTTGCTTAAGTGACTCTTACCAGAACTCCTATAAACTGTAATAACGGCTCCATTCAGCTACTGAAGTCTGTAAGGAGAGCAGACATACAAAATCATGAATGGAGGAAACAGGATCTCAGACTTCTCAATTCCCATAAATGTGAAGGATGGGAATACCATTTTAAATGAATTTATTAGCAAGATTTCTGATTGTAAGGAAAGACCTCAACGCAGCAAGGCATCTTTTTTCACAGCCTGATGTAGAATTTTCCCCATGTTAATTCAGATCTACTAAATTGGTAGTAATTTTTGTCATCGTCTCCAGCTATAAGGAAGCTTGTTTTGAGAACAAAAACATTGGCAGTACATTGTTTTGTTGTGAAAATGAGAAAGAAAAAAGCTGTGAAATAAATATCTGCAGATATAAAAATGACATTAAAAATGAGAAATGACAAATTGATGTCGACATTCATCCTCAAGAGATCCCAGACTGGTTGGGTTATAGGCATGTTGCCAGATTCTTTGCACAGATGAGACAGGCTGTATATGAGAAAGTTTTCAGTCAATCTCGTGAGAAATATTTGAAGACTTGGCGGACTTTGAAAAGAAACTTTTTTTTCCCTTTAAGAAATGAGAAGCGAGTTTGTATGCAATGAATCAACAGCTGGGCTAACTGAAGGAAATTATTGTACTAAGCATTCATGTTGTTGATCCTTTGATCCAACATGATCTAAGATTTTATTGTGCCTTTAGTTCAAGGGCATCACTATGGAGCTCAGGGGATCCCAATATGTCTCTTTGGACCATATAAAAAGACCAAGAGGAGCTATGGATAGTTAAAGATCCTGTTGAAGATTTTGAACTTGGTCCGAAAACGGAAAACGTCTAATTACACCATTGTTTTAGTTGATAGCACTCAGCCAAAGGGCAAAGACGAGGCATTTTGATGCCCTAGGCAGATGAAGTCAATGACATCACCTCCCCTTTGATGAACCGTGAGCCCACAAGTAAAGGAATACGGTATGTCAAAGACTAAGGTAACCGGACGCCTAATGCACCACCATCCTTTGATTAGTCAGGTTACAAGCTCTAATAGCCACTTCCACAAAAATTGTCACCCTTTTCACCAAAAAATACAAGGAAATGTAAAAAATGGTATACTTTAAGAGTAAAGGCTGCTTTACACGCAGCGACATCGCTAGCGATGTCGCTCGTGAAAGCACCCGCCCTTGTCGTTTGTGCGTCACGGGCAAATTGCTGCCCATGGCACACAATATCGCTAGGACGCGTCACACTACATACCTTACAAACGACGTCGCTATGACCGCCGAACAACCTCTTCTTTAAGGGGGCGGTTCATTCCGTGTCACAGCGATGTCACCATGCAGGACACCAATAGTAGCAGAGGGGCGGAGAGGAGGCGCTGGATCGTGACTCCTATTTCGTTGCTGGAGGACGCAGGTGCGTTGTTGTTCGTCGTTCCTGGGGTGTCACACGTAGCGATGTGTGCTGCCTCAGGAACGACGAACAACCTGCGTCCTGAACGAGCAACGATATTATGGAAATGAACGACGTGTCAATGATCAACGAAATGGTGAGTATTTTTGATCGTTAACGGTCGCTCGTGCATGTCACACGCAATGACATCGCTAACGAGGCTGGATGTGCGTCACAAATTCCGTGACCCCAACGATATGTCGTTAGCGATGTTGTTGCGTGTAAAGTGGCCTTTAGGCTCAAGAGGGAGTGAATGTTCAAAGTTAGATATAGAATCAGTCATTGTTTGTAGACCATTTACACATTACCAGGGACAAATAGCGATAGTCATCCCTGACGTCCTATATTATACATGTCAAACACAAGAATATTCATAAAAAATAATATAGCTTTATTTTAATGAGTGCCATTTAATTTTAATTAAGGTGTCCAGTATTTGACGGATACCCCAATGAAAAGTAAACAGACCCCATTATGGATATAGGGATACATGATGGTTTTTACGTCCTTCATGCAATAAATACAGTTTTCAACAAAACTGATGGTGGTTTTATCAGAGGCATATCTAAAGGAGGGCTGTCAAGGCATGTGCCCCGGGCTTAGCTGTCAGGGGGCGCTGTCTGACCGCCTGATGCAGCGCTCTAAGGGTATCCCTGACAGCTGCGTTTTGCCGCCCCCGTAGTGGGAGCCGGCTATTCAAGCTGCCAGCCGGACTCAGAGAAAGTGGGGTGCGCGGCTCCAGGAATCAATTGTATTTGTGTTGTTCAGATGCAAGTACAATTGAACCCTTACCACTGGCATTTCGAGGTGATTGTGACATCAGCAGTGTGATCAGGTCAGCTGATCACACTGCTGACATCACTCGTAAGCTCTGCTGAGGTGGCAAACAGCATTGGTGGTGAGTGCTACAGTGTGAGCTGAAGACACCAAAGAGGAACAACAGAGGGTGATGGAAGAAGTATATATGGATACAGTATGGGTGAGGGGAGGAAGAATGTATATATGGTTGTGGCTAAATGACAGTGGACAGAGGGACCTGGTCCAGGTTAGTGGGCATAACCAGCTTGGTTGGTGGGCGTGGTGATTTTTCCTCCCGTCCACTATAATCATGCAGGGGGGCCCCCTCCTGCACTGCACCCCCTCCCCCACCTGGGGGTCTTACCCCAAGACCCCTGCTTCTATTATACACAACTCCATAACCATGTGGACTTAAAAAAATAATGTTTATTATATCTGAAAACATTGGGTGGCATTTTAAACATGCCCCTAGCATGTAACACTCTAGCACCTACACAGGCATGTTGTCAGCAGGAGGAGTGCATATGACGTGCCCACCGGGGCCATGGGGGTTACTCGCTACCGGGCCGCGGCTTCTTTGCTCCTTGGGGATGTCACGGCGGCAGGGCCCGATTCCATGACCCCGGCGGTGATTGTTAAATGTGGAATTAGTTACAAGGGATGATAAGAGTTATTCATGCCACCTGTGGTACTCGGCCAGAGATAGCTGACGCTGCAGGATGGGACCTCTGGGGAAGATGGTGGCGCAGCTTGGTTGGTATAGCTTTCTACAGGTAGAGCTGAGCCTCAGGGCCAATGGGGGTAGTAGTCTATGATGGCGGGGGTGCAGGGCTCAGGTCCAGGCGAATAACGGAGCGACATAGGGAGCGACACAGTATTAGGTCCCCTTCACACGTCCGTGAAAATCACGCATGTGTGTGCCGTGTTTATGGCACTACAGGTGTTCTCCGTGTGTTATCCGTGATAACACAAGGAGAACGGGAACTTTCAACTCACCTGTCCCTGGCGTCGCTGTCGATGGTGCTGATCTTCGGTCTCCAGCCCTGCAGACTCCCCGCTGCTGCTCCTTCTGGCCGCAGTGAAGTGAATATTCAATGAGCATAATGAGCGGCGGTCGGCAGCAAGTGACAGCAGAGACTGCAGGGCTGGAGAAGGTGAGTAAAGTTTTGTTATTTTTTTCTCTGACATGTGTGTGTCAGGTTTCCAGGTTTTCCAGTTCTCTTTTGACTGCCCTTGCCCTCGGTTAACATGGAGGTTACCGTTCTGTTGCCCTACTTCCTGTCCAGCGGCTTAAAAGGCCGCCTCCCAGCCCAGTCCAGTGCCTGAGTATACTGCCTGCTGTGTGCTCCTGCTGTGTTTTGCTGCTTATTCCGGATTGCCTCTGGATTCCCCTAAGAAGACTACCTACCGATTGATTCTGGACTGTACCCGGCTCTCAAGGCTGTGCCCGGATTCCGTTTACCATCTTCGGTCAGCACTCCGCCTGGTTCTCTTTGTGGTTCGTAACCATTTTGGACAAACATTTCCGTACGGACACTCATTGACTTTACCGCTTGCTCCTTATCCCGGCCGCTGCGCATTTAGGCCTTCCGGGGTAGATTGCCGGACAGTCCCTGTATAGGGGTTCGCTCCGGTGGTCTCCCTGGGGGAGTCCGGTGCGTGGTCCCGGGAATCCCCTGCGCGTCCATTCCGGAAAGTATTGTCTGTGTTATTGTATTGTTGTGTTTGTTCTGTTTCTACCGTGGTGACATACTATAAAACATCTTGTACCCGGAACTCGTCTCTGATTGTCATTGCCCTACGCTATCGAAATCCTCAGAACATAGAATAAGTATTACAGTGTGTTTCTCCGGCGCGTGTCACACGGGACCGCATGCACACTACATCTGTGTGGTACGGGTGCGGGCCGTGTTACACCCGTGCTGCCGGAGAAAAATGGACATGCATCCATATGGAGCACACGGGCTTACGTCTGCTCCACACGGAGGCACAGGACAATGGCTGCACACGTGCGTGCACATAAACCCATTGATTTCCGGTACATGTAGGCACGGACCTAGCACGTACCGGAGACACGTGCGTGTGAAGGGGGCCTTAAGGTTTTTACTCACTGTACCATGTTCCAAGGTAAGACGACTAGTCAGTGACTGCCTTTGGAGTGCTGTGTTCCACTGTGATGAGCTCCAGCCGATCCCGGGTAGTTTGGAGGTCAAGACCGGTGCACCCTTCGTGTGTTCCTTTCCCTGGTCATCTTCCTTCACTGACTTCTTGCCCTCCTGTCCCGCGCCTATGCACACAGTGCCCTGAGCAGGAGTCTGCGGACCTTGTTAGGTGGCCTGAACAGGAGTCTGCGGACCTTGTTAGGTGGCTTGAAGCTTTATCCCGTGGTCCTCTGTGGTCACCTTCCAGTGGATTCGTGTGCAGATGAGACCTCAGTGCTTAAAGTCATCTCGGCCTCCGGTTTTACTAGATGAGCACATTGGTTCTTTTCCTCTAGTCTAGGGACTGGATCCCCGTTTGCGGCCACGTGGCTCCACTCTGATATGCCGTATGTGGAACGAGACCACGGGTGTCTGGCACACGTCCCGTGGCTCTAGGACCCTTCCTCCTTGCGCCTGGGTTGAGCTGCACCAGCTCCAGACCACAGATCTTCATTCCTCCACTGTTTCTTCTCGACTCTCCTTGTTCTCCAGTCTGCTCCCACTAACTAGACTTCACCCCCCCAGCCAGGCTCTAACTGTGCATACCAATTGCACATCAAAGGTGCAACTAGCCCTAACCACGGTCCAGTGGAGTGTTGCTAAATGAGTATGTCTGTGTTTTGTGTGAACCGGTGGATGACCTCTTCTTTACCCAGGGATAGGATACCACACCTCTGGCTGAGGTGCAGTACCTCTGTGGCGACTGAAGCCTCAGGGGCACCACACATACAAACACAATATAGGGAGCAAAAGGAAAAGAAATTTTGAGACCACAGTATGGGAAATTTCAGGACTATATATGAGCAAGGGGGGGATTTTGAGTACACGGTATGGGGAGCAAATGGGCAGAATGCGAGGAAGAAATGTATGTGGACACAGTATGGCGAGGGAGGTGGAATAAGTCCGAAGGTAGTGAGGAGACAGTATGGGATGAAAGAAATGTGAGGGGCACAAAATAGAGACCGGGTATTGGGGGTCATGGAGATGGGCAGCATAGGTGGGACAGCGTGAGGTCATAGGGAGGAGGGGTGTATGATGAGGGGCCACAGTATAAAGACTGGGCAGTATAGTGGGGACACAGTGTAGAGGACAGTGTGAAGAATATGAATATTTTTTATGCAAATGATGAGTTAATTATCTTGTCATTGCCACAGGAGTTTTCTGTGGCTAGTGATTATAAAAATAATGGTGATCTATAGCTACACATGCTATGAGTAAGCTTGGGAACCAGACGTCAGATCAGGAAGCACGGAGGAGGAGGCAGCTGGAAAAGACGATTGCCGCTTCAGCGCATAGGACAGCGGGGTGCAGATGGGAGTGTGGTGAAGACTTGGGAGCCGCATGACATTGGCGCCCCTGGGCAGAGATGGCGTGATAATCCCGCATAATAGTTTTCTCTGCAGCAAAAATTCTGGCTTTTAAAGTAAAGTGAATGAGATTTCAAAAATCTCATGTACACATTTTTTTTTCCTTTTTGAGCTGCTGGAAGTTTTGGGGGTTTTTTCTTAAATTTTTCATTTCATTATTTTTGGAGCATTTTTCACCTATTCTAAATCAAAAAGGCACAAACAAAAATCAGCAAAAAAATACAAATATTATACAATGTTCCTGCCAACAATTTTTTTTTTTTTGCTGCAGAAAAAAAACCCGCTGCAAAAACACCATGTGTGAACCGTCACTAAAGACTCCAAGATTATATGTTGAGACCAATTACGACAATAGACAATTGATGATTTTACTGCGAATTTTGCCATATTGTGGTCTGTGGGTTGGTAGCGATCTGCAAATATCTGTCAGTTTGATAAAAAAAAAGTACATATGACCAAAACACGATGACCACATTTTGACACTTTTTCCGAAACCATTTTATTTCTCCTAGGAGTTTGCTTTTTGGGGAATTGCTGATACAATTTAGTACAAATGTTTCTTTAATGTTTGTGTTTTAGGGTTATATTAAAAGAAAACATTGATCTCGAGCAAAATTCCCAGTTCTTGGCTGTGTGTTGTAGCTGCAATTCCCTGCCAGCTCAGAGAATAGCCAGATTCATTTAATCTAAAGAAAACGACAAAATAATGTATCATCTGTCATTTTATTTATTTTGTTTATTGGTGAGGCCGTCTTTTATCATGTTAGGTATTCTTCAGGACCAACTTGCAAGAAATGTGAGAAAAACATTGTTCATTTCAAACTCTTTAGACTATTTAGAGTCTTGACATATTTCCATAAAAGATAAATAAATGGCAGAACTAGGTGATCTAGTTATGGAATTAAATTCAGCATTAGATTAGTAGCCGACATTAACCTTGAACCAGTTGGCGCACACATACAAAGAGATGCCGCACACTTAGTGGCCCTATTATAAAGTGAATAATTAATGTCTCCCTCCAATGTACATAGATTAAGTTTCACAGTGTACACATTAGTGCCACTGTAATGCACACATAAATTACACCGACATACTGTACAAGTAAATAATTCCGCTATACAGTTCACAAATAATACCATCTAATGACAGCCAGAGTCAAACGCCTTCTTCACATGTCCGTCTTTCCGGTACATGTGGCATTCACTTTTTTTTCCCGGATACTACAAATACCCATTATGTCCTATGGTGCTGCTCACATGTCATCTTTTTTCTGGTAGCATGGATGACAAGGGGCCAGTACAAGTCTGTGGGCCTGTGAAAATATGTACAGCACATGGATGATATCCATGTGGCATCCATGGTCCATCCATGTTCCATCCACATGGCATTCATATTTCATCCACGTGGCATCCATGTTCCATCCACGTGGCATCCATATAACATCCATGTTCCATCCATGCTCCATCCATGTGGCATACATGTGGCATTCGTGTTCCATCAACGTTATATCCATGTTCCATCCATGTGGCATCCATATTCCATCCATGTGACATCCATGTGACATCCATGTTCCATCCATGTGACATCAATGTGCTATACATGTTTAACATTGCGCAAAAAGCATACAAGCCATCTCACCGCGACGCAGTGTACACAGTCAGGACGGTTCTCTCTATATAAATATATTACCTTGCGTCAGTGGCATCAATGTGAATAAGGGCAGAGAAGCACAACTCTCCGACTACAGCACCTGTCCATGGGAAGCTATCTAGATGAAATGTTTACCTCAAAGGGAGGGACCCCACCCCAATTTGTACTGAGTACAAAAAAATACTGGAAAACTCCAAAAATGAGCAGGAGCATAAGTTGGTATGTGTGCAATAGGAGCATGAAAAAAATGCAAAATGAGCATATGCCCTATAATAAAGTAAATAATCCATGTGCCATTAGTGTTATGTACGTGTTTAACATTGGAAAGTATAGGAGAAGCTTTGTAATTTCATTCTTTATTTATCCATAAATTAAAAAACTGATGGAAAACACCGGTAGCGTTTTTTCATGTACGTGTTTTATACACATGTGTGAAGGAGGACTAAGGTAACATCATAGCCAGAGGATTGCCAGACAAACACAATTGTGACCACAGAATGTGTGTGTCCTCAGTACCCTAAGCCTTGAAGCCCAGTTTTACATTGTATTATAAGTTGATTTAAAAGTTTCGATGCATAGTGAATAGTCCCGTATGTTCTACATACAGTACAGACCAAAGGTTTGGACACACCTTCTCATCTCTAGAACAACTATTAAGAGGAGACTTTGTGCAGCAGGCCTTCATGATAAAATAGCTGCTAGGAAACCACTGCTAAGGACAGGCAACAAGCAGAAGAGACTCGTTTGGGCTAAAGAACATAAGGAATGGACATTAGACCAGTGCAAATCTGTGCTTTGGTCTGATGAGTCCAAATTTGAGATCTTTGGATCCAACCACCATGTCTTTGTTGAAAAGGTGAACGGATGGACTCTACATACCTGGTTCCCACCGTGAAGCATGGAGCAGGAGGTGGGATGGTGTGGGGGTGCTTTGCTGGTGACACTGTTGGGGATTTATTCAAAATTAAAGACATACTAAACCAGCATGGCTACCACAGCATCTTGCAGCGGCATGCTATTCCATCTGGTTTGCGTTTAGTTAGACCATCATTTATTTTTCAACAGGACAATGACTTAAACACACCTCCAGGCTGTGTAAGGGCTATTTAACTAAGAAGAAGAGTGATGGGGTGCTACGCCAGATGACCTGGCCTCCACAGTCACCAGACCTGAACCCAATCGAGATGGTTTGGGGTGAGCTGGACCGCAGAGTGAAGGCAAAATGGCCAACAAGTGCTAAGCATCTCTGGGAACTCCTTCAAGACTGTTGGAAAACCATTTCCGGTGACTACCTCTTGAAGCTCATCAAGAGAATGCCAAGAGTGTGCAAAGCAGTAATGAAAGCAAAAGGTGGCTACTTTGAAGAACCTAGAATATAAGACATATTTTAGGTTGTTTCACACTTTAAGTATTTAATTCCACATGTTTTCATTCATAGTTTTGATGTCTTCAATGTGAATCTACAATTTTTAGAGTCATGAAAATAAACAAAACTCTTTGAATGAGGTGTGTCCAAACTTTTGGTCTGTATTGTACATATCATCATGTATGATACTTAGGCTGTGTGCCACGATCAGTGTTTGCAGCGTTTTAGATGCAGGATGTTTTTGCTGCGTCCAAAACGCTGCGATGTACAGTAGAAGCACAGTGGATGGGCATTTATAGAAATCCCCTCCCCACTGTGCGTGTACGGCCCATAGCAAAAACTGACCTGGGTTGCAACTTTCCGAGCCGCAGCATGTCAATTCTTTGCTGTGGAGTCGCAAGCAACCTCCGTAGGGAGAACACAAAGAAGAGATCGCAGCGCCTCAAACTCTGATCGGGGGCACGGGCTGCTGTGGTCTCCTGAGGAGGAGATTTGTGACCCCGAAGGTCAGGATCCGCAACGTGTCCTGATCGTAGACATGTACCCTTAGAAATTGGGTTCATAGTGTAACACCATTTCCACTGACTCTTAAATTCATGTATTCACGTGGGCCTCAAATCATGCCTTTATTAAATTGACTTTTCTTTTTTATTTTATGGTATTTTTTGCCATTGTTTGCACCAAATTCTTCAAAATCACACATGGGTCGATGAATTTTGCACAATATTAAAGATGCTCTTTTTTGGCTTATACCTTTTTTATGCCTTTTTTGATGAAGATCCTTTTGAATGTTGCAAGGTTTGTCTTACAACCCTGCAAAAAAAATATTCCCGTAAAAAAAGAGAAATAAAATCAAGAAAAGTTAAGTTATAAAAAGGCACAAAGTAAATAATGAATAAGGCACAAACATAAAAGTCACTACGAAAACCATTTCCATAGTGCTGAAACCCTCCCAAAATACAAAAGAAAACAAAATCAAGAGAGGTTAATTTACAAAAAGCACAAAATAAATAATGAATAAGGCATTACTAAATTATATTTTAAAATATAACTTTAGAACTAAAAATCTTAGGCTAAATATTGTAATTGTTCCATTGTAGAACAATTTGCGTCATTAGCGTTCATGAGAATGTGACGCATATTAGCGTGTTCTGTAATAGATCTACAGCAGCGTTATAATTGTTTTTCAAAAAATGCTGTAATAGTTGGAGCTATATCTGTAAGGAGGGATGTAATTTCCCCGTACAATTACATGTATTCATTTCTAAATAGAGAATTCTCAGAGGAACTTTTCATCCACTTGACAGTACAAATTGCAATTATTGTTTTAACTACTTTCCCACTTTCATGTTGATTAAATCTCTGTTGGCTATTAAATATATTTTTTCTCATTACCGTTACTTTTAGTAGTGGCAGCACTGATAACTTCTCCCACAGATTCTGCCATGGGATGGACGACTGATATTAGCTCGAAGGTTTGGGACTTCAATTAATGAAAACAGGAAATTTGGTTGTTAAAAAATATTACTTTTTGGAAACCTATTTTCCCCATTCCGTGCGCTTACATTAGGAACATGAATGCCCTCTACTGCATTGCCAGACACCATGATTATGAATAAACCTCCTTTCCTCTAACCGTAATGGATGCCTCCTTGTCCCTGTTGCAAGCATAAGCAGTCTTTACACGCTATGATGTATCTTACAATATGTCGTCAGGGTCACGTTGTAAGTGACGTACATCCGGCATTGTTTGATACATCTTAGCGTGTGACAGCTACGAGCGAGTGTGACCGAGCAATAATACCTTATCGTTGCTCATTGACACGTCGCTCATTTTCTAAATATCGAACGTCAGGTTGTTCAATGTTCCCGAGGCAGCATCATCTCTGCCCCTCCGCTTCTATTGGGCGGCCGCTGTGTGACGTCGCTGTGACGCCGAACGTCCCTCCCCCTTCAGGAAGTGGATGTTCGTCGCCCACAGCGAGGTCGTTTGGGAGATAAGTACGTGTGACAGGGGTTACAACATTGTGCGACATGGGCAACAAATTGCCCGTGCCGTACAAACGATGGGGGCCAATGCGATTGCACGTTTAATTGAAACGTGTAAATCAGGCTTTAGGCTGAGGACACATGGGGATTACTGTGAGTGCTCACATGACACTGGGCATACGCTCGCAGCATAGCAGGAGCCGAGTGTCTTGCGAGTGTCATGCGACTGTGGATCGATCGTGCGATCAGGCCACAGTTGGAGGGGAGGGCCGGCGCTGCGGATGAGAGGGAGGGATTTATCTCCCTATCTCCTCCTTTGCCAGCTGATGTGAGAATCGCACTGCTCTCGCGTTACACCGGTGTAACGTGAGAGCAATGCGATATTTCTCTCGCCCCATAGATTTGAATGGGTGCGAGTGGAACAAAATTGCATACCATGCGCAGCATGCTGAGACTGTTTTCTCAGTCTGATTAGGGCTGAGAAAACAATCACTCATGGGAGTTACCCCATAGAGCAATATTTGTCCGAGTGGAATGCGATTTTTTCTCGCCATGTGTCCTAGGCCTAAAGGCTGCTTTACATGCAACAACATCGCTAACAAGATGTTGTTGGGGTCACAGAATTTCTTTGCGCACATCCAGCCTCGTTAGAGACGTTGTTGCGTGGGACATGTACGAGCGACCGCTAACGATGCAAAATACTCACCTAATCGTTGATCGTTGACACGTCATTCCTTTCCCAAATATCATTGCTGCTTTTGGATGCAGGTTGTTCGTCGTTCCTGTGGCAGCACACATCGCTATGTCCGACACCGCAGGAACGAGGAACAACATCGTACCTGCGGCTGCCGACAATGAGCAAAGAAGGAGGTAGGCGGGATGTTCCGGCCGCTCATCTCCGTCCCTCCGCTTCTATTGGGCGGCTGCTTAGTGACGCCGTTGTGACGCCGAACGAACCTCCCTCTTAAAGGAGAGATTGTTCGGTGGCCACAGCGATGTCGGTGAACAGGTAAGTGATATTGTTTGCTACGGCAGCGATCACCCAGTGATGCTCCACTGACGAGGGCGGGTGCTATCGCTCGCGACATCGCTAGCGATTTCGCAGCGTGTAAAGCCTGCTTTAGGTGTAAAAAGATCATTAGAGAGATCTCTGTACTATCCCCTCATATATTTGTACACTGTAATAAGATCGCCCCTTAATTTTTCCAAACTGAATAACCCCAAGTTTAATTACCTGTCTTGGTGCAGTCTACCCATTTCCATAATAACCTTGGTTGCTCTTCTCTGCCCTCACTGTAGTTCAGCTATTCTAGTGTTGTTGCACTAGTGAATTTTCTTATGAAAGTAGAGCATTAAAGTAGAAACATGCAATGGGGATTTCCTCATCTCAAACAATTCTTTGAAACAAAAGCCAACAACAGTGGTGAGAATACTCCCCTAAAAAAATATCAATGAAGCAATAACTTGTCATGTGGCCTTGAACATCAATTACAGATTGCCACTGACATCTCCTGCTGTTCACAAGTGGAGTTATTGTCTGCTGTGGCATGGCACCCACTCTTCTTGAAGGGCAGACCTCAGGTCATTGAAGTTCTGGGGTACAGTTACAGTCTCTACATGGCGACTCAGCTGGTCCCATAGGTTTTCTATAGGATTCAGTCGTGAGGAAAGGGCAGGCCACTCCATTTCAGGTACTCCAGTCTCCAGCAGCCGTTCCCTAATTATGCGTCCTCAATGAGCTCGATCATTGTCGTCCATGAAGAAGAAGTT
Source organism: Anomaloglossus baeobatrachus (assembly GCF_048569485.1). NCBI lineage: Eukaryota > Metazoa > Chordata > Amphibia > Anura > Aromobatidae > Anomaloglossus > Anomaloglossus baeobatrachus. The sequence continues at coordinate 91,364,613 of NC_134357.1, forward strand.
AGGCCTGTGTTGTCCATGCAGAGGCATAATGACTGGTTTAATGATGTTATTCAAGTAGTAGGGGCTTGTCACTGTACCATTCACATAGTGTAGGACAGTTCTGAATTGACAAGATACATCTGCCCACACTGTAACATAGTCAAAAGTTTAAAACAGTGCTTCTTGTTTGCTTGTCACTGTACAGTATGAGCCCCACATAGCCTCCTATATACATTATGAGCCCCACATAGCCTGTTATATATAGCATGAGCTCCACAAACCCCCCTATATACTGTACATTATAAGCCTCACTTAGCCTCCTATATACATTATGAGCAGCCACATAGACTCCTATATACATTTCAGAGCCCCACATAGCCTCCTATATGCATTATGAGCATGACATAGCCTCCTAAATATATTATAAACCCAACTTGTCTTATCTACATTGCCTCATGTATATTGTATGAGCCCTCACATAGTCTCATATATATATTATGAGCCCCACATAGCCTCTTATATACATTATGAGCCCTATCATTGCCTCCTATATACATTATGAGCCCTATCATTGCCTCCTATATACTGTATGATCCCCACATATCCTCCTATATACATTATAAGCCCCACATAGCCTCCTATATACATTATGAGCCCCACATAGCCTCCTATATACATTATGAGCCCTATTATTGCCTCCTATATACTGTATGATCCCCACATATCCTCCTATATACATTATGAGCCCCACATAGCCTCCATTATACATTATGAGCCCCACATAGCCTCCTATATACATTATGAGCCCTATCATTGCCTCCTAAATACTGTATGATCCACACATATCCTCCTATATACATTATGAGCCTCACATAGCATCCTATATACAGTATGAGCCCCAGGTAGCCTCCTATATATATAATGAACCCCACAGAGCCTCCTATATAAATTATGAACCCCACATAACCTTCTATGTGCATTATAAGCCCAACAGAGCCTCCTATATACATTTTAAGCCCCACATAGCCTCTTATATATTTCATAAGCCTCACTTAGCCTTATAGATATAGAATAAAGCGGGATTTACACGCTACGATATCGTTAATGATTTATCGTCGGGGTCACGTTGTTTGTGACGCACATCCGGCGTCATTAACGAGATCGTAGCGTGTAACACTTAAGAGCGATCTTAAACGATCGCAAAAGAGGGCAAAATCGTTTGCCGTGGAGAGGTCGTCCTGAAACAAAAAACGTTTTCAGGATGTTAGCGATGTTGTTGAACATCTTACCTGCCTCCATCGGCAATGCGGAAGGAAGGAGGTGGGCGGGATGTTTACGTCCCGCTCATCTCCGCCCCTCCGCTTCTATTGGCCGCCTGCCGTGTGACGTCACTGTGACGCTGCACGAACCGCCCCCTTAGGAAGGAGGCGGTTTGCCGGCCAGAGCGACATCGCAGGGCAGGTAAGTCTGTGTGACGGGGGTAAGCGAGGTTGTGCGACACGGGCAGCGATATGCCCATGTCGCACAACCAACGGGGGCAGGTACGATCGCTTGTGATCTCGAAATCGCAGAGTGTAAAGCCAGCTTAAGCCCCCACATAGCCTCCTATATATATTTTAGAGACACATAACTTCCTATATACATTATGAGCCCCACATAGCTTCCTATATACAGTATGAGCTTACATTGCCTTCTAAATAAATTTCTAACCCTCCACATAATCTGGTATATACATTTGTGAGCCCACACATATCCTCTTATATACATTTCTGAGTCCTATTCACATGCAAATATCCCATTCACATGAAAAAAGAAACACAACATAGTAAATTTGCTTCCATTCCTCCAGCACTCTGCTCTAGTCTCCGGTGCACTGACGCTCTTCACAGCAGACACAATGACATTATCACATCAGCTATGCCTCACATTGATTGGTGGAAGACGGAGCCAGTGGCACAATCCTCCACGATTGTATTCATTACTGTCTGCATCCTCTGGATGTAAATAGTATTGACATTGGGAAGCAGGCGGCAAATGGGTGCTGTAATGCCTGCTTGGAACCACAGACTCAGACTGGCTGTAACGGACAGGCTACAGTAAAGCCACCCACAAAGCAGGATCCCAAGAACCCTGAAACCCTTTAAGCCCTATACAGGGATTTGGAATTACACAGGGCCCCGGAGATCACTACCTATTGCAGTCCAATGAGAGTTGTAGTCAGACAGGGACAAACCAGGAGATGCAGAACAGGGACAAAATTAGGCAGACAAGGACAAAATCAGAAAACCAAGTAGAGGTCAAATCCGGATCGGGTAACGATGTACAAAAACGGCAGGCGGAAGGGTAGTCAAACAGGCAGAAGTCAAAACACAGGGATCACTATACACTGTGTGCAGAATTATTAGGCAAATGAGTATTTTGATCACATGCTAATTTTTAGACATGTCGTCCTACTCCAAGCTGTATAGGCTTGAACGCCAACTACCAATTAAGTAAATCAGGTGATGTGCATCTCTGTAATGAAGAAGGGTGTGGTGTAATGACATAAACACCCTATATAAGGGGTACATAGTTATTAGGCAACTTCATTTCCTTTGGCAAAATGGGTCAGAAGAGAGATTTGACGGGCTCTGAAAAGTCCAAAATTGTGAGATGTGTTGCAGAGGGATGCAGCACTCTTGAAATTGCCAAACTATTGAAGCGTGATCACCAAACAATCAAGCATTTCATGGCAAATAGCCAACAGAAAATAGCCAACAGAGTCGCAAGAAGCGTGTTGGGCAAAAAAGGTGCAAAATAACTGCCCATGAATTGAGGAAAATCAAGCGTGAAGCTGCCAAGATGCCATTTGCCACCAGTTTGGCCATATTTCAGAGCTGCAACGTTACTGGAGTATCCAAAAGCACAAGGTGTGCCATACTCAGGGACATGGCCAAGGAAAGGAAGGCTGAAAAATAACCACCTTTGAACAAGAAACATACGAAAAAACGTCAAGACTGGGCCAAGAAATATCTTAAGACTGATTTTTCAAAGGTTTTATGGACTGATGAAATGAGAGTGACTCTTGATGGCCATCTGGATGGGCCAGAGGCTGGATCAGTAAAGGGCAGAGAGCTCCACTCTGACTCAGATGCCAGCAAGGTGGAGGTGGGGTACTGGTATGGGCTGGTATCGTCAAAGATGAACTTATGGGACCTTTTCGGGTTGAGGATGGAGTGAAGCTCAACTCACAGGCCTACTGCCAGTTTCTGGAAGACAACTTCTTCAAGCAGTGGTACAGGAAGAACTCGGTATCGTTCAAGAAAAACATGATTTTCATGCATGACAATGCTCCATTAGATGCATCCAACTACTCCACAGCGAAGCTGGCCAGTAAAGGTCTGAAAGATGAAAAAATAATGACATGGCCCCCTTGTTCACCTAATCTGAACCCCATAGAGAACCTGTGGTCCCTCGTAAAATGTAAAATCTACAGGGAGGGAAAACAGTACACCTCTCGGAACAGTGTCTGGGTGGCTGTGGTGGCTGCTGCATGCAATGTTGATCATAAACAGATCAAGCAACTGACAGAATCTATGGATGGTAGGCTGTTGAGTGTCATCATAAAGAAAGGTGGCTATATTGGTCACTAATTTTTTTTGGTTTTATTTTTGCATGTCAGAAATGTTTATTTCTAAATTTTGTGCAGTAATATTGGTTTACCTGATGAAAATAAACAAGTTAGATGGGAATATATTTGGTTTTTATTAAGTTGCCTAATAATTCTGCACAGTAATAGTTACATGCACAAACAGATATCCTCCTAAGATAGCCAAATCTAAAAAAAAAACCACTCCAACTTCCAAAAATATTAAGCTTTGATATTTATGAGTCTTTGGGCTTGATTGAGAACATAGTTGTTGATCAATAATAAAAAAATCCTCTAAAATGCAACTTGCCTAAGAATTCTGCACACAATGTACAGATCTGAGCGGGAACCATGAAGCAGGGATTCAGAACTATTTCTGGCAGTGACCAGCAGACAGGAGGGGGAATTAGAAGGGTGTGGTGTCTTCCCATTGGCTGTAGCTGAATGGTGGTAACTTTAACTGGAAGACCATGCCACCTACAGTCAGCCAGTAGAACTGCAGGTCCCAGGGAAACCCAGCTTAGTGGATGGGTGGAGCCTGCGCCATTCAGAGTCACTGGCATCGATTCCTCTCCGATCACCAGCACTATCCACAATGGAACACGCCGGTGATCAAATCAGAAGTGGACTCTGATGGGGACATGACAGGTGGTGGCAGAGCGCATGGTGCAGCCTGCGGTCCACTGTTTCCGGTCCTTCAGCTGTTTTGTTCTAAGGGCCGGACTGGAATAGCCAGAGGGCCGGATGTGGCCTGCAGCCCACTCTTTCCCCAGCCCTATTCTATACAAATAGATTCTGAGTCTTTTACTGCAAATGTCCATTTGGCTGTTGAAAGAACATGAAGTAAGAACCTGATATTAAGTCTAGTGGCCAGGATGAATTTTTTTAATACCTTCCTTTCAGAGTACTTTTGTCTTTTATTTTAGTATTGCAGTATATGATAAAAATAATCTCAACTGGAGCGCCAGGATTCATAAATATACCAAGACTAAAATTGCAAATTATATACAAATGTCTTGGTGTACTTTTTTCCAGATTCTTAATTGCAATATATAAAAATGTGAAGAATCTTCAGTCTATAATAACTATGCTCATTCTTGAAAGCACTATACAGTAAATTCAACACATTAAATATACAGGTCTGCAAGGGGAAAATTATTTGAAAAGTAAGAGGTGATTTTTATATATCGTATTTTCTGGATTATAAGACGTACTTTTTCCCCCCCAAACTGGTGGGAAAATGGGGGTGCATCTTATAATCTGGATATGGCTTACTGGTGTGGCGGTCGAGTGGGGTCACAGGAGGCAGGGTTGGCAGTACTGAGGGCTCGGAGGAGGGGGTGTCATTGCAATGGAGCGACTCAGGAGTGTTAGTGGTTGATGGGTCGCCAATACTGCGGGTTCGGGGGTGTCGTGACCAGGGCCGTATTTACCATTAGGCACCCGTGGTCCCGTGCCTGGGGCGGCAGGATGCAGGGGGGCGGCACCTTCTAGCAGTAAAAAAAAAATATTTATTTTTTTTTACACATCCATTAAATCCGCTGTATTTTCGGAGGAGGGAGGGGGGAGAGGCGCACCTCCATTTATTTGTATCCGCGTCAATTAATGCAGACAAACTGCGGCGGCAGGGCACAGAGAGCTGATTGACCTCGGAACTGCCGGCGCCTGCACTTCCGGGGTCACAGGCGCTCCAATCAGCTCCTTCCTCTGTGCTGCGTCCAATGCTGTGTGGACGTCACATGCAGAGCTCACAGCAGGACGCCGTAGAGGACGCCGTGATGGAAGCCGGTGTCAGAAGAGGATACTCACATGAGCCAGGAAGATGACGGCGGGCCCTGGAGCAGGTAAGTGCTCGCAGAGCTGAAGATTCATAAGGAGTGTGGGGGTGTCTCTAATGCAGACCGGAGATCTGCGCATGTGGTGGGGGGAGAGAGGCTGATACTGGGAGAGACTTGGAGGAAGAGAAGCTGATACTGGGGGAGGCTGGGAGGAGAGAGTCTGATTGCTGGGGGAGGCTGGGAGGGAGGAGGCTGATGCTGGGGGAGGCTGATGCTGGGGGAGGCTGGGAGGGGGGAGGCTGATGCTGGGGGAGACTAGGAGGGGGGAGGCTGATGCTGGGGGAGACTAGGAGGGGGGAGGCTGACGCTGGGGGAGGCTGGGAGGAGGGAGGCTGATGCTGAGGGAGGCTGATGCTGGGGGAGGCTGATGCTGGGGGAGGCTGGGAGGAGGGAGGCTGATACTGGGGGAGGCTGGGAGGAGGGAGGCTGATGCTGGGGGAGGCTGATGCTGGGGGGAGGCTGATGCTTGGGGAGGCTAGGAGGGGGGAGGCTGATGCTGGGGGAGGCTGACGCTGGGAGAGGCTGGGAGGAGGGAGGCTGATGCTGAGGGAGGCTGGGAGGAGAGGCTGATGCTGGGGGAGGCTGGGAGGGGGGAGGCTGATGCTGGGGGAGACTAGGAGGGGGGAGGCTGATGCTGGGGGAGACTAGGAGGGGGGAGGCTGACGCTGGGGGAGGCTGATGCTGGGGGAGGCTGGGAGGAGGGAGGCTGATGCTGAGGGAGGCTGATGCTGGGGGAGGCTGGGAGGAGGGAGGCTGATGCTTGGGGAGGCTGGGAGGAGAGAGGCTGATGCTGGGGGAGGCTAGGAGGGGGGAGGCTGATGCTGGGAGAGGCAGGGAGGAGGGAGGCTGATGCTGAGGGAGGCTGATGCTGGGGGAGACTGGGAGGAGGGAGACTGATGCTGGGGGAGGCTGATGCTGGGGGAGGCTGATGCTGGGGGAGGCTGGGAGGAGAGAGGCTGATGCTGGGGGAGGCTGGGAGAAGAGAAGCTGATGCTGGGGGAGGCTGGGAGGAGAGAGGCTGAATCTGGGGGAGGCTGATGCTGGGAGAGGCTGGGAGGGGGGAGGCTGATGCTGGGGGAGGCTGGGAGGAGGGAGGCTGATGCTGAGGGAGGCTGATGCTGGGGGAGGCTGGGAGGAGAGAGGCTGATGTGGAAGGAGGCTGGGAGGAGGGAGGCTGATGCTGGGGGAGGCTGGGAGGAGGGAGGCTGATGCTGGGGGAGGCTGGGTGGAGGGAGGCTAATGCTGAGGGAGGCTGATGCTGGGGAGGCTGGGATGAGAGAGGCTGATGCTGGGGGAGGCTTGGAGGGGGAAGGCTGATGCTGGGGGAGGCTGGGAGGAGAGAGTCTGATGCTGGGGGAGGCTGGGAGAAGAGAGGCTGATGCTGGGGGAGGCTCGGAGGAGAGAAGCTGAATCTGGGGAGGCTGATGCTGGGAGAGGCTGGGAGGGAGGAGGCTGATGCTGGGGGAGGCTGGGAGGGGGAGGCTGATGCTGGGGGAGGCTGATGCTGGGGGAGGCTGGGAGGAGAGAGGCTGATGCTGGGGGAGGATGGGAGAAGAGAGGCTGATGCTGGGGGCAGAGAGGCTGATGCTTGGTTCAGAGAGGCTGATGCTGGGGGAAGCTGGGGGAGAGAGGCTGATGCTGGGGGAAGCTGGGGGAGAGAGAGGCTGATGCTGGGGGAAGCTGGGGGGAGAGAGGCTGATGCTGGGGGATGCTGGGGGGAGAGAGATTGATGCTGGGGGAGAGGCTGCTGCTGGAGACGGGGGAGAGAGGCTGCTGCTGGGGGAATGGGAGAGAGGGGCCAATGCTAGAGACAGAGGACAAGGGTTGAGGGATAGTGCAATGACAAAATCGATGGGGGGCAGTGTAAGGACTCAGAATGAAAGGGGGGCAGCATTGGGAGCTCATTATGGAGAAGGGGCAGCATGTGTGGGCTCAGTATGGAGTGGTGCAATGTAGGGGAGTCAATATCAAGAGTGGGGTAGTGTGTGTGGGGGGGGTGTCTCAGCATAAGCGTGATACCCCCAAGCCCACAGTACCTCTGTCCACTGACCCTCCTGAGCCGTGACACCCCCTCCTTCGTGACCACAGCATCACCGACCCTGTCTCCTGTGACTCTTCTGAACCACTCCACCACCACCGCTCTCCCCCTGTGACATATTATTAGACACCCAAGGATTATAAGATGGACCCTCATTTTAACATTAAAACATTTTTTTCCTATTTTCCTCCTCTAAATTTGGGGTGTGTTTTATAATCCAGTGCATTTTACAAAAAAAATACGGTCCTTTCGATTTTTGAACAGTAAAAATATAAAGAAAAATTCCATAATGTACAGTGTCGCGGGCGGACGAGGGGACGCTGCGCTCTCCCACTGCTCGGGTCCGGCTGCTGCTGCTGCTCGGTGGTGGCTCGAGCGGTGGGCCGGATGCCGGGGACTCGAGCGGCGCTCCTCGCCCGTGAGTGAAAAGGGGTTTGGTTTTGGGGATTTATTGTCCGTGATGCCACCCACGGTTGTGGTGAGATTGGTGACACCACCGCTGCTCTGGACGGGGATCCCGGGAGCGATGACAGGGAGCAGCTTGGATGTTGGTTCTCCCCTCCGTGGGTAGGGGGTTGGTTGTCCCGGGGCCCGGTGATGGGGTAGGGATGGATGGCAGGTAGGCCACGGGGCCTGGTGAGGTGCAGGGTCGCAGGGGCAGTGCGGTGCCGCACGGCACAGTGGTACTCACTCAGCCAATGATGAACACAAAGTCTCCGGTAAAACAAACGGCTGGATGGACAGATCCCACGGACGGCTGCGGTGTTTCTCCTCCCGGCAGGTTGATGGTGACTGCCTTTCCCTGCACCTGTGTAGTGTAAACGGTTCCAATGGGTTCCCACCGGTAACCCGCTTCCCAGCTTGAAGGTTGCTGAAGGAGCCCCTTTTGCCCGCAGGCTCTGGCCCTGGGAACTTTAGCCTTGGCGGTGACTGTGTTTCCCTCTCACGGTTGGACTGTTGCCTTCTGTCGGGACTTGGCTGCTGGGAAACCCAGGAGGTTCCCTTCGCTAACGGATTTGACAAATTGCACGGCGACTCCTAGCCTTGTCGGGGTCCGTAAGCCCCTGCCGGATGGTGCTGGCTTCTCTTTGCGTACCGGTCCGGTACCGCCGGGCCACCACCCGTCCACGGTCCTTACGGCTAGCTCCAATAGGCCTCTCCTGCAGACGGTCACCACCGTCCGCCAACCTTGCTGTTTGTGCCCGGGCCACACACCCGGACACGGTCAGTCTGCTCCTCTACCACTTCACTCCAAAACTCAACTCCACTCACTGGTCTCTTTTCCCGCCTCCAGGACTGTGAACTCCTCGGCGGGCGGGACCAACCGCCTGACCCACCCCCTGGTGTGGACATCAGCCCCTGGAGGAAGGCAACAAGGATTTTGTGTTTGACTTTGGTGTACCTGACCGGGGTGTAGGGTGTGTTGGTGTTGCTCTGTGACGACCTGGCTTGTCCAGGGCGCCACACAGTATATCACAAACACTGACTCCATAGGCTTTTCTTGCACTATACTTTGACACATTTGTGTGACTTTTGGTGGATGATTGTGTGTCAGTAGATAGCTTACAAATTAATGGACTCTGTGCTGCGCTTGGATGCTGTGAGCAAAGTTTTTTCTTAACCCAACTTCAAAAAAAGTCTAAAAACCATGCTACTGCACAATGGCAGCAAATATGCCTCAATGTCAATAGGGCATTCTCTGCAGTATGATAATTTGGAGTTTATTTTCAAGAAACTTAACTACGAGGATCAAGGATAGTCAATATATGGTGATCTGAAAGTTCTCTCTTGGCTCCCTGGGAACCAAGGAGAATACTCAATGTACCCATGCTTTTTGTGTGAATGGGACAGCCGGGAAAGGACTCATTACTGAAGATAAAAAAGTTGGCCAACAAGAACATCTTTGCAACTTGGATTCAAGAGCATAGTTGCGGAAAGTTTAGTGGATCCAACTAATGATTTCCTGCCACCACTCGACATTAAGCTTGGACTCATGAAGCAGTTTTTGATAGCCCTACTGAAGAAGGAAAGACTTATAAGTACCTGGGTACCAAGTTTTGGACTTACTAAAGCAAAACTGAAGGAAGGCATTTTTATGGGTCCGGATACTTGGAAACTCATGAAGAACACCATGTTTGGGAAAAAAAAACAAAGAACGAAAAGTGTTGAGAAAAGGCCTTGGGATTATTTTAAAGAAGTTATGAAGAAATTTCTAGGTAACAACAAAGATCCAAAAGTTAAGTGCATCGTGAACAACAAGCTGAAACGTATCAAAGCCTTGGGTTGTCTGATGAATTTGAAGTAACATTTTTACATTCCTATTTGGACGACTTTCCTGAAAACCTTGGTGCTGATAGAGAAGAGCAAAGAGAAAGATTTCATCAGGATATCAAAGAGATGGAACGATGATAACAAGGTAAATGGAAAGAGAACATGATGGGGGACAACTGCTGGAGCTTCACAGAGAAGATCCATAGGCCTTCTATAAGAGAAAAGGGATTAAGAGAAGCTTTGAAGAGAAAAGGAAAAGAAGCAAGAATTAATTTACAATAAAGTTGTAGAATGAATGTTCCAGAAATTTATATACTGTATATATACAATACTGGCCACAACAAAGATTTTTCTTGCTCATTTCCCTTGAATGTAATTTTATGCGCGTTTTGTGCAAAATCTACATGTGATGGTTAGAAATAGAAATGGTTTTTTTTAAATCATAAGAAAACATAATCAGAACCAATATTTTGTATACCTGTAATATTAGACGTTAGAATATAATCAGATATTCATGGTTCTTCATTTTTAATACTTGCTTACCTAGCGTTACAAAATAACTAATAGCTTGCCATTGTTTCTTCAGTGTTCTCAGTGTGTTATATTCTGTATTGCTGAGACGGCACAGCTTTTCACAGAGGGTATACTTTGGCGAAGCCCGTCAGTTGCTATGGTGATGTAAACCAAGCAGCAGTGCCCACATTATAGCAATTTCAAAAACACCCACTCTAATGAGCACTCTCCTTTAGAGATGGGTATGCCCTCCTGCCAGTACCGGGGGATTGTAGAGTTGGCCACAGAACATTCTAGCATTGATGTGTTAAAGCTCTATAGAGATTTGTTTGTGAAGTTAGCTGCATTGTAGAGGAATGTAAATCAAGAGGAATGGAAAAATGGAAAACAGTCATCTGGGCTGGAAATGAGCAACTTTAGGTAACACATTTTGAATTGGAGCAAAATTGGAAGAAAAAAGCAGAAGTGGCAACATTCTGGGGATAATAAAATACTACAACAGGCACAATACAATTGAAATATGCAAGTAATGTATACTCAGATATTTAGGCTGCATGCACACAGTGCGTTTTTGATGCAGAATTTGTGCAGATTTTGTCACAAACCTGCATGTCTATGCTTATGCCAGCAAAGTCAATGAGAATTCTGAAGTCCTGTGCGCACGCTGTTTATATTTTTTCCTACAGACCTGGTGCAGAATATAATCTACAGTATGTCAATTGTTGGTACGTTTTTGTCTGCATGTTTTAGCTCTTACACCCATTGACTTCATTAAAAAAAAATGTATGCGTTTTTCTGCCAAAAGGTGCAGATTTTATGCAGAAAATGTCTGCACCAAATCTGCAACATGCACACGTAGCCTTTAACGGGAACCTGTCAGGTGCAATATGCACCCAGAACCACGAGCAGTTCTGGTATTGCTGCATTGAATAGCATGTTAGAACACCCCTGTGGGCGTACTAACATGCTAAGAGAGCAGCTAGTCGGGGGATACAACGCCATTGCGACTAGTCACTGACCTCATTAGCATATCATAAAGAATCTTTAAAAATACATTTTCTAAAGATCTCTTTATCTATGCTAGTGTATACAGGGACGGTTAGGCAAGGATTAAACTTAAACAGAATAAACTCCTAAAATTCAAATTTTATTAATATCCAAATATTAGAAAAAGGGGGGAGGAGTATATTCCAACACCTATATATCAAAAATGCAATTCAATACCTTCAATGAAAATACATACAGTACAAGGGGGAGGGGCAGGGGGGCTAGCCCTTATATTGCCCTAAACTGACCCCTTCCTTGCCGCGGAGGTTGGCACCCTATAGCCTGCGCTGTTGGCGCCCCTGCTCGACGACGACTATCCCTCCAGGCCCTGATACGACCCTAACAGATGTGAAGGTGATAGTACTAGCAAGGATAAAGTAATCAAACAATGAACCAACAGACAAGTCTAATATAGATGATAAGGATAGGCTAACCAATGTGATTAAATTGGGTCTATAGCAGGGTACAATGACCCAAACAACTAGCCACTCAGTTATTTTCAAGCAGCTTCAACCGGAAACCACCCGATGCGTTTCCCCTCATCTATCTGAGATTTCTCAGGAGTGGATTAAGAAGTTAGTTCATAGAAAGAAAAAACAGATAGTACATTAATAAATGCTGGTGGTCCTATGAGACACTGGGAGTCAAACAATACTTGGGACTGTACAATTTAACCCAATTGGGGCTACATTCAGATAATGCAAGGGTCACAAGACCAGGCTAACAGTATCCTGGCTCAAGGGTTAATCACAAAACCTGTCCAGATAGTGATTAATGAGGACCTAAAAAGAAAAGGTAGCCACCATTCAAGTAACAAGGCGTACACCACTTATCTTAAACCCAGTGTCCATCAGATGCAGGACATTCATCAAAGGACTCCCTGGATGAAGAACGGATCCAGAATCCACAATATAGGCAGGGATTAGCAATATACACCCAGAACTGCTTGTGGTTCTGGGTGCATATTGCACCTGACAGGTTCCCTTTAAGAGGAACTGTTACTTGCTAAAAAAAAAATGTAAAATATTTGAAATATGAATGGTTGAAATACTTTGTAAAAAAAAATTGAGCTCCCCTTATTCTGCCTCCTTTTTCCGTTATGCATTGTATCACACTATTCTAGAGACCCGTGCTTCTGTGTACAAATTTATATATGGATATATAAAATACGCGTGCATTATCTCAAATATGCCTCTGTCTGTATAGAAAATCATATTTGTGTGTAAATAAAATCATGTGACTGACTATAAAAGTGTGTGTATATAAAATATGCTTCTATATATAAACTCATATGTGTATACAAAATCATGTGTATATATCATATCTCCATATCTATGTTTAATAAAAGTCTGTGGTGTATGTATAAAAGAAAAGATTCTTATGTAAAGTAAAAGTGTACTGTGGAACCTCGGTTTACGAGTAACCCAGTTTGCAAGCATTTCGCTATACGAGCAAAGCTTGCTGTAAATCTGTAACGCAGCTGTACGAGCAAATACTCACCGCACACACTTCCTGTTCCGTACTTTAACCGGGCTCTGAGCCGCTCTGGCACTCTGCACAAAAATATACAAACATGCACAAACATGCACAAACACACACAAACGCACACACACACACACACACACATAATAAGCTCACCTTACCTTCCGCTCCATCGCCGGCCTCATGGTTCTTGTAGTTCACCGGTACAGGATGTGTATTGGGTAACCATCGCGACGATGGAGGAACTTCCGCTGTCAGCTGCTACTCAAAGGCAGCGTGCTGGCCAATCAGAGGCAAGTGTCTCCTGCCTTTGACGTCAGCGCTCTGGCATCAAAAGCTTCAGCATCGGTCGCGATGGTTACCGGATACACATCCTGTACCGGCGAACTACAAGAACCATGAGGCCGGCGATGGAACGGTTGTGGAACGAATTGTCTGAGCTTGCATTATTTCCTATGGGAAATTTTGCTTTGCTAGAAGAGTAACTTGGTTTACAAGCACACTCCCAGAACGGATTGTTCTCGTAAAGCAAGGTTCCACTGTATTTCTATGTCTAAGCTTGTTGTTGATCTGTGTATATACAGTTCTCAGCATAATTAAGTACACCTGCTTGGAAAAGTAAGATTTATTTATTTTAATTAATATCTCACTCAACACAAGAAAAAATTAAAAAAAATTGACAAGACTTAGTTGTATAGAACATTTTTCAACCCATAACCCATCAAAGTAAGGTTAATAATATCTCTTTCATTACAAGATCTTCAGTTTTACTCAGTAGGGTAGGTACCAGGGGGAAAGGTAGTGGGGGCGTTGGGGTATCAGCAGGATGAGGAGTTTGTGCAGCTTGGGAATAGATGGGGTTGTAGCTGGAAATGTGAGGAGTCAAATGTGTCTGTGTTGTAATATCTGTAGATGTATCGTGGCTGGAGAAATTGTCATGTCGGTCAGGGACAAATGGAAAAGATGAGCGATGTCACCAGGAAGAATGTAAGCTGTAAGTCACCATCTATAATTGTACTGTCATCTCTTGTATGTTCTGTAACTTCTCTCATATACTGTTTTGTACTATTGTGTTTTTCCAAAAATAAGACACTGTCTTATACTTTTTTTGTCCCAAAAATAGCTGGGGCTTACTTACAAGGAGGTCTTATTTTTGGGGAACACAGCTGGGGTAAGTTTACCCCCCCCCCCCACAAAAAGCAGACCCCTCCCCTTTCTAGGAGACTTATACTTATCAAACCCCGGATGTCTGCGTGGCTCTCAGGTCCTCCTACGATCCTTGGTGGGCGCTCCCAGCAAGTATACTGCACACGGTCCTACCCTGATTCTGACCGACACACTCACATACATTGGATCACACACTCATACATACACACAATCAGATCGCACACACACACTCACCACATCCATCCGGCGATAAGCATTGCTTCTGGCCAGTAGGGGAAGATGGGACACAGTGCAGTGATCTGATGTGTGTGTGTGATGTGTGTGGGTGTGCAATCTGATATGTGGGGGTGTGCATTTCACTGCACGTCCTTGATGCGTTTCACTGCAGGTCCTCCTGTTCGGCATCTGGTGAGTATGATCGCCGAGTCTTCTGTCTGCTTTCTTTTGAGGGTGTCCGCTGTCTATAATGAAGTGTCCTACTGTATTCTTTAACTTTTTTAGCTGCATGGACACTTCATTAATGATCTGTGACTAGGGCTTCTTTTCGAGGTAGGGCTTATATTTAAGCCTTGCTCTGAAAAGTCAGAAAATTCCTGCTTAAACTTATCTCACATCTGAACTTTTTCACCTATATACAATGCTGTTCTATATGTTTCATTCTTATGTATAGCCTTTTTCTCTCTTATTCTGAGTAGGGTCTGTCACCTGCATTTTATTTTTGGTTTTGACTCATGTCTATCTGAGTGTTCCATTTCTTTCCTTTATATGTACTTCTTATATGTATTGCATCTTGTGAGTTTGTATACAAAAGATATACTGTATTTCCATATTTATCGATCGTTATAGATATTCATATATTTGCACTTAGGTACACTTCTAGTGACATTATTTTTTTCTGAGAAGTACCTCACACTATTATCCAATGATGTGTCGCGGGCGGAGAGGGGTTTTTGGGAACGCCGCTCACCTGGGGAATCTCTGGCACTCGGGTCCGGTGCCTCTGCTCCTCAGTGGCTCGAGCACGGGGCCGGACCCGGGGGCTCGAGCAGCGCCTCCTCGCCCACGAGTGAAAAGGGGAAAGGTTTGGTGGTGGGATGTCGGTTGTGACGCCACCCACGGGGTTGTGGTGATGGTGGGCACCACCGCTGCTGGTGACGGTGGTTCCCGGGAGCGATTGCGGGGAGCAGCTGAGGTGTTGGCCCCTCCGTGGGTAGGGGCGGTTGGTCCCGGGGCCCCGGTTGGGGAGAGGTTTGGTTGGATGGATGTTGGTGGGTAGGGGCTAGGTGCAGCTGCCAATGCGGGGAGGCAGCGCAGCAGCGATATGGTGCAGCGCTGTGCCGGATGGCACTGGTGTACTCACTCAGGTAGTCAATAACAGAGTCTCTGGTGAACCAAACGGCTGGATGGACGGGGCCCGCAGTCGGCTGCGGCATCTTCACTCTCCCCGGACGGGTTGATGGCGGCTGTCTTTCCCTGCACCTGTGTGTAAGTGTTTGACCCCTATGGATTCCCACGGGTGGTCCGCTCCCCGGCTTGTACGTGTCGGGAGAGCCCGTTTTGCCCGCAGGCGCTGGCCTTTGGATCTCTGGCCGTTGGCAGTGACTCTTATCCGTACGGGTTGGGCGGTTGCCTTCTGACGGGACTTGGGTGGGAATGAACCCCTGAGGTCCAGACCGCAATCAGAGAATTTGACCATTACAGCGGCTTCCGAGCCTAGTCGGGGTCTGAGTACCCTGCCTTGGTGCTTAGCTTCACTCCACTCCCCGGTTCGGTACCGGCGGGCCAACGCCCGACCCCGGTCCTACGGTTCCGCAGACGTCCACTAACTCCTGCAGACGGCCACCACTGTCTGCCAACCTTGCTGATGGTGCCTGGGCTCTGACCCAGACACACACAGTCTCCACTTTACTCCTCAACTCCTCAACTTCACTGAACTTTACTGAACTGACTACTTTTCCTGCCTCCAGGCCTGTGAACTCCTCGGTGGGTGGGGCCACCTGGCTCCGCCCCACCTGGTGTGGACATCAGACCCTGGAGGAGGCAACAAGGGTGTTGTTTGACGGGTGTTCCCTACCAGGGAAGGGGGTGTGTATGTGTGTGATGTTATTCTGTGACCCCTGGGGTCAAGGGCATCACAGATGCTTTATTCTTCATCTATTATTTGTTCTTTGCATCACCTTTTTATAATGCTTTTATCTTGATATGTTTATGTCCTGTTCAATAAAGATTTCCATTTTACTATATTGTAACTATTGTAGTCATACTTTAAATTCTTTGTGTTTGTTGTATTCTCTGTAAACGAATCTTGGCAGGAAGAAGATGTCATGTCGGTCTGGGTCAGATGGAAAAGATAGGAAAAGTAAGTGAATGATGTCACCAGGAAGAACGTCAGCTGTAAGTCACCATCAATAACTTTACTGTAATCTCTTGTAGGTTCTGCAGGACTGGTATCTACAGCTATGTGATCACCATAAAGCGGTAATATTGCCGTTGACCTTTGTATAGATATTTATTTCTAGTAACAGCTCGGTCATCTACTGAGATTTTTCTGAATCTACGATCAGGCTGCGTAATTGCAGTTATTACCACAGTTACCTGCTTAGGGGTCCACTCAGATATTCTATCCCTCCACCTCAACGCTCCCGCCCGAGCTGAACCGCTAGCTATGCCTCTGATTTTACTGAGATTATTTAATGTGAAAATTAACATACCCTACATCTAAAAGTACTACATCTAGTATTTTGTATGACCTCCATGATTTTTAAAGACAGAATTAAGTCTTCTAGGCATGGAATGAACAAGTTGGTGACATATTCCAACATCCATCTTTTTCCATTCTTCAAGAACATCCTCTTTTAGAATTTGGATGCTGGATATTGAGTGATGCCCAATTTGTCTCTTCAGAATTCCCCATAGATGTTCGATTGGGTTCAGATCAGGAAACATACTGAGCCACTGAATCACTTTCACCCTTTTCTTCAGAAATGCATAAGTAGCCATAGATGTTTGTTGTGGATCATTGTCATGTTGGAAAAGTGTACGTCTACTCAGAACACAAAGTGATGGTAGCATCTTCTTTTCCAGTATGCAGAACTACATCTGGGAATTCATGATACTATCGATTAAATGTAGTTCCACGACACCAGCAGAACTCAGCAGCCCCACATAAGGACACTATCGCCTCCATGTTTCATTGTAGACACCAGGCATTTCCTTTGTACTCCTTACCTTTGTGATGCCATGCACTTTTGAGTCCAGCAGTTCCAAAAACATTAAAGGGAACCTGTCATCGGATGTTTATAATACTTGCCTAACAGTCGGTGCGGAGAACACTGGTCAGATGGGCGTCTCTGTTCTCCAGGTCCCGCGCCTCCTCTTTCGGCCATCTTTGTCCTTCTTTTGAAGCTAGTGTGAATGACCCGTTTTACGTCATCTACACTAGCCGACAGTGAGGTCCTGCACAGGCATGCTTTGAGCAGACCATATTGTGTCACAGGAAACACTGCAGTTCACTTGCATGTCAATTAACAGACTCTCCTGTTTAGGTGTTAACATCTTTGATCAGTCTGAACATCTCTGTGAGATGGTTGCAGTTGCATATTTTTTACATTTTTTTTACCACTTTTGCTACAGTATACTGACTGATAAGTAAAGCTTTGCTAATATTCTTATGTTCTTCAATTTTCTTGTGCAACGAAATTTTTATTTCTAAGGTGACATTGTGACTTGTGACATTTATTTTCCATGTGGTGCTATTGTGAACAGCATGAAATGGGAAAGGGCTACAATTTAAAGCATTTTTAATGAATAATTAGACTTGCTAGTTATTAAATTCTTGTTGATTAGAAATCTGAAGTCTAAACTTTAGCCTTGCTCCTAAGACTTATTGGGTGTATTTTTTAACATGTTCTTGAAAGAATTTATCAGGAAATTTGCTTTTTTTTGTGTGCAAAATAACAAGACTTGTTTGCAATTAATGATCTACATTTGTGGGAGTATTTTCTAGTATAGTAACCCATAGAAAATGGTTATTGTGAAAAGAAACTAAAGGTTTTCTGACAAATCTTTTAAGGTGAACTCATTTATGCTAAGTACTGTATGTTGGAATTGCCCATGTGTATTAAGGCATAATTAGACATTTAGGACTTATCTCTTAAGACTGTAGATAATGTATTTTTAAGACTTTGTAAATGGAAAAATGGGAAGGAAATTTTAGTCAAAACATTTGCTCCAAAAATATTTAGTCTCTGGTATGTAGTAAATTTGGGTCCGTTAGTGTGTGTATCTGTGTAGTAAATGGGGAGAGAGGCTCTGCGCAATGGCTGCAGAATAATGATCTGATGAGCATCGGGTAGAGGTGCCACAGAACGGGGGGGGGGGAAGAAGAGTTGCATGGAATGAAGAGATGATCACTGATGAGTTGATGAGTGGGGGGGGGGAGATTTGGAGCTGAACGTGGACCCTTACCTCCTTTTTTCTGTGCAGCTGCTGATTGAACTAATGGTATGTCAGTCCATGGATGTTGAGGTCTAATACAGTGCCTACAAGTAGTATTCAACACCCTGCAGATTTAGCAGGTTTACACATTCGGAATTAACTTGGCATTGTGACATTTTGACTGTAGATCAGTCTGGAAGTGTGAAATGCACTGCAGCAAAAAAGAATGTTATTTCTTTTTTTATTTTTTTTTTAAATTGTAAAAAGTTTATTCAGAGGGTCATTTATTATTCAACCCCTCAAACCACAAGAATTCTGTTTGGTTCCCCTAAAGTATTAAGAAGTATTTCAGGCACAAAGAACAATGAGCTTCACATGTTTGGATTAATTATCTCTTTTTCCAGCCTTTTCTGACTAATTAAGACCCTCCCCAAACTTGTGAACAGCACTCATACTTGGTCAACATGGGAAAGACAAAACGAGCATTCCAAGGCCATCAGAGACAAGATCGTGGAGGGTCACAAGGCTGGCAAGGAGTACAAAACCCTTTCCAAGGAGTTGGGCCTACCTGTCTCTACTGTTGGGAGCATCATCCGGAAGTGGAAGGCTTATGGAACTACTGTTAGCCTTCCACGGACTGGACAGCCTTTGAAAGTTTCCACCCGTGCCGAGGCCAGGCTTGTCCGAAGAGTCAAGGCTAACCCAAGGACAACAAGGAGGGAGATCCGGGAAGATCTCATGGCAGTGGGGACATTGGTTTCAGTCAATACCATAAGTAACGTACTCCACCGCAATGGTCTCCGTTCCAGACGAGCCCGTAAGGTACCTTTACTTTCAAAGCGTAATGTCAAGGCTCGTCTACAGTTTGCTCATGATCACTTGGAGGACTCTGAGACAGACTGATTCAAGGTTCTCTGGTCTGATGAGACCAAGATCGAGATCTTTGGTGCCAGCCACACACGTGACGTTTGGAGACTGGATGGCACTGCATACGACCCCAAGAATACCATCCTTACAGTCAAGCATGGTGGTGGCAGCATCATGCTGTGGGGCTGTTTCTCAGCCAAGGGGCCTGGCCATCTGGTCCGCATCCATGGGAAGATGGATAGCACGGCCTACCTGGAGATTTTGGCCAAGGACCTCCGCTGCTCCATCAAGGATCTTAAGATGGGTCGTCATTTCATCTTCCAACAAGATAACGACCCAAAGCACACAGCCAAGAAAACCAAGGCCTGGTTCAAGAGGGAAAAAATCAAGGTGTTGCAGTGGCCTAGTCAGTCTCCTGACCTTAACCCAATTGAAAACTTGTGGAAGGAGCTCAAGATTAAAGTCCACATGAGACACCCAAAGAACCTAGATAACTTGGAGAAGATCTGCATGGAGGAGTGGGCCAAGATAACTCCAGAGACCTGTGCCGGCCTGATCAGGTCTTATAAAAGACGATTATTAGCTGTAATTGCAAACAAGGGTTATTCCACAAAATATTAAACCTAGGGGTTGAATAATAATTGACCCACACTTTTATGTTGAAAATTTATTAAAATTTAACTGAGCAACATAACTTGTTGGTTTGTAAGATTTATGCATCTGTTCATAAATCCTGCTCTTGTTTGAAGTTTTCAGGCTCTAACTTATTTGCATCTTATCAAACCTGCTAAATCTACAGGGGGTTGAATACTACTTGTAGGCACTGTATATTTTAAAGTGTTTGTGCAATTTTGTTAGGAAACTCCTTTTCACTTTACAATGTCTGACAAATCCGAGCTGTTTATCTTTAAGTTACAGTTTGATGTATTTTAAAAAAGAAATTTCCAATCATTGTCTGAAAGGTTAAAGATGGGAAATGGTGATAAGTAGACACAATGTACTCAGTCAGTAAGCAGGGAGCATTTCCATTTGAAGTTAAAAAAAGAAATTATAGCTTTTCACTGAGTGATATTTTAGAAGTAAAAGATGTCACTGACATTTCTGACACTGACGGTTTATACTTTCCATTTTCTTTTTTCATTTGCACAAACCTCTACAACTCTGCTAGGCTAGGTTCATACCAAAGTCGGGACGAAGGCTAGGTAGGGTGAGCCCCCGCCTAGGGTGCTACCTCATGCCTCGCTGAGAGGGGTACAGTTTTAAAAAAAGTAAGCGACTGCCCAACACCTTCCTTCGGCCATAGGCACTCAGCACACTGACGGCCAGGGAGCAGGCCACTGAATGGGGGCTGTCGGGACTTCATATTATATGGGGATCTGTGGAGGACATTATAATGGGCTGTGGGTTCATCATAAGATATGGGGGTCTGTGGGGACATTATACTGGGCTGCAGAGACATCATATTACAGTATATGGGAGTTTTGGGGGACATTATACTGGGCTGTGGAGACACACATTATATGGGAGTCTGTGAGTTACATTACACCTGGGCTTTGGGGGCGTCATATTATATAAGTGTCTGTGGGGGACATAAAACTGGGGGCTGTGTGGAACATAATACTTGGGCTGTGAGAATATAAAATTGTATAGGGGTCTGTGGGGGACATTTTACCTTGGCTGTGAGGATATCATATTATATGGGGATGTGGGGGACATTATACTGGGGGGCTGTGGGGATATCATATTATATGGGAATCTGTGGGGGACATTATACTTGGGGCTGTGGGGAACATCATATAATATGAGGGTGTGTGGGACATCATATTATATGGGAGTCTGTGGGTTATTTTACACCTGGGCTTTGGGGACATCATATTAATTAGGGATTTGTGGGGGATATAAACCTGGGGGCTGTGTGGAACATTATACTTGGACTTTGATTACATAATTTTATATGGGGGTCTGCAGGGAACATTACACCCGGGCTGTAAGGACATCATATTATATATGAGTATGAGGGACATTATACTGGGGGGCTGTTGGGACATGAAATTATATGTGGATCTCTTGGAACCTTTATACTTGAAGCTGTGGAGAACATCATATTATATGAGGGAGTGTGGGACATTTTACTCGGGGCTCTGGGGACTTCATTTTATATGGGAATCTGTTGGGGATGTTATACTGGGGGCTATGGGGGACATCATATTATATGGTGGTGTGGTGTGAGACATTTTACTGGGGGCTTTGGGGTCATATTATATAAGGAGCTGTGTGGGGACATTATACGTGGAATGTTGGGACATCATATTATAATGGGGGCTGTGGTTACCATACGGTATAGGGTATAGTGGGGACATTATACTGGGTTCTGTTGGAGGAATAAGATATGAAGTCCATCCATCTACTCAAAAGCCAAGAGGTGGACGTCCAGAGAAAATATCAGAGTCAACAAGTCAACTTATCACAAGGTCTATCAGTTCTGACACAACAAACATGGCAGTTTTCTTCCATCCATAACTCGTTCATGCAAAACATAACACAAAGACATCTTTGGCTTTCTGTTTTTCCACCCCCTCCTCACATTCCTCCACTTCTGCACAAACCATATAGTGCTATAACCAGTGTCCTAAACATTAATTATGCCCCTCTGTGCCCTGTACAGTAATATTACCCTCCTTATGCGTCCCACATATTTACAATGCCCGGTTTGTCCCCCTATTCAGTAATAATGTTCCCTCTACATTTCCTCACAGTAGTAACGCTCTTCTGTGCCTAACCACAGTTATGCAGCACCATATAGAAATATTGTCTCACAGTGCCTCATTTAATAATAATCCCCAGTGACACCTTATAATAATGACCATGAATCTACTTATATTAATACAAACAATCCCTTTGTGCATAATTAGAACTGTGGCACATCTAGGGGGGCAGGTAGGGCATGTGCCCTGGGCGCAGCTGCAGGGGGCACCTTTTGGCAACCTAATGAGGCAGTCTAAGGTGTCTCCCTGGCGGCTGTGTTTTACCTCCCCCCTGTAGTGAGAGTCGGTCATTCTCTGAGTCGGCTGTCAAGATGACAGCCAGCTCAGAGAAAGTACAGAGCGCCTTCTCCCAGTGATCAATTATACTTGCGTCTCTCAGATCCGAGCATAATTGAAGCCCTGACCGCCGGCACTTCTGGGTCAGGGAGACATCAGCAGCATAATCAGGTCTGTGTTCTGTTCTGTATGACTGGTTGCATGTGGGCAGAGACCCAAATTGCCCAATTAGTGACTCCCATTGGGTTCAGGTCAAGTCAGGGTCCCAAACTTGAAGCCGCCAAACCGAACTTCGACAGATTCGCTCTTCTTTAATCCCTACTTATAAAGTTGCTTTTTTATATATATATTTTTGAGGTTAAAAAAAAAAATTAAAAACGTTTGAGGAAAAAAAAGATGGTTTATGTTGCCAAATTTCGAGACCTGTAACTTGTTTTGTTTGCTTTTTGCTCTGTGAGCTAATGTTTTTATTAATACTATTTTGGGGTGCATATAACATTTAGCTTCTTTATTGTAATTTTTGGGAAGTGCTGTAACAGAAGAATGGCAATTGTAGTATTTTAATGTATTTTTGTTTTTCCACGTTTAATGTATGGGATAATTTATTTCAGATTTTGATAGATCGGCCTTTGTTAGTCATGATAATTTCAAACATTTTTATGATACTAGTGTATTTATTTACTACTCATGGTTCTAATGATGTATTCAGGTATTGATGTTGGTTCTGGTGATGTATTCATGGTATTCATGATGATGTCTGATGATGGTTCTGGTATTATATTCATGTACTGGTGATGGAACTGGTGTTGTATTTATTTACTAATGGTTGTTCTGGTGACGTATTCATGTATGTATTGATGATGGCTCTGGTGAAGAATTCATGTATTGATTATGGTTTTGGTGACATATTCATGTATTGATGGTAATTCTAGTAACATATATTAATGATAATGGCTCTAGTGCCATGTTTATGTACTAATGATGGCTCTGATTATGGGCTGATGGTGATTTTGTTTTTGTATTCATGTACTGATGATGGTTCTGATGATTATTATTCCTACATGCATACAACACCAGAGCCATCAGTAGGACATGAGTACAGCACTAGAACAATAATCAATACATGAATATGTCACTAGAAGCACTATCTGAAAATGAATATATTGCCAGAACCACCATCAGTACTTGATTACATCACCAGAACCACCATCAGTTTTGTCCAAGCTGTATTTGTCAACTAATGAATGCAAAAATCATCAGATATATCTCTTTCTTTACAATTCAATCGGTCTATTTAGTTTCCATTGGATTAACCGCCAAATGTTAGACACCTTAATTGAAACCATATAGCCCCCATAGTAGTTAAGCTATATTAGTTTCTATGACTCTCATTGGGTCTCACATTTAAAATATAGTATGTCAGGGATGAACATCACTATTTGTCCCTTGTATTCTATAAATGATCCTCAAACAATAAGTGATTCTATATCTAACCTTAAAATTCCTCTCCCTGTTAAGACTCAATGCTAAAGTACACCACTTTTTTAGTTTTGCTGATATTTTTGGTGAAAAAGGTAACAATTCTAGTGAAAGTGGTTATCAGAGCCTGTTACCTGATCATTTTCAAACAGATATGTTATTTACATAGATTATAATACGTGAAACATATGACACATGTTATTCATCTGACTTACAATTGTGGATATTTACATTTGTATCAATTTTTTAGGCTAGTTTGCTGTTGTTTTTTTAACCTTTAAAAAGTGAACCTTAGACTTTACATTTAATTTTACGCAAATATGTTGCCTTATGTTTTCATAAGTTAATATGTATCTTTTTCATCTATTTTTTCCAAAAGCAAGTCACTTAATTTGACCCCCCCCTCAAAAAATCTGTTTGTATCCTTTAACAATGAATCCAGTTTTTGTATTATTCAATGCAGATGTTGGTGGAGCGGATGACAAAATTGAATGTGAAACGAGCACAATTCTTGCTACACTATTGTTATATAAGATGAAAACTAATTTTCATTGACTTTATTGACTGTGTACGGACAGTGATTCTCAGACCACCTGTGGGTCTTTTGACCTAAATTAAAGCATCTCTTATAGTCCAGAAAATTCAGACATTTGAATAAAGGCCCCGTCAGATGCAACTATATATCGTGTGATCGTTTGTGCGTCATGGGCAATTCGTTGCCCATGGTGCACAATGTCGTTAACCCCCGTCACACGTACTTACCTCTGTAACGACCTCGCTGTGGGCGGCGAACATCCTCTTTCTGAAAGGGGTTGGACGTTCGACGTCACAGCAACGTCACACAGCGGCCGCCCAATAGAAGTGGAGGGGCGGAGATGAGCGAGATGTAACATCCCGCCCACTGCCTTGCTTCCGCATTACCGGCGGGACGCTGGTAAGCTGTGTTCGTCGTTCCCGGGGTGTCACACGTAGCGATGTGTGCTGCCTCAGGAACGACGAACAACCGGCGCGCAGAAGGAGGAACGACATTATGAAAATGAACTACGTGTCAACGAGCAACGGTAAGGTGAGTATTTTTGCTCGATAACAGTCGTTCAGTGGTGTCACACGCTACGACATCTCTAACGAAGCCGGATGTGCGTCACACATTCCGTGACCTTGGCGACATATCGTTAGCTATATCGTAGCGTGTGACGGGGCCTTTAGGCCTTATATGAACAATCTTAATCTTGTGAACATGGCTTAAGGGGAAACCTGTGATATCCCCAAATACATTTACCTGCAGATATAGAGCTGACGCACTGAAAGAATAGTTACTGGGAGAAAATGAACTTTATTCCCCTCAGCAGCCTCTGGCTTCAGTAATAGATGTGTAACGGTGCAGCTTTAATAAGCATGCCAGGACAGATTGACTGACAACCGTCTCATCAGATGACTGTCAGTCAATGTGCCCATGCTCGGTGTACATGTATACTGAGCAGTGGCTGAAGCTGCATGGGTACACCACTATGACAGAAAGATTGTGGATGTCGGGAGGAATAAAATTCACTTTCTCCCAGTTGCTATGTGGGGCATATTTTTCTGTATGGAGGGCTATTTGGGCCCATTATTATGTATGGAGGGCTATGTGGGCCCATTATTCTGTATGGAGGGCTATGTGGGGCCCATTATTATGTATGGAGGGCTATGTGGGGCTCATTATTCTGTATGGAGGGTTATGTAGGGCCCATTATTCTGTATGGAGGGCTATGTGGGGCCATTATTCTGTATGGAGGGCTATGTGGGGCCCATTATTCTGTATGGAGGACTATGTGGGGCCCATTATTCTGTATGGAGGACTATGTGGGGCCCATTATTCTGTATGGAGGGCTATGTGGGGCCATTATTCTGTATGGAGGGTTATGTGGGGCCTATTATTCTGTATGGAGGGCTATGTGGGGCCCATTATTCTGTATGGAGGGCTATGTGGGGCCCATTATTCTGTATGGAGGACTATGCGGGGCCCATTATTCTGTATGGAGGGCTATGTGGGGCCCATTATTCTGTATGGAGGGCTATGTGGGGCCATTATTCTGTATGGAGGGTTATGCGGGGCCCATTATTCTCTATGGAGGGCTATGTGGGGCCCATTATTTTGTATGGAGGGCTATGTGGGGCCCATTATTCTTTATGGAGGGCTATGTGGGGCACATTATTGTGTATGGAGGGCTATGTGGGGCACATTATTCTGTATGGAGGACTATGTGGGGCACATTATTCTGTATGGAGGACTATGTGGGGCACATTATTCTGCATGGAGGACTATGTGGGGCTCATTATTCTGTATGGAGGGCTATGTGGGGCATATTTTTCTGTATGGAGGGCTATTTGGTCCCCATTATTCTGTATGGATGAATATGTGGAGCCCATTATTCTGTAAGGACGACTATGTTGTGCCCATTATTTTGTATGGAGGACTATGTGGGACACATTATTCTGTATGGAGGGCTGTGTAGGTCAAATTATTCTGTACAGAGGGCTATGTGGGGCCCATTATTCTGTATAGAGGGCTATGTGGGAGCCATTATTCTGTATGGATGGCTATGTGGGGCCCATTATTCTGTATGGAGGGCTGTGTAGGTCACATTATTCTGTACATGGGCTATGTGGGGCCCATTATTCTGTATGGAGGGCCATGTGGGGCCCATTATTCTGTATAGACGGCTATGTGGAGCCCATTATTCTATATGGAGGGCTATGTGGGGCCCATTAGTCTGTATGGAGCACATTATTCTGTATGAAGAGCTATGTGGGAGCCATTATTCTGTATGGAGGGCTATGTGGGGCCCATTATTCTGCATAGACGGCTATGAGGGGCCAATTTCTGTATGGTGGGCTATGTGTGGCACATTATTCTATATGGAGGGCTATGTGGGGCACATTATTCTGTATGGAGGGCTATGTGGGGCACATTATTCTGTATGGAGGGCTACGTGGGGCCCATTATTCTGTATGGAGGACTATGTAGGGCTCATTATTCTCTATGGTGGACTATGCGGAGCTCATTATTCTGTTTGGAGGGCTTAAAGCAGTGACCAGACACCTTTTGGAAAGCTATTAATGTGCAGGGACACCCCATATCTGCAGGTTAATAATGTTTAGGAATATGAAAGTTTCCTTTAATAAAGCATCATAATTCGGATCCAGTAACAAAAATAAAAGATCTTATAGTATCTTCCTTCTTTGTGAAAAAAGATAGTTATAGAAAATGTATTCATAAATGAAATACTATGCACTGTATTTGAAAGAGACAGATGTTTAAGTGTTTTATGTGGCAAGTTTAATTAGGGCACAGAGTCATCTTTATATAGCATAGATACAAGTAGAACATCAAAGAGGATTTACCATATCAAAAGATTGCTATCATCTAATGGTCACCTAACTATACACATCTGAAATCATTTCTCCGGTAATTTGCATCTCTTGGTTTTGTGCAGTGGCTTTGATCCACAATTGCAAAAGTTGCTTTATCATTTTACATTGGTGCCCATATTAAACCCATATTGTATTTTTCAGGGGGTAAATTTACCCTTACCTGCCGAGCTTGCTGGGTGAAATATTAACAATATTACTTAGAACGATGCAACCATATGCAAGAAGGTGGCACTGGGATACAATGACGCAGAACTTTTTTAAACAAATGTGACTTTTTATTTTCACTCATAGCCACAGCAAGCTTGGTAGGTATAGTTTACAAAATTTGGAGTGAATGTTTTCTCTCTTACTTAATGGAATATTACACTTTAGTAAGTTTTGGAACATCCATTTACCATGACCCTGGAATTGTAGATTCCGGCCCAAATTAAGCACACACACCCCTTTTTCAATTCCCCCTTATCTGCTAATAACCACTCAGACACCAATTTATCTTTGGATAATTTTGGCCATAGCAGCCATTTATTAAACAAATACATAACATGTAAAATTTTGCATTGTGGTAAAGGTCCTTGAAGCTAAAACCCTGGTGATTCACATAACCAAGCCATATAACCAAATTGCTCCCAGCCGTTACCCACACTGGCTCAGGAGCACCAAAGTGTAAGGGTTATTCCTTCATTAACCACCAAAAACACCCACGGGGGCCCCGACATACCCCGTCGGGATCCCCCAAAAATCACCAGGTGACCAACCATTCTGCCAATGAGGGGATCCATACCCGGATGGGTTCCCCGAACCAATTTAGAACCAACTTCAAGGACCCACCAAAAACCTGCCACAACGAGGGCACCTTGATAACCTTCAAGTGCCTGAGACCCCCCTCAATAGCAAAGCTCGCTCAATACCTCCCTGCAATCCAAGGGCCCACAATCAATCCGTACTGCATTCAAATGCACCCCATCCGCCTACCAAAATTCGTCATCCTCTCGCTCCAGCTCAAAATGCCGAGCTGCAACTCCCACGTTGCAGCCCACAAATTTTTTGAGATAACCCTATTAACTTTCACCCGCGCCTTATTCAGCTTCTCCACAGACCATGCTTTCCGCCCAAACCCTTCTTGGAACAATGTCCCACCACACAATTATCACGCCTGGAAAAGACACCCATAACCGCAACAAGTCATGCTTAATATCTTTATCAAAATGCGAAAAAGCCGCTCACCCAAATAAGTCCCTCGACGCGTAAAACCAAAATGTCAGGGGGCCTGCCCAAATGAGCATAGTTATGCACCCCCTGCAACACCATATTCCACCCCATACCCCTGATCCCAAGCCATCCGACAAGAGCCCTATCCCTCCGACAAAAATAGCTGTCTCCTGTTCCTTCTCGTATCTGCTCTCTGTGTTCCCCAGCACACATTAGCATGGCCCAGGATCCAGACCAGGCAAGAAAAAAGGGGGGGGGGGGGGGCGTCTGGAAAACAAAGCACTAACAAAAATACCAAGTAGCTCCAATACAAACACAAAGAATGACACCCCCCCACCCCCCCCTCCATCAGAACCAGTCTTCCGATCAATTGCCCCTGAAAAACAATTGCGAACCCACGACTTACAACGCTGAGACTTCCATCGACCAATCTGTTTAACTGTCTCAGCAGGGAGACCACACCTAGAGGTTTCCATCGCCGCCCCAATACGAAAAGAATGCAACGCAAACATCGCCAAAACCAGTCCCAATGATCTCAAACATGCCCAAAAACACTAATGAACTAATATCTGGACAAAAAGACCCGTCCTCGAGACATAACAATGGGCCATCCTGACTCGGGTGGACCTTTGCAAAGCTCAAAACGCACTGCCAATGGCACATACCTGATGCCATAACCTTCCCTAAACGAACCCGCCTGCCCCCACTTGATCCGTTTTTGATTTCTGGATCCAAAATTCGATCCCCATGCTCCAAAATTAGGACGTCACTATTACCCAAGCCCCCGGGGCACGTCATACTGGGAAATACCCATTCGCCAATACACAAAGCCCCGAAAAACCGCCAACGAAAAGCCAACCGCAACAATGATACCTTAATTCCCTACCCAAACATTCCAATAAGCTAAATAACACAGGCCGTCTACCTATGGCCCCTATGCAAACCCTTCAACGCCTGAACTACCCAAAAATTTTTTTTCAATCCTGTACACCTCGCAACCAGAAATCGAATGCCAAACCTGCAATCAAATGACTCAACTTCGTGGAAGACCAACCTGTTATCGCCACTCCCCCGATTTTCCCAGGAACAGTCCTAACTGGGAATCCTCATTCAGCATGCAACCACCCAACCACTACTCCCAGGAACCCATGTGGCCTGATACGCCGCCCACGTGGTACCAGCCAAACTGCCTGAATCCGTGGTCTTGCTGCTTGAAGACCACGCTCCAAAGCTGCGCAGGGGACTACAAGCTGCTGCCGTCCGCCTCTACCGCAAAATCCCGGAAACAATCTCACTGAAACAGGAAAGGAAATCCGCTATTAGGTTCTCTATACCTGGTACCTGAGCTGCTGTGACCCGTATTAATTTCCAAACAAATAAAGACCAACTGCCGCAACACCCGAACAACTTGTGGTAGAATATGCCGAGCCGTTATTAATCGCCAGCACCACCCCCATATTGTCCCAGTTGAACCGGATCTACTTATTCTACAACTGGTCACTCCCCAAATGGAGTGCGACCATCATTGGAAAAAATTTCCAATAGCGACACATTCCTTGTCAACCCCTCCGCCATCCAACTTTCTGGTCACCAATCCGCACATCACTGACCCTGAAAAAAGGCCCCGAAACCTGAGTCACCCGCAGCATCTGTAAACAATTCCAATTTGAAATTAACCACTACCTCATCCTTAAGCAACGAACCACCATTGCCCTGCTCCCCAAAAAATTCTCCCCAAACCAACAAGTCCGCTCAATGTTCCTCCGACCAACTTATGTAGGGGGGAAGAGCAAGCACTCCAGCTGTAGCGCAAGCTAGCCGACGTGAAAACTCGGCCCATTGACATTACCCGACACGCAAAATTAAGTTTCCCCCAATAGTGATTGAACCTCCTTTAATTGTAACTTCCTCACCCGGCATGCCCTTGCTACCTCAACCTTAAGCGTGGCAACCTGTCGTCAGGAAGCCGAACCTCCCAAATCACTGAGTCAATTACAATGGCCAGAAACTAAATACAGGTATTTGGCCGAACAGTTTTTCCCCAGGTGCCAAAGGCACCCCAAAGCCTCTCGCTATCCATTCCATTGCTGCTAGAATTCTTGTGCCTGTGCCGAAACAGCCAATCCCACACACCAAAAATTCATCCCGGTAAGGTACCAGTGATGCCAAACCAGAAACATCACGCCCCACCCATTCTAAAAAAGAACTAAAGGTTTCAACAAATGTGCACGATACTGCACAACTCATTGGCAAGCAGGGGTCTCCAAAACAATCTCCCTTCCAAAAACAAACCAATAACGAACACATTTTGGATGAACTGGTAAGAGCCGGACAGCTGCCTCAATATCTATCTATTGCCATCAACACACCCCTCCCACAACTCTTTACCTACTTTGTAGCCTCATCAAACGACGTATACACCACCTAACGAAGCTCAGCCAGTATACCATCATTCGCTGACCTACCCCTGGGATGAGACAAATGGTGGATTAGCCGAACTTTACCTGGCTCCTCCTTGGGCCCCCCCCCCCGAATGACGAAACCACAAAATAAGAAAAAGGTAGGAGGGTGACTAACTGTGCCCCCCATTCTCCCCAACGCCACCTCCTTTCCTAACTTTCCACCTACCAGCGCCAAATGTTGATACGCCGATGGAGATTCCTGGTTGTCCCTGGAACTTCAAAAACAGGGGAAGGAATCCTGAAACCCTCCCCAAAACCCAACCTCAAACTTCAGCTTTGTCCCTAACAGGATCCCTATTTAGGTACGGCAGCATCGCAACTAAGCTCACCGGTGTCTGACCCTTGGACACCCCATGGGATGCTCCGTTACAATAGGTGCGGAGATGTCCAAACAACGGCAAGTGGCACTGACTTGCCTTCCCCCTCATTAACTTACCAACACGAACTTGACTTCTAGGACCCTGTCTGTCCGTACTGACCACTGGCACCCCAGCTTCCTGACCGGCCGGGGAACCCTGCCCCGCCCTGAAATGACTGCCCATATCTGGCTGCCGCCATCACCCGCAACCACAAACCTATATCCTTCTGATCCCATCTTATGGATGGACGGTAGCCATCCTCTGATGACACTGCTCCTCATAATGGATCCAGGTCTACCCCCCATAAATCCTATAGGCCTCACCAATCGAGCCCATATAGCAAAACAACTGAAAACAATTCTCTGGCGCCTTTCGCCAATTACTCTTGCCCAAACTGCAACGCCTTAAACCAATTAGCATAAGTCTGAGGAATCAAGTGCCATCGCCACTTCTCCCCATCTTCCTTCTTGCTATCGTCTTTTCCCCCTTTGTCAAAATAAATTTTGCCACCTCCTTACTCCTTTCAGTTTGAACTGCCACTAATACTGGGGAAGAGATACTCCCAACTGTGGACTCACTAGCCGCAATGACGGACAAATTAACCCAAGCCGCCACTGGCGCCGGGGTTTCCCTGGCCCCTAATCCGTGCCCGCAACTGGCGAACGCAACTTAAATTCTGACAACTCCCCACTTAACGCATTCCCCCTAACACCCGCTGGCACCCCCAAACCTAACCCCAGCTGACCCGTCACCCCCCCTTTACTGTGTACCTAACCAGCATGTGAAGACAAACAAAACATGTAATCATACTCACCAGGCTGCACAAAGGTAGAACCTCGCCAGCCGGACCACCTGTATCCTGACGTCCCTCCTGCCGATCTAGCATGACTTGGCTCCTCCCATCCGACTCTGCTCCATTGCTGTTTTAGCCGCGCGGCCCGAGGCCCCGCCGGCCGCATATCCTGGACCTGACGATCAGTAGCGCCGACCAACAGGGGGATCTGCATATTATCCTCAGGGCTCTCCAAGCACGGCCCCCCCTGCTCCGCTCCATGTGGCCCCTCTCCCAGACAGGGCCTCTGTAGCCGCAGGCCCTGAATGCCAGGCCCGATGTAGTTCCGACCGCAGCCGCCTGGCTCCGCCCACCTCACAGGGATCCATCCGGGATACTATCGCTGCAGGGAGGAGGGGCTCAGGGCGCTCGGCCGGTACATCACCAGAGCGCCCCGCCGCACCGCTGACGTCACTCGCCGACAAGGCAGCAGCAGGCCCCGCCCCCAACTCCAGCGCAGGCCTGCCAACTGCCGCCGGGCCCAGCCGCCCGTCTGAATTCCTCCCAGGCCGGGGCCTGCCGGACCTCGCAGCTCGCGGCGTCCGGCCTGGAGGGTCCCCGGAGGGGCTTCTGTGGCGACGCTGGGCCCTGGGAGTCAGGTCAGGTGACCGCCTCTCTGCCGGTCCAGACCTCCGGGGGCGCCGCTGTCGCAGGGGTGCAGTCCTTGCCCCCCCCGGACTCCCACCGAAGATCCTCGCTACCATGCTCTGCAGCCACCTGGGGGGATGGTCCCAGCAGCAGCTCTCAGCCGCTCCAGGAGCTGATCCACGGAGTCCATAACAGGTACAGAGATGGGGACTCTCACTGGTGTCCCAGAGCGGGAAAAGTGCCGCTCCTCCCCCAGCTTCACCTTTTAACTGTACCCTGACTTACTCCCCCTCCCCTACCCGTGACATCATGACCTCCACTCCAATCAGTGTCATGCTGGCCTCCACACATGCCCGGGGGGAGGGGGGGGTCAGTGCTCCGGCCATTCTTGACAATGTGCTACGTACCATTGTATCTGGTTATTGAAGAAGTCAGAAATCCCTGCCAGATACAGAAACACGTCCCATCAGCTTGTATACAAACTCTAAAATTTATATGTACTAAAATTGATTCTGAGAAGCTGCTAAAAAAAGGGAACAAGTAGAAAGAAAAAATATTGACAGATACGCTTAGGGCCGTTTTACACATCCGGCTTTTTGCCGGATTGGCGGATCCGGCGCACTCCAGTACAGTGTGATACAGTACAATGGCAGCGCGGCAACTTCCAAGTCACATGCTCCGGTCACATGACAGCATGCGACCGGAGCTTGTCGCGCTGCCATTGTACTGTTCACTCTGTACTGGAGTGCGCAGGATCCCCCAATCCGGCGAAAAGCCGGATGTGTGAAACGGCTCTTATAAAGTGATGCATGCTGCTTAATAAATTTAGCATACTGTATCTTTGGTCTGTCGTGCACCAAAAGCAAAAAGTTATCCATAAGGAAGTAATGTATAAGTTTCCATATCAGTATTTTCAAACATGTCTTTTCCATATCCATGGGTAACATTCCTGTTGTGGACTTTCAACTTGGTAACGTTTTTTGAGTATTGAAGGAAAATTTACAAATCCCATTAAGAAAACAACTGTGCAACTGCAAGAAATTTGTAACTTTGCAGTTTTTCTCAAGAATACCTCCAACTATGCCTCCTTCTTAGATTCCACCTTTAGTCCTTCTCAAGACAACTATTTCAGCACTAACTTTCTTCCTTTACCCCGTTGGCTTGGTCTTCACTGGCTGAAACACAATCCTATTCCCTTTATTCCGAGAGCAGCTCTCCACCTAGTCTCACTGTATACTCCCACATGTGGTGCCAAACATCCTCTTTTTAAGGACTTACCTTTGCACCCATCAACTAGCTTTGGGGTACAACATTTATCATAACATTGGCAATGGATTCTTCGATCTAGGGCCAAGGCTAATGAAATCACTACCTCCAGGAAGCCGGCCAACAGAAAATCATGTTTCCTATTGCTAAGCTACTCTGCCAGTGGGGCTTTGGTGCTGCATCTGTCAGTTTACAACAACCTCTGGGAAAAAGTGCACTGGCCTAGTGGGGGCAAAATGTTAGAAAAACACTAAAACACTAGGAATGAGTGAACCTGAATAGAAAAGTCTGTGGTTCGTACCGGACACCTGCTCTCCAGGTCTCGGTCTTGAACATTGACTTTTAAATCCAATTTTGGTGTTCGGATACTGTTCATATGCTAATAAAGTTTGTTGAAAGGCTGCAGCGACTCAATAAGCTTTATTTCATGTGGAAGCTGCATGTACACTGCTGTGAATAATAAAGCCTATTTTTTATAACCAGCAAAGATAAGGCAGACAGCTGGGTGCTAGTATTTTCTTTATGGGAAGGCACATGGTTATTTGGCCCCTCCCAGCCTACAAATTGCAGCCCGCAGCCACCCCTGATGTGGCACATCTTTCCAATTGTCCTGGTCAAATAACCAGCGGGGTAATGTTTTTGGGGTTGATGTTAGCTGTCACTTGACAGCTGGCTATAAGCTCAGGTGTTAGTAATGGATAGTCGTCTATCACATGCTCCCGATTACTAACCCGGTAAGTATACAGTTAAAAAACCCACACACATAGGAAAAATTCATTTTTTAAAATATATTCCCTATTCGCTTTTTATTTGGAAGGCAATTGCCCCCATTTTGCTTCCTTATAGAGCCCTTACTATGACCATTTTACAGCCATTTTACAAAAGAGAAGTTTTTAGTTTCTATTTACTTATATGGGGTTCAGTGTAATAACCAGATACAATGGTACGTAGCACATTGTCATGGTAAATGGATGCTCCAAAACTTACTAAAGTGTAATATTCCATTAAGTAAGAGAGAAAACATTCACTCCAAATTTTGTAAACTATACCTACCAAGCTTGCTGTGGCTATGAGTGAAAATAAAAAGTCACATTTGTTTAAAAAAGTTCTGCGTCATTGTATCCCAGTGCCACCTTCTTGCATATAGTTGCATCGTTGTAAGTAATATTACAGTGTAAGTGTAAGCGCTGCGCTCCAAGACGCCACGTGCGCACGGCTCCTGCATAATCTTCATAGACTGTGCAGGGGACGCAGGATGCATGCAGTTACGCTGCGTGTTCTGCCTTCGTCCACGTGTGAGCTGTGTGGACTCCGGCATACAGCTAACCTTCATCCACTGTTTCAATAAACAGACTGTGTTGCCTTTAAGTCTTTATTTATTAAATGATGATGGATAGGTGGATGATCATAAGAAATGGATGATTGATTGGTAAAAACTATAACAAAAGATACAAATCCATATCAGTACAGGCATATCACAAATAACAGAATGACATACATAGTAGTACTGGTATTTACAGAATCTGCATAACATAGAGAGCAATGCATATGACTGAACACAACATTTACACTGCTGAAGCTGCCCTACACCTGCTCTGCATGTATCACAGCCTATGCAATCTGAGTAGATCCACTGCCACTTCACAGTGCCTACATAACAACTGTACACATATTCCAACACAAATATGTAGTCTAGTACAATGATTCCTACCGGGATCCATTAGTCAGGAGGAACGATTGAAGAAAAGGTACTGGAGCCAACCATAGCACCTCTGAATCCTATGGAGGCATCAAGACATCTACGTCTCCAACTCGGTAAGGGAAGGGAAAAAGGGGCAGTCCAAGGAAGTATCTTTTCCTTAAAGCAACAGGCTCAAAACCACAGAAATACTGTAGAGAGGTATGAGGAAAACATAAGAAAGCCAACAGTGACCTCTTGTGGGCAACAAACGATATTACCCTTATCCTATTTAATGAATAGGAGACAGAACACTCCCCGCTTGGCGTTAACCAATGCCACTATTGGACTCCTGAGGGGATAACAACAACACAAGTTCAGTGACTGGTCTGGTGAACAGTTTGTTCTCTCCGAGCTTGCTCACTCTGACCTCTACCTTGCGTACTCTCCCATCCTTGCTGGGAAAGGGTTTGGTGACTAGGCCGAGTGGCCACTCATTTCGGTGTGATTGACTGTCCTTTACAAGTACCACATCGCCAAGTCTGATGTTTGGATGGTCTTTCTGCCATTTTGTTCTGGTTTGCAGAGTGGAGAGATATTGTTTCCTCCATCTGTCCCAAAAGGCATTGGACACGTTTTGTACTTGCCTCCATTGTCTTCTGTAGAGGTCTTTCTCGGTGAATTCTCCAGGTGGAGCTCCTGGGACACAGGTTTTCTGTGTAAGTAACATGGCAGGAGTAAGAACTGTTGAGTCTCCAGAATCTCCAGAAAGAGCTGTCAATGGCCTAGCATTCATGATAGCTGTAACTTCGGCCAAGAACGTAGTCAAGCTTTCGTGGGTAAGTCTGGTGTTTGCTTGCAAGAGGATAGAATCTAGAATCTTGCGTGCAATTCCTATCATTCTTTCCCAGGTGCCTCCCATGTGCGAAGAGTGTGGCGGGTTGAAGGTCCAGGTGCATCCTTGCTCACCTAGGTACCTCTCTACATTTGTAATGTCTAGATTGGAAGGGATTTGGAGTTCTCTTGCTGCTCCAATAAAGTTCGTGCCTCTATCAGAACGAATGTGCTTCACAGGGCCTCTGATAGCGATGAAGCGTCGAAGTGCATTTATGAAACTTGAAGTGTCCATAGATTCTATTACTTCGATATGAACAGCTCTGACAGACAAACAGGTGAATAGAACTGCCCAACACTTTGCTTCGGTATGGACCTTCCTAGTGCGTCTTGTAGCTACGGACCAGGGGCCGAACACATCCAGTCCAACGTTGGTGAAAGGGGGTTCAGTACTGAGCCTGTCAGGTGGAAGATTAGCCATCTTCTGGTTTTGAAACATGCCACGAAGTTTGCGACACGTAACGCAGTTGAAGATGAGTTTGCTCACGCTTCTCTTCGCTCCGACTATCCATAGTCCAGCCGTTCGTAGACTCCCTTCGGTAAACAAACGACCTTGATGTCTCACCAAGATGTGATGATGTTGAATAAGCAAGGTTGTGACATGATGACGTCCGGGAATTATTACCGGGTGTTTCTCTGAGACTTCTACCTTAGCTTCTTGAATGCGGCCACCTATTCTCAGCAGCCCATCTTTGTCAATGAACGGGTCGAGTTTCCTCAACGCACTGTCTCTTGGAATGGGTAGTCCTTTGTCGAGATTGTCTATCTCCTTGTTGTAGGCTTCATTTTGTACAACATGTAGTATTGTAATCTTGGCTTTCTCTAGGTTGGGAGCAGTAAACGCATGCTTGCAGTGATGCCAACCTTTACTGCATCTCTGATTTGTTGGTAGTTCGGACTTGTAAAACTGAGTCACGTGTAGTAAAAAAGCGATGGCTCTAACAAGTGAGTTCCAGGTTGAGAATCTACTGAACCGATGAGATCCGAGGTGACGTCCTGAAACCACTGTATGAAGAGCTGACACTTGAGGACGAAGGTCTTCATCGACATCTGGATCCACCAGTTCGAATGTATCGGGCCTGCTGGTGTAGGATGTTGTTCGGTACAGGAAGGCAGGGCCTGTGAACCATGTAGTGTCCTTAAGGTGACTTGGTGCAACGGATCTAGTCGCATGGTCGGCGGGATTGTGATGAGTAGATACGTAATGCCACTGATCAGGGCGAGTTGATCTTCTTATTCTCAATACCCGGTTGCTGACGTAGACATAGAAGCGTCGTGTTTCGTTGCAGATGTATCCTAGTACCACCTTGCTGTCAGTGTAGAACTCTGCATCTTTGATCTCCTGATTCATTCCATCTGAGATAAGTTCAGCCAGCTCTACTGCAAGGACGGCAGCACAGAGTTCCAGTCTAGGTATCGTGTGTTCACGGAGTGGCGCCAGTTTTGTCCGACTCATGACGAACCCAATATGGATCTGTTCATTCACATCGGTGGTTTTAAGGTATACTACTGCTGCGATTGCTTTGACTGATGCATCGCAGAAGATACAAAGTCTTTGAGATTTGACTTCTGTGGATGGCACAGGAGCGTATGGTCGGTTCACATGAAGATCGGTCAAGGCCTCTAGAGACTTCTTGAGCTTGTGTCTGAGGGAGACAAATCGACTGTAGACCTGTTCCCTGTTGTTGGTTAGGCGTTGTCTCCATGGTCGGAATGGTAAGGGTGCCACCCAGCTGTTCGACTTGTCTTTGGTTATTTCTTGGTCCATGATGTCCAAGAACATCCTGTCTTCTATGGACATTGCTGTTTTGTTGTCCTCTTTGGTCCTGTGGAAGACGGTACAGCCTATGTGGTCTTGTTCGCCCTCACAAGCGTGGTCTTCGTTGGAAGGAACTGCGAAAGGACATGGCAGAGGAGTACTGCTTGGTAATTCCTTTACCAACAGACTGTTGTGACATGGTCGGAAGAAAGACGGACGTCCATTTTCTAGTGTGTTGGTGAGCATACTGTTGACTGAGGCTGGCTTGTGTGCTCCTCCTAGACAGACATCTCCTATTACGACCCATCCTAGGTCAAGTCTCTGCGCATATGGAGCGTTCTGGGAGCCGTTAATGGACTCTCTAGCCTTATGCACACGTAGCATGTCTCTTCCAAGGAGTAAGGCTATTGGAGCTTCTGAGTCCAGTTCTGGAATCAGGTGAGCTATACGCTTCAGATGGGGGTGATGAGCTGCTACCTCTGGTGAAGGTATCTCGGACCTGTTGTCAGGAATCTGGTTGCACTCCAGTATGGTGGGTAATGATAGGCAGGTCTGGCCATCTATGGATTCCACCTTGTATCCGGTTGCCTTCCTCCCCGCCGTCTCAACGGTTCCTGAACATGTCTTCAAGGAGTAGGGAGAACCGGGGCCCGCAATGTTGAAACTGCTGAAGAAGATGGACTTGGCAAGAGATCTGTTGCTCTGGTCGTCCAAGATCGCATAGATCTTAATTGCTTTGTCCCTGCGGCCTGCTGGGTAGACTCTGACAAGGCAGATTTTCGAACAGGACCTTCCTCCTGTGAGTCCTTTACAGATCTCCGTACATTGAGAGGTAACCACTGTGGTGTCTTCATCAGTGTTCTTCTGTTTTCCATCGTGTTCTTCTGCTTGCGGCAACGCTCGTGTAGGTGGTCCAGGGTGTAAGGCTGTATTGTGATCCGTGCTGTCACATTCTGCACATTTCACGCTAGCTTCGCAGTTCCTGGCCATGTGCGATGTTGCAGCACAGCATTTGAAGCAGATGTTGTGTTCCTTGAGGAAGCCTTTGCGATCCTCTAGAGACTTCTCCCTGAAGGCTCTGCATTTTAGTAGAGGATGTGGTTTCCGGTGTAGAGGACACTGTTTACTGATATCCTGGGGTTTGTTCTCTTCTGGAGGATGCTTACTCTCTTTGTGAGCAGGACCTGAGGAGACAATGTTAGTTTTGTGGACCGCCACGGGTGTCCTACTGGGTTTGACACCGGGGGCAGTGGTACATGACAGAGTAAAATCAAAACTAGGGTCATTTCTGATTTTAGCTTGCTGAGCTACAAAATCTACAAATACAACAAAAGGAGGGAATGGCACGTTATGTGTTTGCTTATACCGTGAACCGTGTGAGACCCACTTTTCTTGTAGATTGTAAGGAAGTTTTTGCACTATCGGATTGACACCCCTAGCGGTATCCAAGAATGCCAATCCGGGCAAATCTCCTTCCTCTTGGGCAACCTGTAACTCCACTAACAGATCACTTAGCTCTCTTAGCCTTTGAAAGCCTTTGGGTCCTATCTTAGGGAAGTCATCAATTCTTTTAAACAAAGCATTTTCAATAACTTCTATGGACCCATAGCATTCATCAAGTCTCTTCCACACCAAGTGTAGACCTTTGGGTGGGTTTTTAATGTTAATGTCTCTTAGTCTTTTGGCGTGTTCTACCGATTCACTACCAAGCCATTTTACCAGGAGGTCTAACTCCTCACTACAAGAAAGGTCCAAACCTCTTATGGTGTTCTGGAACGAGGCTCGCCACGACCTATAATTCTCGGCACGATCATTGAACTTTACAAGTCCTTTTGTGACCAGATCTCGACGAGCAAAGAACTTTGCAAAGTCCATGGTGGCTTGGTCAGTGCTGGTGCGAGCCGGTGTATGGTCGTGTCTATTGTGTGGTGTATCACCATACCTGTAGGGTGTTTCCGCCTTCGGAAAGTCAGCATAGTACCTCCCCGGAGAGGAAGGTGTCTCTTTGTGGTAAAATGGTGGTTGTACCTTCCGCCCTGTGGAATAGTAGTTTTGGTGAACCTCCTCGTGCTGTACACTCTCTTGCTTGAAGCGGTGTAATTCGAGGTTGGATGGCTGGCCGTCTGCGTAGTCTGTTCGGTGAAGCACATCTGAGCTGTCATCTATCCTGGAGTATTGGTAGACGTATTCTGCGACGCGCTGTGCTGGATCCTGCTGGTTTAGGTCCGGCCCAAGAACATCGCTGCGTCTTTCTTCGGGTTGCTCTGCCGCTTCCAGGAACTCTGCCTTGGCTATTGCGGCCGCTGTCTCCTTTTCTACGGCAAGTCTTTCTAAAGTCAGTTGCAGACGTGCATTCTCTGCTTCTAGCTCCGCTTGCAGACGTGCACTCTCTGTCTGTTTTAGTTTGAGTTGCATTTCCTGTTCAGCGAAGGAGGACCTCACTTTAGCTGCTTCGGCCTCAGCGCGGGCGACGGCAGCAAGCTCCCTAATTGAGGATTTAGTAGAGCTTGCCCGTGACCTTGTCTTCAGGGAAGACGCTCGGCTGACAGACATTGTGCACTTGGCTGCAGACTATTTTAGCGGGAAACAGAGTCTATTTGCGGACGGCCTTCCGCGTGGTGGAGAGTGGAATGGTGGTTTCTGGCGTACTGCGGTCTAGTCACTGCGGCTGTATGGTGGCTGCTGCGACATCCATATGCGGTACAGCGTGGATGTTAGCAGTCCCGTACTACAGCCTGCGACCGGCTATCTTTACTGGAGCTGGACTGCGCTCTTGTTCTATGTAGCTGTATGGCGGCTGCTGTAATACCTGTGTGCCGTGTAGCGTGGGTGTTAGCTGTCCCGTACAGTTCGTACAATCGCTGCCCGCGACCAGCAGCCCGTTTTTACTGTTCTGCCTTCGTCCACGTGTGAGCTGTGTGGACTCCGGCATACAGCTAACCTTCATCCACTGTTTCAATAAACAGACTGTGTTGCCTTTAAGTCTTTATTTATTAAATGATGATGGATAGGTGGATGATCATAAGAAATGGATGATTGATTGGTAAAAACTATAACAAAAGATACAAATCCATATCAGTACAGGCATATCACAAATAACAGAATGACATACATAGTAGTACTGGTATTTACAGAATCTGCATAACATAGAGAGCAATGCATATGACTGAACACAACATTTACACTGCTGAAGCTGCCCTACACCTGCTCTGCATGTATCACAGCCTATGCAATCTGAGTAGATCCACTGCCACTTCACAGTGCCTACATAACAACTGTACACATATTCCAACACAAATATGTAGTCTAGTACAATGATTCCTACCGGGATCCATTAGTCAGGAGGAACGATTGAAGAAAAGGTACTGGAGCCAACCATAGCACCTCTGAATCCTATGGAGGCATCAAGACATCTACGTCTCCAACTCGGTAAGGGAAGGGAAAAAGGGGCAGTCCAAGGAAGTATCTTTTCCTTAAAGCAACAGGCTCAAAACCACAGAAATACTGTAGAGAGGTATGAGGAAAACATAAGAAAGCCAACAGTGACCTCTTGTGGGCAACAAACGATATTACCCTTATCCTATTTAATGAATAGGAGACAGAACACTGCGCTACAAAGCGCAGCGTAACTGCATGTATTTACGCAACGTGCGCACGTAGCCATAAACGGAGCGAGTGGAATGTGCTAAAAAAAAAAATCGCATTTCACGCAGACTAATATTACTCCATAGGACAGCTCCCATGAGCGATTGTTTTCTCAGCCCTAATCTGACCGAGATAACAATCGCAGCATGCTGCGGGTGGAATAATAATAATAAATAATTTTTAATAATTTTATTCATTTATATAGCGCTATTAATTCCACAGCGCTTTACATACATTTGCAACAGGAATGCAATCTTACTCCACATGCACCCATTCAAGTCTATGGGGCGAGAGAAACATTGCATTGCTCAACTGAGGAGATAGAGAGATAAATCCCTCCCTCCCCCCCACGATCAGACCACAGTTGCATGACACTCGGCTCCTGCTGTGCTGCGAGTGTGGGCCGAGTGTCATGCTAGCACTCGCAGTAATCCCTGTGTGTCTTCAGCCTTACCATCATCCAGATTTGCACTTACCTCCTCATAGTAATCGAATACGTTGGTTAGACATGACTTATCTTTCATGAATCCATGCTGGATATCATTTTTTATATTGCTCTCTACTATATCTTTTTGCAGGTTGTCGCACAGCTGACATCAAGCTAAAGCGGGCTTTACACGCTGCGACATCGCTAACCGATGCTAGCGATGGCGAGCGTGAAAGCACCCGCCCCCATCGTTATGCCGATATGTGAAGATCGCTGCCGTAGCAAACATTATCGCTACGGCATCGTCACACGTACTTACTTGCTCGTCGACGTTGCTGTGACCGGCGAACCGCCTCCTTTCTAAGGGGGCGGTTCGCTCGGCATCACAGCGACGTCACTAAGTGGCCGCCCAAAAGCGGAGGGGCGGAGATGAGCGGGACGAACATCCCGCCCACCTTCTTCCTTCCTCATTGCTGGCGTGTGGCAGGTAAGGAGAGGTTCCTCGTTCCTGCGGCGTCACACATAGCGATGTTTGTTGCCGCAGGGACGAGGATCAACTTCGCCCAAGCGACAGCAGCGATAATTGGGAGAGGACCCCCATGTCAACGAGGAGCGATTTTGGACGTTTTTGAAACGATCCAAAATCGCTCATAGGTGTCACACACAACGACATCGCTACAGCGGTCGGATGTGCGTCACAAATTCCGTGACCCCAACGAGTTACCTGGATCCATCTTCTCATGTGCGCATGTTGCGTATTTGGAGCAGAAATTTTCTGCATCAAATTGGTACCTTCTGACAGAAAACGCATGACTTTTTGTGCCATGAGTTTACCTTAATGAAGTCAATGGGTGGACGGGCTAAAAAATGCAGGCAAAACGCACCAACAATTGACAGGCTGCAGTTTATTTTCTGCACCAAATCTGCAAGGAAAAAATAAGCAACGTGTGCACAGCAGTTCAGAATTCTCATTGACTTTGTTGGCATAAAGATAGACATACAGATTTATGTCACATTTGCACTAAATCTGCATTAAAAAAACGCATCAAAAATGCACTGTGTGCACACAGCCTTACGTTTCTGGAACATCTGTACCATTTCAGTCTTCCTCCAATCCTCTGGCCATGATTCTGTTATAAGAGTCTAAGAAAATGAGAAAAATATAAACATATTTTATGTTTCAGTAGAGTTCGAGGAGCCCACCCAGGAGAACCCCCAAAAATCACAGTCATATGCAGCATTGTGTACTAATGATGACTTTTTACACAGAGAATCTAGTTAAAGGGAACCTGTCACCAGATTTGGAGCCTATAAGCTGTGGCCACCACCAGTGAGATCTTGTATACAGCATTCTAACATGCTGTATATAAGAGCCCAGGCCGCTGTGTAGAACATAAAAATTACTTTATAATACTCACCTAAATGGTTGGTTCAGCGCTGATGGGTCAGATGGGTGTCTCCGTTCTCCAGGTGCGGGGCCTCCTCTTTCAGCCATCTTTGTCCTCCTTCTTCTGAAGCCTGGTGACAGGTTCCTTTTAATAACCCCATGACGTGCAGCTACTTGGAAGCGTCAATGAAGCTCTTACTAGGCATCCAGTGATTTTTAGATTTTATATCCAAGTGCAATTTTTTTGTAGCAGCTTTTTTTTCTCCAAGTGTTTTAAAAAGCAGCTCTATGACAGCTCTAATGACACACCGACATTTAATGCACAACCTTCTCCTTGGCAGTCAACACTGTAAAATCTAATAGACTGTAAAAGTCAAATGTTAACTATAGCTGTCAAAACAGATCATAATATCTTTCAAAGAAAAATTGTTGAAAGGCAACAAAAAAAAATAAAAACAAAAACGAACGTTCACCCCCTTAAGAGATTCAAAGAAATCGCTTCTTCATCTGCATTTAATGTAATTAGCACTGACACTCCCTAGATGAGGACAATGTATGAGTTAACATTTTACGCCTTGGAAACTTGTGATAGTAGTTGTACCGTGCACTGGAAGTAGGTGATGTGTGGTGAAGTATCCCGGATTCCTCCTCCTCCGGGGATACTTTGTAATCACTGAAAGGTGAATTAATTTAATTGACTTGCTCAGTAATTATCTCACATTTT
Source organism: Anomaloglossus baeobatrachus (assembly GCF_048569485.1). NCBI lineage: Eukaryota > Metazoa > Chordata > Amphibia > Anura > Aromobatidae > Anomaloglossus > Anomaloglossus baeobatrachus. Next base: position 91,409,044 of record NC_134357.1, read on the forward strand.
TTCATCGAGTAATTAAAAGCATGAGATGTGTGTGGTGTACACGAGAAGGTTAAGAAAAAGGAAACTATTGAAAACAGTCATTTCCATACCAACAGAGCTCCGGCGTAATTAGATATTTCATAGCTTAACTGTTAATAGGCCAATAAATACATTAGCTTGTTTTGAGCGTCAGCACAATATATTACGGTAATTAGAACTGTCTAGATATATCCTGGTGTAACCTGATATGGAAAACACTCGGTTTTTATAATAAAATTTGTCTATTTAGTTTCTCTTATTTTTTCTTATCCACCTTCAGTACAGTACAGATGATGATGAGCTAAAAAGGCAACGATACAACACAATATAATTCCTATGTAATATTTGGACAACAAAATACAGTTCTGCTCAACAGTTTACATACCCAAGCAGAGATTTTTTTGCTTTCTTGGCCTTTTTTTTAGAACGCTGTCTCCATGTGGATTTTGCAGAGGCTGGGCACGCTCTGAACAACACAGGGAGCCCCAACTACATGCTGGTATATAGTTTTAAACTTATTTGGACCAGGACATGCCAATTGCAACCTGAGGGGACTCTAGTCCATTTATCTACACGGACACTGAAAAGGAAAAAGCTTGCTGAAGGGGAATTATGAATGGGCATGTTTTTAATAGGTGACATCATCATTCACCTTGAAAATACAGCCTTGTCCCGAATGAGATGACAAAGATTTGAAAAATATTTCTATAACGGGAATTCTCTGTTCGGTAATATCCACACTAATATTTTGTGGAACTCTGTGTTACCTGGCAATTCTTGGAGACTAAAGATACGACAGCACCAGAGGAGACTATAATAGTCATTTGTACAATCTGAAGATCATTTGTTTGATGTACTCTGTTTGGGGAGATTACAAAAACTATGTCTGTATTCACTGTATGATTGGAGGATAATGTATAAATTAATTGTATTTCTCTATACTACTTTTTGATGACCCCTGAAGAACCTTCTATTTGAAGGGGAAACGCGTCGGGCCGATTAGGGGTAGAAGGTTGACAGCCTCCTCACTAATATAGGAAGTGGCAGTATATACAGAATTATATCTCAGTGCAGAACCGACTAATTTAGGGTAAAAAAAAGTGCTGCTTTTAGGGATCTTGACTGTAGGACCCTTGACTATTGGACTGTTTAGGGATATACTTGTATACTGCGCCTTACTGACATTTGTTCTTGCTCCTTAATTGGGGTAACACATAGGACTAGAATAATAAGGGGGATATATGTTGGAATCTTTGTATGGCACCAATTAATATTTTCTATATAATGTGGAAGTGTTTTTAAATGCTTTTGTTAATAAAATTGATATTTTTTATATTAAGGAGTTTTTAGTCTGTGAACCAGTTTTGAGCTCTCCTTGTATTACATTTTTCGTGAGCCTTTTTTTTAGAGAATGCCAATGATAACACAAAATTTTGTTTTCCACTCATGGTTAGTGGTTGGGTGAAGCCATTTATTGTCAAACTACTGTGTTTTCTCTTTTGAAATCATAAAGATAACCAAAAACATCCAAATGACCCTGTTCAAAATTTCACATACCCCAGTTCTTAATACCGTGTATTACCCTCTTTAACCTCAATGACAGCTTGAAGTCTTTTGTGTTAGTTGTGGAATAGGCTCTTTATTTTCTCAGATAGTAAAGCTGCCCATTCTTCTTGGCAAAAAGCCTCCAGTTCCTGTAAATTCCTGGGCTTCCTTGTATGAACTGCACTCTTGAGTTCTCCCCAGAGTGGCTCAATGATATTGAGGTCAGGAGACTGAGATGATCACCCCAGAACCTTCACTTTGTTCTGCTGTAGCCAATGACAGGTCAATTTGGCTTTGTGGTTTGGATCGTTGTCATGTTGGAACTTCCAAGTATGTCCCATGTGCAGCTTCCAGGCTGATGAGTGCAAATTGTCCTCCAGTATTTGCTGATAATGTGCTGAATTAATCTTTCCTTCAACCTTGACCAAATTTCCTGTGCTTTTGTAGCTCACACATCCCCACATCATCAGTGATCCACCTCCGTGCTTTACAGTAGAAATGGTGTTTCTTTCATCATAGGCCTTGTTGACACCTTTCCAAATGTAACATTTATGGTTATGGCCAAAAAGTTCAATTTCAGTCTCATCACTCCAAATTACCTTGATCCAGAGGTTTTGAGGCTTGTCTCTGTGCTGTTTGACGTATTGTAGGTGAGATACTTTGTGGCATTTGCGCAGTAAGGGCTTTCTTCTGGTGCAGTCCATTTTTCTTCAAATACCTCCTTACTGTGCATCTTGAAACAGCCACACCGATATTTTTCAGTGAGTCCTGTATTTCAGCTGATGTTATTTGTGGGTTTTTCTTTGCATTCTGATTAATTTTCCTGGCAGTTGTGGCCAAAATTTTTGCTGTCTACCTGATTGTGGTTGGTTTTTTTATAGAGCCCCTGATTTTCCATTTGTTAATCACAGTTTGAACACTGCTGACATTATCAATTTCTTTTTGTATCCATTTCCTGCTTTATACAGTTCAACTATCTTTTCCCATTAGATTCATTGTTTTGTTTTTGCTTTCCCCATGACTCACAATCCAGAAACGTCAGTGGCTGGATGAAGATGCAAGAGTCTGTCTGGATCCCAGATACTCACTCAGCTTTTATGCACACACACTGATTACAAGCAAACAGGTCACAGGTGAGGATGCTACCTTTATTAGCCATTCAAACCCATTTGTGTCAACTTCTGTGCATGTTATCAGGCCAAAATCACCAGGGTATGTGAACTTTTCATTAGGGTCATTTGGATGTTTTTGGTTGTCATTATGATTAAAAAAGATAAAACACAGTAGTTTGACAATAAATGGTTTCACCCAACCACTAACCATGAGTGGAAAAAAAGATTTTGTGTTATCATTCATATTCTCTGAAAAGAGGCCAACAAAGCAAAAAATCTGCCGGGGTATGTAAACTTTTCAGCACAACTGTATGTTAATACTAAATCAAAGATTTAATGTTTTTAAAGAGAATTTGTTACTAGTTTTTTTTTTTGCTAGATAATCTGAGAGCAGCATAATGTAGTGGCAGAGAACCTGATTCCAGCGATGTGTCACTTACTGGGCTGCTTAGTGTATTTTTTTATAAAACCAATGTTTTATCAGCAGGATATTATCATTAGAGGACTAGTGAACCTGGTACCATGTATTTATTATTATTATTATTATTATTATTATTTATTATTATTACTATAGCGCCATTTATTCCATGGCACTTTACAAGTGAAAAAGGGTATACATAAAAACAAGTACAACAATAATTAACTGTACAAAAACAGACTGGCATAGGAAGAGAGAGGACCTTGCCGGCGTGGGCTCACCGTTTGGTCCTCCATATTCATGAGCTCTGTATAACCAGCCCCCACCACTGAGTTGCAGCTTTCTGTTATACTATGCATAGGCAGAAAGCTGCCAATCAGTAATGTGGGTGGGGTTACACAGAGCTATATGCAGCAGATGACACAGTGAATTTATCAAAATCACAGCACTTCAAATGTGATGTGCTCCCTTAAAAAATGGTTTTGTAAAGTTTGTTGGAAAAATTAGAAATTGCTTATAAACTATTAAACCTTCTAACTTCCTAAGAAAAAAAATTATGTTTCAAAAATTGCACTGGTGTAAAGTAGACAAGTGGGAAATGTTATTTATTAACAATTTTGTGTGATATAACTATCTAGTTTAAGAGCATGAACCTTAAAAGTTTGAAAATTGAAACATACTTTAAATTTTCATGCCGATTTTTAGTATCTACCTAAATTTATCCTTATCATAAGGAAATAAAAAAAATATACAAATTTGGTATCATTGCGTTTGTAAAAGTTCGAGGTATCAAAATATAAAATAACTAATCCAACTGGTGAACGGCGTAACAAGAATAAAAAAATCACAACCCCAGAATTGATTTTTTTTGGCTGTCGCAACAACGCACTTGATTGTTATAAGAGGTGATGAAAACATCATACAGTACCTACGCTAAAGTAATATCAATAAAAACATTGGCTAGGGGCTCAAAAAACAAGTCCTCACACAGCTCTATATCCCGAAAATAAATACATTACGACTCTCAGAAAATTGTGACAAGCACATTTTTTATTTATTTATTTATTTTTACCACTTAAAGGGAACCTGTCACCACTTTTTTGGCCTTTAAGCTGCGGCCACCACCACCGGGCTCTTACATACAGCATTCTAACATGCTGCATATAAGAGTCGAGGCCGGGGGGTATAACATAAAAAACACTTTATAATACCTAACGGTCGCACGGTGGGCCTTATGGGTGTCTCCGTTGTCCGATGCCGGCGCCACCTCTTTTGTCCATTTTTGTGCTCCTTCTTCTCTAGCAGCAGTGCATGACAGGTCTGACGTCATACACACATGCCAGCATTCAGGTCCTGAGCAGGCGCACTTTGATCTGCCCTGAGCAGGGCAGATCAAAGTATTGTAGTGCGTCTGTGCAGGACCGGCGAGTGTGTATGACGTAGCCGTGTCATGCACCCAGGCTTCAGAAAGAGGACGAAGATGGCTGAAAGAGGCGGCGCCAGAACCGGACAACGGAGATGGCCGAAAGAGGCGTCGTCGGCACCGGACAACGGAGACGCCCATAAGGCCCACTGCAGCGACTGTTAGGTAAGTATTATAAAGTGTTCTTTTTATGTTATACCCCCGGCCTGGGCTCTTATATACAACATGTTAGAATGCTGTATATAAGAGCCTGGTGGTGGTGGCCGCAGCTTATAGGCCAAAAAGTGGTGACAGGTTCCCTTTAAATAAAACAAAAACGATGCATGCTTGGTATCTCCATAATCGAAATTTTGGAAAATAATATTGCCTAGTGTAAATAAAAAAACACAAACACTATTGCGGAATTGCCATTTTTGAATATTTTGCCGCATTTTGAATTTTTTTCCTGCTTTCTCCTATATTACATATTAAAGTGGATGTTTTTGTTGAAAAGCACAACTTGTCCCGCAAAAAAAACAAGCCCTCACATTGCTATGTCGAAATAAAAAAGTCAAAGCTCATGGAATAAAGGGGTGAAAAAACGAAAGCACGAAAACAGAAGATCACCCGATGCTTAAAACGTTAAAGAATTCTGATGGATTATTCATAGGTTTGGCTGCCTGGCCTGCTAGTTTAGTAATGGTCCCTTACGTTGCGTACAGTCACTGCAGAAATTTCTGCAGCGATCTGAAGAGCACATGTGCGCTTTAAATCGCTGCAGAAATGTCCGTAGTGAAAAAAAAAAAGCCGATTCCATGCGCTCTGCCTGCAGTTCCTCCCATAGACAGAGCAGGAGCTGCCGGCAAAGCGCACGGAAGAAGTGACATGTCACTTCTTAGAACGCAGCGCTTCGGCAGAAGCCGAAGCGCTGCGCTCTAAAACGCCACGTGCGCACGGCCCCTGCACAATCTCCATAGACTGTGCAGGGGACGCAGGACGCATGCAGTTACGCTGCGCTACAAAGCGCAGCGTAACTGCATGTATTTACGCAACGTGCGCACATAGCCTTAGGGAGGCTAGCTAGTTTACTTTTAGCCATTGTCATGCCGCTGAGGCATGGAGATGTACTGAGGACTCACTGGACCACTGGAGAGAACTTGGAGCAAACAGAAGTTGATTTATTATAGGATTGGTTAACAGAGCCGATGGTGAGAGGTTCACGACGCAGAGCACCACCGGAGGAGCAACTGGCGAGGGAACCCCTATACAGGGATTATTACGGCACAGCCCAAGAGTGTCCAACAGCCGCTTGCCAGGGGGATGATTCACGCTGAGCACCGCTGGAAGAGATACTGGCAAGGGAACCCCTATACAGGGATTATCCCAGCACAGCCATGGAGGGTCAGACAGTCCGTAGGAGTCCCGGCTCAACAATAGAAAGACGGCTCAATTAGGAGAGTAAAATCTGGCATGCTCTGTACCATCCAAGGAGAGCGAATCCTGTAGATGAAGGAATCCGGAATGCTCTGCACCTTTCCTGGCGAAGTGGATCCAGCCATTATAGGCATCAGGAGTCTTCCAAAAGGACCTTGAAGGTTCGGACTACAGTAAAGGAATCCAGAGAATAAGGTGAGACCACGTATAATGGACCGGCTGTTGGAGGTTCTGTGGAGAAAAAGAAGTAAGCATCTTTGCAGAGCAGAACGCAGCAGAGTCAGCAAGTGCAGAGCACTGCAGTAAAGGGCCTGAATCCTAGCAACGTTCTATAGGAATGAGCACGTTGCCCAGGCACCACCCATAAGGTACAGATGCCTTATAAGCAGGAAGCAACCCTGCAATCAGAATAAGCACAACAATGAATAGGTGTACTGTTCCTTTAAATTACAGTAGAGTGTGCCGCCTTGGTGCGCTTCCTGAGGGTCTGCTGAGAAAACGCAGGTCTGGGAGGAGAAGGAGGTGAGGGAGCGCTCAGCACAGCAGACAGGTTGAGTGATGGAGCCCGCGGCAGGAATGGAGGTACGGGGAGAACGTCGATCTCCCTGCCCAGGGAAGACCGACCCCGCGACCGAGGGCATGACAGCCATATTATATCTGGCTGTGATGTCTTTGAATCCTCAGATTTCTTGATTGGCAGGATAGCCAGATTTTTAAAAAAGTAATTTAATATATGTGTTGCAAAAGAACAACATCAGCCCTGCGCTTTCACACCTCCTTGACAAAATGTAAATGAAACACGCATTAACATCAGTTTGTGTTCATTTTGTACTTAAACTGAAATAAGTTATCTCCAGGGGATGTTCATATTACACTGTGTCTCCGTGATCCATTCTCGCTGTGTGGATTGCTGTACTCAAGCAGTGATATGCATTTTTAATATCAACCAAAACATTCCTTACATTCTGCTTCTAATAAACCTGACAAAACAGCCCTATTGCCTATAACTTGATGTTTAATTAAAAGAATCATTTGTACAAACAGAATACAAACTTTACTAGTTTGTATTTCTTTTTTTCTTATTTTTTTTTTTTTAACAATTTACTGTAAAGCCTTCCAGATACAAAAATGCTAGCAAGACACACCATTAAATATCTATATCTGCTCAATTTTGCTTGACAGGGGCATAATTACAGTCCTAGCGGTCCTAGAGCAAAAATTAGGCCCCCCAACCCAACCTGGATGTTGCTCAGACTCATGGTCCCTAGTGGGTTGCTGGTCTATAAAGACATATGTTCACTCCCACCCTCCTTTAAAGGGAATCTGAGCAGACTTTTGATATGTAATCTGAGAACAACATGATGTAGCGTTTAAAACATTAAATTCAGAAATGTTCTCTTAATAAGCTGTGCTGTTGTTTCCACACAATGAAGGTATTATCACCAGGAGATAATAATTGCGTGGACTACAGTACTCCTGTGCAGATGTATGACCACGCCCCTTTCACTGATAAGCAGCTCACTGTCAATAGACAATGTGCACAGAGAGATGTAGTGTGGGCGGAGGCAGCTTTCAGAGCTCAGCTACATCTATAAACTCTGCTTGTGTCATAACTGATGCACCCAGTAAACTAAGTGATACATCATTGGAGTCAGAGTCTCTTTTTTTTATACTATGCTGTTATTTGATGAGGTAGCAAAAACCTGGTGACAGATTCCCTTTAAAGGAAATAATGCAAATATAGTATATAAATCTAACATAAAATGGAGAAATAAGAATTTTCTAAGTAAGGGTGCTTTCATGTTTTGGCCCTCTTTCAGTTATTTCATCTGACCTATGTCTTAACCTCCACGCAAAACAGGATTCGGACACATGTGTTGATGGGGCCATTCACCATAATGGTGAAGATACTTGTCATGCACAATTTTCGGGTGTATTTGCCCACTGGAGGCGGATATGTCCAAATCCTGTTTTGTGGAGGGCTGGGATGTAAGCCCGACAGGAAAACTGAATGGACAAAATGCAGTGTGAAGGCACCATAACACTTTTATATAATCTAGTCATACTGTTATCAAATAAATATCACTATCCTGTTAGGCTGGGGCCACACGGGCACTACTGCGATCCACTTGCATGAGACTCGGCTCGTGCTGGCAGTACAGCAGAGCCGAGTGTCATGCCTGTGTCTTTGCAACTGAGGTCCGTTCGTGCGAGCAGACCTCAGCTGCGGGGGGCGGGCCGGCACTCAGGAGGGGAGGGAGGGATTTCTCCCTCTCTCTCCTGCGTAGCCGGCTATAGCCATTCTCGCACTGCACTAGCAGTACACCGGTGTACCGCGAGTGCAGTGCGATTTTTCTCTCGCCCCATTCACTTGAATGGGTGCGAGAGAAAGAGACTCAGCTTACAATCGCAGCATGCTGCGATTGTTTTCTCAGTCCGATTAGGGCTGAGAAAATAATCGCCCATGTGTGCTGACACACAGGCTAGAATTGGTCCGAGGGGAATGCGATGTTTTATCGCACTCCACTCGCACTGTTTTTCTCGCCGTGTGGCTTAGCCCTAACAGAACAAAACTCATTATGCCAAGAGCAATACACCAATAATATCATATATAGGGACAAATACTGTTACACCATGACCTCATATTACTAGTATACACAGTGGTTTATGAGTAAAACAATATGATTAAAAGAATATGCCTCTTGCTTGTTCCCGATCTTTTGATGAGCAGATTGGTCTTCTTTTGGGATGAGCGGACCCATTGTCAGTAATGATGCATGTTTTCCTACCGGGGATTGCACAAGATAGAAACATTAAGTAATTAAAAAAATAACTGCAAACATCGATTCAGTGCAAATTACGCCCTTCTAAACTCCCTAAATCCACAGTCACTGAATCACAGGTAACATACTTAATGCCTTCGCCCCCAGGCGATTTTCTGTATTTCGGGGGAAGGGGGGGGGAGGATTGCTCCCTTTCTTCCGAGAGCCATAACTTTTTAATTTTTCTGGTAATGTTGCCAAATTAGGGCTTGTTTTTTGCGGGACGAGTTGTACTTTTAAATTAAACCATATGTTTTACCATGTAGTGTACTGAAAAATGGCAAAAAGATTCCAAGTGTGAAAGCATTTAAAAAAAAGGAACAAAAGTGTGATTACATGATGGTTTTTGGGATATTTTGTTCACTGTGTTCACTATATGGTAAAACTGATTTGTCGGTGTGATGTCTCAAATCGGTACAAGTTTGTAGATACCAAACATGTATAAGTTTATGTGGCGCCCCTGAGCCTCTGGTACTCAGAGGGTAATGTACCTCAGTTAAGGGGAGGTATCCATCTCAGGTAAGGGGGTGTTAACCATTGGTGTCACCACATTTCATCTCACATCACATACAGTTAGGTGCTTCCCACTGGGGAGCTGTCTTGGGGCAGACGGGGGGGTGGCCATGTAGAGACATGGGACTTTCCAGTTGCTAGGGCAACTGCCAGGGGGCGGGCACCATTGGGGGTAGAGGTAGGCGCAACACACTCACACAGACAGATTAGTTGGAACCATAGTTCTGACAAGACACCTCTGGAACGCTTTGATCTTCACTAGGCCCGGGGCTTGGAGCGGAAGCTCAGCCCAAGTTCCTAACTTCCACGGGGGACACCCTAAGGAAAAGACACTCTCTTTCTTTCTTCAAACACCGGTGGTGGCCCTTCGCTTGCTTGGGATTGACTGGAGCCCATCACGGTGATCACCAGTGCTACAGGGCTGGCAACTGAAGTTGTGAGTAAACGACACCTAGAACCCACAAAGACTGTGTTGGCTTGTCCTTACCGGCGTTGCCGCCCAGCGCTTTGGTGCCAACGGCCACAACTTCTCCCTCTGTTATCCACCCGGGGCCATAATACCTGCCCCGGCGAGGAATTCTGCAAAGGCGGCTACTCCCTGACCGCATACCACAGGTGTCATCACGACAAACTTTCCTAATCACCCCGCTTTCCCCTACATCTGCTGTACGCCTCGGGGCAATGGAACTGGGCAAGGCCACCCGTGACATCACCTGACCCGACCCTCAACGGGCCGGCAACGAGTAAGTTAACCACCTGCCCCATGGGGCGCTACATTTACTTTTGTCTAAGGGGTGAAAAAGAATTCAGAAATTTGTCCACAAAAAATGGTGCACTTTTTACCACATTTTCTGCGACCTGTAGAGTTCTAATTTTTCGGGATATGGGGCCCAGTTTTGGCTTATTTTTTGCGTCTTGAGCTGACATTTTTAATGGTACCATTTTAGCACAGATGTTACGTTTTGATCACCTATTATTGCATTTTGTGCAAAATTTGTTATGATTAAAAAATGTAATTTTGGCGTTTAGATTATTTTTACTGCTACGCTATTTTCCAATCAGGTTAATCAATTTTAAATTTTCATAGATCGGGTACTTCTGGATGCAGTGATACCAAATATGTGTATATGTTTTATTTTTTTAACCCTTTAATTTTCAATGAGGCGAATGGGGGATGATTTGAACCTTTAAGTTTTTAAGATTTTTTTAATTTTTTAAAACTTTTTTTTTTACTTTATTTATTGCACTAGTCCCCCTAGGGGGCTAAAAAGATCACCAGTTTCATCGCTGATTCATTTCTGTAGATCAGAGCTGCACAGCTCAGATCAGCAGAAACACTCGTCTTCTGTAACAGCTAGCTCTCTGCTAGCTGTTGCAGGAAATGAGTCATAATAACACAGGAGTCATGACATGATCACGTCACGGGGCCTCCGATGGCAGTGAGGAAAGAAGCATTTCCGCTGCAAGCATTTAAATTGCTCTGTCACATTTTGACAGCACGATGTAAGGAGTTAACAGGCGCTGGTGGATCGCGGATCCACCTGCGGGCTGCAAGGCACACATGTCAGCTGTTCAAATAAGCTGACATGTGCAGGGATCAGGCCGGCTCACCGCAACAGCTGGCGGTGATTCCCTCTTCATGATTTAGGACATACCAGCACGTCCTCGGTCATGAAGGAGTTAAAAGAATATGCCTCTTTTTCCTGATCTTTTGATGAGCAGATTGGTCTTTATTAGGGATGAGCGGACCCATTGTGAATGAATGAAGCACATTTTCCTAATGGGTATTGCACAAGAAATAAATATTAAGTAATTTAAACAAATAAATACAAAAATCAATTCAGTGCAAATTTCTCCTTTCAAATCTCCCTAAATCCAAAGTCACTGAATCACAAGTAACATATGTAATTGAAATCTCACTTAGAAACAAATCACACTTAGAAACAAATTACACTCGCCCGCTCTTTCACACTCGCAATGAAAGATAATTTACATTTTCCTTTTCCCTTAGCTGCAATACAACTTGCAACTCACTGCAATTCATGCAAATGAATAACTTAATGAGTTATTGTTTCATTTACCTCGGACCTTGGAAAGTCATGACTGCTGTGGCCAACCAATGACTGCATGGATCGCCTGATTTTACAAGCCAGGACTGTACTGAGTATGGAGGAGCGGCACTGGTTTGGCTTGGTGAGCATGTGCCTTTTTTAATTTACCTTTTGGCAAATTTGTCATATATAGTGGGCAGCCCCTTTTAGTAAGCCAGTAGAAGAGAAAACAATCAGAGAAAAACAGATGGAAAAATTAGCATAGTCTTTACTTGAAATAGAGAGATTGCAATTTACGTCCTTTGTTAGAATGAACAGAAAAAAGATGTATATGAGTGTCAGGAATATATCACATACACAAAAATATACTGCAAATTGAACAACATCCGGCTGACAGTCACCTCGTCCATAAAACTTTTATTCTAACAATTGTCTTTGGTGAGGCTCACATCCTGAGGTCTTTTTGTACCCGCATCTCCATTATATAAATTGCTATTACAAGTTGTGCGAGACTGAGACTGTACTTTTGACATTCAACTTTGTCTTATATGAAGTCTTAAAAGCATTACGTTGTAACAGAAGAAGTGTGACATTCAGACACTACAATTATTTTCTGTTCTCCATGGCTCAACGTGTAAGGAAAACGTTTAGAAAAAATCTAGCTTGTTAGTTTTAAAGTGAAAAATTGCTTCTAAAAATGTCGGGCAAATCCAACATCCCGGCTGGGTCCTCTTCTATAGAGTTTTTCTTTATGTGTGGTATGTGAACAAGATAGTGGCTGGCGATGGAAATTGCACCTTAGCAGTCACTTATTAAGAAAGCCTTAAAGGGGTATTCCCATCTCTAAGATCCTATTCCAATAAGTAGTAGGTGTAATAATAAGAATATTACCAAGTACCTCCAATTAGAAATGTAGTATAGTTCTTCTGATAAGCTATGTCACTTACCTCATATACAGGTCATTGCAGTAGCTTAAAGGGAACCTGTCAGGTGCAGAACCACGAGCAGTTCTGGGTGCATATTGCTAATTCCTGCCTAGCAGTCCCAGCCTACAGTAGCATAGATAACAAGATCCTTAGAAAAAATATTTCTAAAGATCCCATATGATATGCTAATAAGGCCAGGGACTAGTCCCAAGAGCATTAGTTTTCTTGCCTAGTTGTCCCCTTAGCATATAAGGATGACCATATGAGCGTGGTATCATGCTAATCAATGTGCAGTGTCAGAGGATGGTCGCGCTCACCTTTCCGCTGCCATCGCTTCCGACTCCTGGATTTCGGCTCCATGCGCATGATCCCGGACTTTCAGTCATGCGCACTATGAAGCCTATTGTACGCATCCTGGCTGCAAACTCATGTAGTGCATGTGACGCCCTGACATCGCAGGTAGTCACACATAGGCCCCCGCATAACACCTTCCCTCACCTAGGTTACATACAGCCGACCTGAAAACCTAGCCACCTCGTCAGGGCAAGACAGGCACACCAATGGGCAGGATCAGGCGGTTAGGAAACGCCCACCTAGGGGTCTAGACAGCCCGGGATGGGAAAACTAGTTAGTTGAAGTTGGAGTTGAAGTTGAAGTGGAGAGGAGTGGAGGCTGGGGGCTAGGTGTAGCTCCAGCGGAGGTGAAGCTCGTGTTGACAGGTACCAGGGTCGGAGCCCTAGTGCCTTGGTTAGGTGGCAGACGGTGGTCTCCGTCAGCAGGCGATGGGAAGACGGCAGCCGGAGATCCGAGATGGAGCGGGACAGGGTTGGAGCCCTCCGGTACCGACACTGGAGAACCGACCCGGAAACCGTGCATAGAGGGGGTACTTGGACCCTGAAGCCAGGACCGGTACCAACGGCCTAGCTAATTAACCAATTGAGGGCAGGATTATAGGTCCTGTCCCAACCAAAGTCCCAAAAGCAGACAATCACCCACAGAGAGAGATAGGGCAACCGCTAGGGCCCAATAAATGACACGGGTCAGCGTCAGCGGGCACGGCTCCTCAGGTACACAGTAAGCCACTGGTATGCCCTGCACCTGAGGTAAGTGACAGCATATTATGAAAACTAGACTACATTTCTAATTGGAGATATTTGCTAATATTCTTATTATTACACCTACTACATATTGAGATATAATCTTGGAGATGTGAATACCCTTTTAATAAGTGCTCTCAGGCAGTAATGCAATTATGTTGATGCAGCCTGTAGATTATCTTGTTAAAGGACTTGTCCAGCCATAAAAGGTAGCTGGAAGCAGTTTAAAATGTTCTAAAATAAAAAAGGAGTCATAATCGCCGCACTGGCAGACACAGACAGTCCAAAATCTCATCATAATGCACAATTCCACCTGCTTTGGTATTAGAACTGGGCCCCCTTACCACTTGGGCCCCTGTGTGGCTGGACTGGCTGTTATAATGATATGCCCACCGCTAACTCAACCTACTGAGCCCCTTTAGCTGTGCTTCCACTTCCAACTCTTACAAATTCCCCAACGGTTTCTGTTCTAATCCCAATCCTTCTAGCCATGTGACCACTGCTGTCAATCACTGGTGGCTGCAGAAGTCACATTGCTAGACGGCTTGTGAATCCTCTGTACTTCCCTGCATCTAATCATGTGACTAGTACAACCATCAAGTGGTACATGATCAGCTGCAGGGAAGTACAGAGACTGTTGGGGAACTATGATAATGGTATTACTTAAAATTGCATCTTGTCCCACAAAAAACGAGCCACCACACAGCTGTATCAGTGGAAAATTAAAAAAAGTTATAGCTCTGAGAATATAGCAATGCATAAAAAAGGTATTTTGACACACTGAGAGCAATACTGCAGATACAGGATCCAGGATGTGGGGCACCTGAAACAATAGATACAGGAGGCCTGTGGCAGCATTTCTTCTGCGGTATTGCTCTCGGTGAGTCAAGAGTGGGAGAAGAGAATGGCGTTGACAATTCAACACAATGGGCTGCAATTTGAGCACATGCTTTAGTGGGTTACTGTAGTTCCATGTCACAAACGTGTCAATAACTTGATAATGAATAAAGCTATGTTAAAAATTACCACACAATTGTTTTTCTTGTGCAATTCTTTATGTATTTGATGTGTTACATGACCCCCTTCCCATTGAAAAGAGTAAATTTGAATTAAAAATGGGGGCTTTACAGATGGCTGTCATGGGCGTCACCCAGTCTCAAATGTTTTGCCCCTCCTATGTACTAATATGCCACAAACAGTAAGGTGATATCAGCCACCACTACCATTTTATCAGGGTGTATCCATACTTATGGCCCCCTCTGTAGAGTGGCTGTGTCCAGCTGCAGATCGCTTGTCAGACACTGCTGCAGGCTGGGTCTGACAGGCCGCCATACATGGCAGAGCCGGAGGTCATCTTGTGACCTCTGGCTGCCATGACAGCCCTCAGCTTCCACGTGATCATGTCACGAGGAGAGCTGGAGAGGTAAGAGAAGGAGCACACTGCTGCTCTCTAACTTCTATGTGCCACAACTGCTATTGATTGCGGTACATAGAAGATTGCAAAGGGTTAACATCATCTGGACCTGATCTATTTAGGTTCTGATGATGTTAGGGTAGACCTCCAGGTCCCTCAGGGTCTCGGAGGAGGATTCCAGATCAGAACTACGCAGATGTAATTGAAACAGGAAAATGACCATACAAAGACGTATCTCTATTTGGGAGAAGCACAGTAGAGGTCTTCTAACGATTGTATTCAAAGCATAGCATTCTTATACAGTTTTTCTGCATTGTCTCTTAACCAATCAATTAGCTTGGGTCTAGCTTATTCCCTTATTTGGACAGTCTTTCCTGTACAGCAACATTCCTAAGTAAAGCATTCAGGGCATAGACAAGAGTCTATGGATAGAACAATGTCAGTTACTTATTCATGAAACTACATATGAGTATCTGTTCTATTCAAGAATGTCAGTTACTTATTCATGAAACTAAAAACTTATTGTTTCGGTTATTTATTCTGTTAATATTTCAATTAGGTATATGTGGGGAAGCAATACATAAAGCATTCAAAGGACAGATCATCTTATTGTTACACTGGACCATCGATTCATAGCCTAGGCCTTCACAGTCCCCCCTTAATAAGATTATCTGTCTTCTTACTCCGTGAGGGCTACCCAGAGACTACAGTGTCCTACAGCTATGGTATATAGGTGGGTGCTAATCACGCCCTCGGGTCTTTCATAACATCTTCACCTTAGTTCCCACAGACGGGACCCAAGCCCCGTGGCGCCCTTCTATAGCAACCTCCTAAGTTGGACTTTGGATCGTTGAGCTTTGATGGTAACCATTGTGTCAGATTTGGAGGGGGCTACTGTTGTATATAATACTGAAGGGAAGGTTGCCATGGCTATAGCCTCGTTTGTCCCCTTATTATAAATCTTCTTATAGCAAGGCAAAATACTGTAAACAATAATTGTACCAAAAACCAACACTAGAAAGGTTATAATTAGGGATGATCGAATACTTCGATTATTTGGCATCGCAAATATTTTCCGAATACCTCGCTGCTATTCGACTATTCAATGTACAATGTAAGTCTATGGGAAGCCCGAATAGTTCCGAATAGTTGTTATTCGGGTTTCCCATAGACTTACATTGCACATCGAATATTTGCGAATAGTCGGAAAATATTCGCGAAGATGAATAATCAAAGTATTCGATCATCCCTAGTTATAATCCCTATCAGAATAAGTATCCCTTTCAGAGAAGTTATCCAACTAAACCAGTCACCCCAAGGATTGGTTATTCCTGAATTTTCTTTCAATTCTTTAGATAGGGAATTTAATTGTTTTAGGGCCTGGGTGATCTTACCTTTTGGGCCAGTTTCATCAGGGACATAAGTGCAACAAGCTTCCCCTATCATTGCACAAACACCTCCTTTTTCTGCTAACAACATATCCAGAGCCATCCGGTTCTGGTTAGCTAGTAGGGTGGTTTAACCCAACTGTATTGATAATCTAGTTAGTGCATTTCTTGAGTAATTAGCAGACCTTTGCTGATTGTAATACAGGTAATTTATCCATGCAACATTTTTGTTAACCGTGGTGATTGGAATAAGAGACTCAAACCCTGCTGCTACTTCGTGTCTTGCTTAATACTCATTTGGGACCCTCCTTGGGATTCCAATTATGTCTATATATACATGCAGATCTTCCAGCAGACCATTAGTTGACACAGCTCTATGGGCCCTAGCTATACCTTGTACACTGATTTTTATCTGCTCTGGGGTAACTTCATGATTTACTGGTGATATAAGGATAGGCATTAATACTTTCATCAGGACATACTGATCTTTCCAGGGGAGTTCTAGCCTAGACCTTACTTTCAGGTCCCCACATAACCAATATATACCTGCTACCGAATGGGTGTGGTTATGGGTCAACTGGGTTATAATTGCATCATCCTGAACAATGGAGATACTGGAGAGTGGTGGTGACATCAGTGAGAAGAGGAGCAGAACAGCGCTGGACACTGGAGATACTGGAGAGTGGTAAAATCAGTGAGAAGAGGAGGAGAACAGCGCTGGTCACCAGAGAGAGTGGCGTGACATCAGTGAGAAGAGAAGCAGAACAGCGCTGGACACTGGAGATACTGGAGAGCGGTGACATCAGTGAGAAGAGGAGCAGAACAGCACTGGACACTGGAGATACTGGAGAGTGGTTATATCAGTGAGAAGAGGAGCAGAACAGCGCTGGGCACTAGAGATACTGGAGAGTGGTGACATCAGTGAGAAGAGGAGCAGAACAGCGCTGGACACTGAAGATACTGGAGAGCGGTGACATCACTGAGAAGAGGAGCAGAACAGCGCTGGACACTGAAGATAATGGAGAGTGGAGAAGTCAGTGAGAAGAGGAGCAGAACAGCGCTGGACACTGGAGATACTGGAGAGTGGTGATGTCAGTGAGAAGAGGAGGAGAACAGCGCTGGTCACCAGAGAGAGTGGCGGTAGGTCAGTATATTATGACAATACATGCATATACACATATTCCATCAGTAAACAAATTAGTGAGACCTTTTTTAATGATTCCATGGTGCTGCTGTTTTTTGTTGTATTTCCTCTGTTACTCTTCTGTCCCCTCCTGTGGTATAGAGCGCTGCTAACAGCGGATACATCTCACCTTCACATTCACAGAAAACAAACACACTTCTCTCGCGTGTATGCATATATACTGTGCCGCACAATGACGAAAATTTGACTAATAAGCGCAGGTGGGTAGATTTCTATTAAAATGAAAACAGTTTGTGGTAAAATATTGTAATAAGGAGAAAAAAGAGAAAATAGTATAACTTTTACTTCAACTGTATGGTACACTATGGAAGATCTTAAAAATAACCAAGGTCAACTATGAATAGGTAGATAAACTGTGAAAGAACGTGACTAAAGCGGGCTTTACACGCAACGACATCGCTAACTAGATGTCGTTGGGGTCACGGAATTCGTGACGCACATCCGGCCTCGTTAGCGATGTTGTTGCATGTGAATTGCATGAACGACCGTTAACGATCAAAATTACTCACCTAATCATTGATCGTTGACTGGTCGTTCTAATCCTGATTATTGTTGCTGTTGCAGGACGAAGAATGTTCGTCGTTCCTGCGGCATCACACATTGCTATGTGTGACACCGCAGGAACGAGGAACATCACCGTACCTGCGGCCGCCCGCAATGAGGAAGGAAGCTAGCGATGTCGACGTGTGTAAAGCCCGCTTAAGTGACAAAATGAAAAAATTCAAACCCCTTTTTAGTTTTATTTTTTCCTCTTTTAACTGAGATGGCTGTTATGTTGGTTTGGCTTATTTTATTGTTTGTATGTTCTTAATCTCACTGCACTTTTAATCTTCGGTTTTCCCAATTGCTGATAAAGGAGTTTCCAATAATGCTCACCATAAATCTATTGTATTTAGAAGTTATGTTTTCCCGATCTGCGTACTGGATGAAAGATTATTATTATATTTTGATGGGAATGCTAATGCTATTGTTTACCGTTTAATGTTTGAAATTTTCAATAAAAAAGATCTAAAATAAATTAATTAATTAATTAATATGTGGTAAAGGCCGTTCTGTTTTTTAGCAACATAATTGCCTCATTTTATGCTTATTCTAATGTTCTCCTGTCTTCTGAAATCACATTATAAAATACTGTATATCAAACTCATTTGTAAAAAATGTTTCCATGTGCTATGTGCCATTCCCATGGTGAGCTCCAGACATTTCTTTCTTTAGGCTAGTCATGTTCCAGTAGCAAAAGATTGAGAAAGAATTTACCGGATAACACCAGCATAATATTTATTACATTTCAATTCAGCTTAGAAAATTAATCATTTATTAAACTTTGAAGAAAGTGTAGGTGTCTGTACATGTTTCTCCCAAATGCAATTGTTCATGCCCTTAGATCAGGGGTCTCAAACATGCGGCTTCTTCTTGTGGCTTGTAGGCCTATGGTTCCTTTGATGATTGCGGCCGGTGCAGGGGGCCTCTGTGGTCAGTGCTTTATTTCAGATGACTGATTTGCAGTCGATGCACTTAGATGAGTTCTGTGTGTTATTTCAATGGCAGCTCGTGGCCAATCACAGACCAGCAGTTGATGCGTATGAAGTCAGTTGCTGGCCTCTGATTAGCCTGATTAGGGGCTGTGGGCTTCAAAAAGCAGGAAATAGGACACCGAGGGAACGGAGGACAAGTGAGAAGAATTGCTTGTGTGTGTGTAGGTGACACTTCTACAGGATGGGAATTGCTAGAAGTGGACCAGGAAAGTGGACTTTACAACGAGAAGAACACCAGCATGAGCACATTTGTAAATGGCACCAAGATAGGCACATTACTACAGGATGAGGCACACTGATGGGGCACATTACTACAGGATGGGGATAAGGATAGGTACATTGCTAGAAGGGGAAAAGGATGAGCACATTACTACATGATGGGGACCAAGATGGGCACATTCATACAGGATGATGACAAGAATGAGCACATTGCTACAGGATGGGCACAGTACTACAGGATAGGGACAAGGATGGGCATATTACAACAGGATAGGGACAAGGATGGGCACATTAGCACAGGATGGGGGCAAGGATGGGCAAATTACTACTGGATGAGGACGATGATGGGGACATAAATACAGGATGAGGACAAGTATTGGCACATTACTACAAGAGGACAAGGATGGGTACATTAATACAAGATGAGGACAAGGATAGGCACATTACTACAGGATGAGGACCAGGATGGGCACATTACTACAGGATGGGCACATTGCTACAGGATAGGGATGGATAATGATGGGCACATTACTACAGGATAGGGACAAGGATGGGCACATTACTCCAGGATGAGAACAAGGATGTACACATTATTACAGGATAGGAGCAAAGATGGGCACATTACTGCAGAATGAGGACAAGGATGGCCACATTACTACAGATGAGGATAAAGATAGGCACATTACTACAAGATGGGGACAAGGATGGGCACACTACTACAAGGGGACAAGGATGGGTACATTACTAGGGGAGGGGGGACCTGGATGGAAACATTTCTACAAGAGGACAAGGATGGGCATATTACTACAGGATGAGCACAAGGATGGGCACATTACTACAGGATGGGGACAAGCATGGGACCATTACTACAAGGGGACAAGAATGGGCACATTACTACAGGATGTGGACCTGGATGGGCACATTGCTACAGAATGGGGACCTGGGTGGCTGCATTTCTACAATGTGACAAGGATGGTTACACAGGATGGGCACATTACTACAGTATGGGGACCAAGATGGACCGGGCACAATACTGCAGGATGGGGACCTGGCTGGGCACATTACTACAGGATAGGGACCTGGATGAGCACATTACTACAAGATGGAGACCTAAGTGGGTGCATTACTACAATGGGACAAGGATGGGTATATTAATACAAGATGAGGACAAGGATGGGCACAAGGGTGGGCATAATACTACAGCATGGAGAACAGGATGGGGACATTACTACAGGATGGTGACCAGGATGGGGACAAGGATGGGACACATTACTACAGAATTTGGACCAGGATGGTGCACATTTTGTACAAGAAGGGGAACAGGATGAGGGCAATTACTAAAGGATGAGGACCAGGATGAGAAGATTACTACAAGATGCTGGCCAAAATTTCAATATGGTGCTAATTATAAGACAATATTACTTACAAGAAGGATAGTAAATGTAAAAAAAAAATGAAAATAAAGCATTATTTTTTTTACCATTCAAAATGCTTTTATATATATATATATATATATATATATATAAAAAAACAAAAAAGTGCACGTTTGTTATAATAAGCAAGCGAAAAATGTTCAAATACAGTGATCCAAAGGTGTACAGAAAAAAGAGGTGTCACTAAAGATGTCACTTGGCCCTGCAAAAAATGCGGTCCCCCAAATTATTTTTTTTTCTATGTGCAGGCCATTTACCCAGCCAAGTTTGAGACCCCTGCCTTAGATGATAGATGTCTGTGGACAATCGCATAAATTTTACCTGTTATAGCACATAAGCAATTCACATTGTGATATTAGTATATTCAAAAACTGTTACTGCTTCTATCACGCATCCCAAAATCTTTGTAAGCATGTTCATTAGATGGAACGGTATAGAATTTTAAAATTATATTTAATATTATGGAGAGTAAAACAGACCACAGAGTTGTTCATAAAGTAAAAATAAAAACTTTATTATCTATTTGACAACACCTATCATTCTTTATATACAATAAAGGCCCCGTTACACGCTACGATTTATCTGACGATCTCATTAGCGATGTGACACGCCCAGATCGTAGTTACGATTTGCCACGATTGCTCAGAGGTCGTTTATTAGCGGCCACACGTAACGATCTCACAAACGACTCAACATCGTTCCTGCGATATATTGTTTGACCAAGGCGGTCGTGTGGATGTTGTTCATCGTTGGCAGGGTGTCAAACGTACCAATATGTCTGCTGCATTCTAAACGATGAACAATATTTTGAAACTGAACGACGTGTCAACGATCAACGATTTTCAACCTATTTTTTCGGAGTCGCTCGTAGGTGTCACATGCAACAAAGATTCCGGATGTGCGTCACGGAATCTGTGACCCCGACGACATAGCGTCAGATAAATCGTAGTGTGTAATGGGTAGAGATGAGCGAACCGGTCGCGGTTCGGCTCGAGGTCGGTTCGCCGAGCCGAGGTCCCTTTCGAGTTCGGTTCGTCGAACGTTCGACGAACCGAACTCGAACCAATAGGCTATAATGGGAAGCAATCACAAACACATAAAAATTCATTATAAATGTACACATACAGTTAATAAACATTGCCATAACACTTACCGGTCCCCGTGATCCCTCCTGCACTCTGTCTCCTGCCGCTATTCCATCCGATGATCGCTGAATCCTCCCGGTGACCGGCACTGCCAGCAGAGATGCAGGACCTATCATGACATCAAAATAGCCATGTGACCAGTCACGTGGCTATTATCTCATTGGCTACAGACTGGTCACATGACTATGACGCGTCATGTAGGACCTGCGAGTGCATGTCTTCGGTACACGGTGCACATTTGTGTATCGCCGTGTACCGGCGACATGCTCTAGCACACGGTCGACTCCCTGCTCCGTTAGGGACCGACTGACACAGCCGGTCATTAACGGAGATCACCGTTGCCATAGCAACGCAGTTAGCGGTGACGTCACCGCTAACTGCGGCTCCGGGAGCACCGTTGCTATGGTAACGCGTCTGTCAGCGTTACCGCTGTTACCGCTAGCAGCACTGATCACTCACGGAGTGAAGGCTGCACGCTGCTTCTCGTGCAGCTTTCACGGAGTGAATGCTCCACGGGAAGCAGCGTCTTCCCCCATGCAGCAGTGATGTAGCAGAGCTGCATTTGTTGAACGAGAAAGACAGAAGACCATGGATCGTGGAGGGCTGACAGGGGGTAATAAAGATGGAGTCTCTAATGTGTCTGTGTATTTATTTCTATTAAAGTATTTTTTCTCTGTGTGGTGTCTTTTTTTTAACCCTTTATTGGAGATTCTTAATGGCCGGGTCAAACGTGCCTGACATTAAGAATCTCTGGCTGAATACTGGCTAGAAAAACAAAGGCAGTATTAACTCATGATTACCCAACAAGCCACCCGGCTCCAGGGCTGTTGGAAGAGTTGGATACAGCGCCAGAGGATGGCGCTTCTATGAGAGCGCCATTTTCTGGGACGGCTGCGGACTGCAATTCGCAGCAGAGGCGCCCAGAAACCTCGGGCTAACCTGTGCTGCGGATTCCAATCCCCAGCTGCCTAGTTGTACCTGGCTGGACACAAAAATGGGGTGAAGCCTACGTCATTTGTTTTTTAATTATTTCATGAAATAAGTGAAATAATTAAAAAAAACGGGCTTCCCTATATTTTTGGTTACCAGCCGGGTACAAATAGGCAACTGGGGGTTGGAGGCAGCCCGTGGCTGCCTGCTGTACCTGGCTAGCATACAAAAATATGGCGAAGCCCACATCATTTTTTTGGTGGGCAAAAAACGTCTGCATACAGTCCTGGATGGAGTATGCTGAGCCTTGTAGTTCTGCAGCTGCTGTCTGCTCTTCTCCATACAGACAGACAGCAGCTGCAGAACTACAAGGCTCAGCATACTCCATCCAGGACTAGGTAGAAAAGGGTTTTTTTGCCCAGCTCACCTGTGTGATGGAAGCCAGTAATCCTGGGCTGTGCACGGAGAAGAGGTTTGGAGAGCCAGTCCATGTGCATTGAAATTGGTTGAGGGATTTCACCAGCACAAAACTCCAGGCATTTTGTTCTTTAAAATAAAACTTCCATTATTTTCTTATCATTAAAAAGTCCATGCTATGGTGGTCAAGCCCATGTCAGAGAGGACGCGTTTCGAACATCCAGTTCTTATTCAGTCTCTAAACCATCTAGTCACAGAACTGTTTAAAAAGGGCTGAACCCAAACATGTGATCAAATGCAAGGAGAGAGCAAGACAATTACAAAAACATTAACCCCTTGAGTTATATCACTCCATATAATGCTTATAACACTTATATATATACAAAGTATTTTTTTTTAGCCAGATTAATATGCAAACATCAATTCATTTCTTTTATTTAAACCTTTTGGAAATCTTGTGCCCATTAAAAACATCCATTTTATTTCTCTCTGAAAGAGGATATCTTTCAAATTTCCACCCCTTCTAGGTAGTTGAATTTTTTCAATGGCATTGACTTTCATGCCTGTTAAATTACCTGCATGTGCGTCGCGAAAATGTTGAGACGCTCCTGATAATTTTCTGGTGGTGGCATTTTTAACATCATAAATGTGTTCAGATATCCTCTTTCTGAGAGAACGACAAGTGCTGCCTATATATTGTAACTGGCAAATAGTACACGATATTAAATAAACCACATGGTCTGAACTGCAGTTTATGAGTGACATTATTTTATACGTTTTTTTATCTGTAAATGAAGAAAATTCCTTCACATTTGACATATAACCGCATAGTCCACACGATCTGTGGCCACATTTGAAAGAACCTGTGCTAGGTAACCAATTGCCAGTGTTTTTTTCTTTTTTAGTGGAACCGCACCTATTCATATGATCACTAGGTGATAACATGGATCCCAATGTAATGTTCCTTTTTGAAACAAATTTAACTCCATTTTTTAAGATTTTGTGTAATGTGTCATCTGTAGATAAAATGGGTAAATATTTTTTAATAATTTTGATTACATCATAATAATTTTTACTGTATGTTGTTGAAAAAACAACTGACAATTCTTTCTGGGGATTATCTCTGGTTTTATTCATGTCCAAATATTGTGACCTACTCACTTTGATTGCCTTGGTTTTGGCTTTCTGGAGATTTGTCATTTTATACCCTCTTGCCAAAAACCTTTTTTCAATAGTGCTGCATTCTGCCTCAAAACCATTTTGGGTGTTGCAACATCTCCTAGCACGGACATATTCACCTGTAGGGATGTTATTTATAACATGCTTTGGATGGCAACTTCCCGCATGTAATAGTGAGTTGCCTGATATGGGTTTTCTATAAAGACTACAATTAATTTCTCCATTATCACCCTTCCCATGGAATTGTATATCCAAAAAATTAATTTTTGATATATCATGAAAAAAAGTGAAAAAAAGATTATGGGCATTATTATTAATGTATGATATGAAATCCTCAATTTTTTTGTTTGGATTTTGCCATACAATAAGTACATCATCTATAAATCTCAGATATAATGCTATATCCGAGAAAAAAGGATTGCACTGATTAAAAATATATTGTTCTTCCCACCAAAACATAAATATGCCTGCTAGAGAGGGGGAAAACCGTGCGCCCATTGAACATCCCTGTAACTGAATATATCCTTTATTTAAAAAGGTAAAATAGTTGTTTTTGAGTAAAAACTCAGTTACGTCAATCAAATAGTCCTGTAATTCAAGTGAGTAGTCAGAATATTTTTTGAGCAAATCTTTCAACGCTAAAATGGCAAGAGAATGTGGAATGGATGTATACAAAGATTGCACATCACAAGTTAACCAACTAAAATTATCTTGCCATTTCATCTGAGAAATAATATTCAACACATGTTTGCTATCCAGGACATAGCCAGGAGACATTTTAGGAAGAAATTGAAGGTGGTTATCCAACCACTCTGCTAGATGTTCAGTATAAGAATCTACACCTGAGACAATCGGTCTCATTTTTGGGGGAAATTGGTTTTTATGTGACTTGGGTAAGGCATGCAATAATGGTATTAAACAATAAGATGGATTAAGATAATCTCTCAATTTTTCATCAATTAAACCCAAATGTAAGCCTTCTTCTAGAATTTTTTCCAAGGATTTTTTTATATCTGCAGAGGGGTCACGATCGACTCTCCTGTAGGTATCACAATCCTGTAACATAGTCAATACCTCCCTTTCATAAAGTCCAGTATCCAAAAGTACGACTGCCCCCCCCCTTGTCAGAATTTTTTTATTATGATGTTAGAGTTTTTTTGCAAGGAAATAATCGCATCCTTCTCAGTCTTAGACAAATTTTGAACCATAGGTTCTTGTAAATGAGAAAGAGCAGTTAATTCCTTTTCTACTATGTTCTGGAAATCAGTCATCTGATCACACCTCGAAGGTATGGGATAAAAACTGGGATTAGGAACATTAAAGTGGGAAACCGCACAATGTGGATTGGGTCCGGCACCACTATCACTTGACAAATCATGCAAATCTTGTAAAGCCATTTGTTCTTTAAATGACATAGGAGAGAAAAAAATGTCAGCTGATGCATTTGAAACATTAGGAACATTAACCTCATTTTCATCGTGAAAGAAGTGTTTTTTTACTGTTAATTTTCGGATAAACTTATTAACATCTAGTATTGTTTTAAAAAGATCAAACCTCTTGTTGGGAACAAAATTTAAACCCCTTTTCAAAACACTAATTTCACTGCTGTTTAAAATGCATGCCGACATATTTATAACAGAAAAATTATTATTATCAATATTCATTTCCTTTTCCCCCTCGTGAAATGATTGTGTTGGTACACATGACTTTCTATGTTTGCGGCCGCTCCTCCTTGTTTTTTTCGATTTTTTTGAAAAAACGGCTGGTTTTTCAAGTTTTTTGACACACTTGAAGAAGTGGATGGGGTGTCAAAATTATTATCGGACGTGTCAGTATTATAGTCTGTAGAGTCCACATCAGTCGTTTCAAAGTCCGTAGAAGAAAAATTGACACGAGTAGAATTGTTGCGTCTTTTATGATTTTTCAATATGGATCTGGGACCAGCTTGGAAAAATCTCCTGGAATTATGCCAATTGTAGATTTTATTATCCTCATAATCCCTTAAATCATGAACAAACTTTTTTTCTTTGAATGCAGTGATTGTATCCTCAAGGGCAATGATTTTAGTGTTGATCTGGTCTTTCATGGTCTTATAAGCATCCAGACCTGAATATTGTGCAAGGGAAACTTCAATTTCTTTAATCTTATTCTGCAACACACCTATTTTATTTCGTTCTTGTTCTATAATTAATTGAATAAGTTTTTTGGAGCATTCAGATAAGATAGTGTCCCATTTTGCAACAAATTCTTGATTAAATTCAACTGTGGGTCTTTTGTTCAGCCGAAGTCCCCTGGGAACCATATTTTTGTCAAGATATGCTTGCAAGGTCTCACTGTCCCACCAGGTACGAATTCTCGCTGACATCACTTTTTCTAATTCCCACATAATTTGATTCATTTCTGTGTGCGTTTCCAAGGGGGTATTTTGCTTATTCAATGAAAACATTTTTGCTGCTCTCTCCATGCGTAGTCTATCTGAAGTAACAAAAATCTGATTGCTATTAGCTTCATTCCTCTGGTCTTCCATTTTATGACACAATTTTTTATATAAGGAACTATGAGTCATGCAATTTCATCATATATAGTATGCAATGTCTCTTATTGAAAAGATCCAAAACAATGATAATTGACTTACTGACAGTTCCTATTCATGAATCACAGGGAGCACGGGTATAGCAGCTCAAGGTGAAGGTAGAAAAGGGTTTTTTTTGTTGAATTTAATCAAGAATTTGTTGCAAAATGGGACACTATCTTATCTGAATGCTCCAAAACACTTATTCAATTAATTATAGAACAAGAACGAAATAAAATAGGTGTGTTGGAGAATAAGATTAAAGAAATTGAAGTTTCCCTTGCACAATATTCAGGTCTTGATGCTTATAAGACCATGAAAGACCAGATCAACACTAAAATCATTGCCCTTGAGGATACAATCACTGCATTCAAAGAAAAAAAGTTTGTTCGTGATTTAAGGGACTATGAGGATAATAAAATCTACAATTGGCATAATTCCAGGAGATTTTTCCAAGCTGGTCCCAGATCCATATTGAAAAATCATAAAAGACGCAACAATTCCACTCGTGTAAATTTTTCTTCTACGGACTTTGAAACGACTGATGTGGACTCTACAGACTATAATACTGACACGTCCGATAATAATTTTGACACCCCATCCACTTCTTCAAGTGTGTCAAAAAACTTGAAAAACCAGCCGTTTTTTCAAAAAAATCGAAAAAAACAAGGAGGAGCGGCCGCAAACATAGAAAGTCATGTGTACCAACACAATCATTTCACGAGGGGGAAAAGGAAATGAATATTGATAATAATAATTTTTCTGTTATAAATATGTCGGCATGCATTTTAAACAGCAGTGAAATTAGTGTTTTGAAAAGGGGTTTAAATTTTGTTCCCAACAAGAGGTTTGATCTTTTTAAAACAATACTAGATGTTAATAAGTTTATCCGAAAATTAACAGTAAAAAAACACTTCTTTCACGATGAAAATGAGGTTAATGTTCCTAATGTTTCAAATGCATCAGCTGACATTTTTTTCTCTCCTATGTCATTTAAAGAACAAATGGCTTTACAAGATTTGCATGATTTGTCAAGTGATAGTGGTGCCGGACCCAATCCACATTGTGCGGTTTCCCACTTTAATGTTCCTAATCCCAGTTTTTATCCCATACCTTCGAGGTGTGATCAGATGACTGATTTCCAGAACATAGTAGAAAAGGAATTAACTGCTCTTTCTCATTTACAAGAACCTATGGTTCAAAATTTGTCTAAGACTGAGAAGGATGCGATTATTTCCTTGCAAAAAAACTCTAACATCATAATAAAAAATTCTGACAAGGGGGGGGCAGTCGTAGTTTTGGATACAGGACTTTATGAAAGGGAGGTATTGACTATGTTACAGGATTGTGATACCTACAGGAGAGTCGATCGTGACCCCTCTGCAGATATAAAAAAATCCTTGGAAAAAATTCTAGAAGAAGGCTTACATTTGGGTTTAATTGATGAAAAATTGAGAGATTATCTTAATCCATCTTATTGTTTAATACCATTATTGCATGCCTTACCCAAGTCACATAAAAATCAATTTCCCCCAAAAATGAGACCGATTGTCTCAGGTATAGATTCTTATACTGAACATCTAGCAGAGTGGTTGGATAACCACCTTCAATTTCTTCCTAAAATGTCTCCTGGCTATTAGAGTTGAGCGCGGTTCGTGGTTCGTGGTTCTCCAGTTCGCGGCTCGAGTGATTTTGGGGCATGTTCTAGATCGAACTAGAACTCGAGCTTTTTGCAAAAGCTCGGTAGTTCTAGAAACGTTCGAGAACGGTTCTAGCAGCCAAAAAACAGCTAAATCATAGCTTGGTTTCTGCTGTAATAGTGTAAGTCACTCTGTGAATCAAACTATTATCACATTTCAGTGTATAGTGTGCGTGAACAGCGCCTTCAGATCACTGCTGTTTCTATAATGGCGATCGCCATTTTTTTTTTTTTTTTTTCTTGTCTTCCTTCCCTAAGCGCGCGCGTCTTGTGGGGCGGGCCAGCATGTCAGCCAATCCCAGACACACACACAGCTAAGTGGACTTTGAGCCAGAGAAGCAACGGCATGTGTGATAGGATCTGCATGTCACATGTCCCTGCATTATAAAACCGGACATTTTCTTCACGGACGCCATTATCTGCCTTCTGCGTCTTTGGTGTCAGACATCACTGTCGCAGCTCCGTCTTCCTGAGTCCTATAGCCGATACAGCTGTATGCGCTGCATACACAGCGTTAGACAGCTTAGGGAGAGCACTTTATAGCAGTCCTTTTAAGGGCTCCAACCGGCAGGGTCAGAGAGCCATAGGTGACAGGTCCTGCAAACAGCAACAGCGTCTGTGTAGCCCAGGTCAGGGATTTCCTACCTGCATTTCACCATTAGGAGGGAATAGAAAGGCAGGCTTCCATTCCTCTACCCAGAGCACCACAATCCTGCCACTGTACCCTCTTGTCCTCTGCACACTCCAACTGATAACTAAGCCATTATACTAGCAAACACTCAGTGTACCTAGTGGCATCCTATACGTGGCTATTGGACTTTGCTATAGTCCCACTAGTGCAAAGACATTTGCAGAGCGCGTCTGCCTGCATTGCACACTACAACTCATTCTAACCAAGCCATTATACTAGCAAACACTCAGTGTACCTAGTGGCATCCTATACGTGGCTATTGGACTTTGCTATAGTCCCACTAGTGCAAAGACATTTGCAGAGCGCGTCTGCCTGCATTGCACACTACAACTCATTCTAACCAAGCCATTATACTAGCAAACACTCAGTGTACCTAGTGGCATCCTATACGTGGCTATTGGACTTTGCTATAGTCCCACTAGTGCAAAGACATTTGCAGAGCGCGTCTGCCTGCATTGCACACTCCAACTCATTAAAACCAAGCCATTATACTAGCAAACACTCAGTGTACCTAGTGGCATCCTATACGTGGCTATTGGACTTTGCTATAGTCCCACTAGTGCAAAGACATTTGCATAGCGCGTCTGCCGGCATTGCACACTCAAACTCATTTTAACTAAGCCATTATACTAGCAAACACTCAGTGTACCTAGTGGCATCCTATACGTGGCTATTGGACTTTGCTATAGTCCCACTAGTGCAAAGACATTAGCAGAGCACATCTGCCTGCATTGCACACTACAACTCATTCTAACCAAGCCATTATACTAGCAAACACTCAGTGTACCTAGTGGCATCCTATACGTGGCTATTGGACTTTGCTATAGTCCCACTAGTGCAAAGACATTTGCATAGCGCGTCTGCCTGCATTGCACACTCAAACTCATTTTAACTAAGCCATTATACTAGCAAACACTCAGTGTACCTAGTGGCATCCTATACGTGGCTATTGGACTTTGCTATAGTCCCACTAGTGCAAAGACATTAGCAGAGCACATCTGCCTGCATTGCACACTACAACTCATTCTAACCAAGCCATTATACTAGCAAACACTCAGTGTACCTAGTGGCATCCTATACGTGGCTATTGGACTTTGCTATAGTCCCACTAGTGCAAAGACATTTGCAGAGCGCGTCTGCCTGCATTGCACACTCCAACTCATTAAAACCAAGCCATTATACTAGCAAACACTCAGTGTACCTAGTGGCATCCTATACGTGGCTATTGGACTTTGCTATAGTCCCACTAGTGCAAAGACATTTGCATAGCGCGTCTGCCTGCATTGCACACTCAAACTCATTTTAACTAAGCCATTATACTAGCAAACACTCAGTGTACCTAGTGGCATCCTATACGTGGCTATTGGACTTTGCTATAGTCCCACTAGTGCAAAGATATTAGCAGAGCACATCTGCCTGCATTGCACACTCCAACTTTTTTAAACTAAGCAATTTTACTAGCAAACACTCAGTGTACCTAGTGGCATCCTAAACGTGGCTATTGGACTTTGCTATAGTCCCACTAGTGCAAAGACATTTGCAGAGCACGTCTGCCTGCATTGCACACTACAACTCATTGTTACTAAGCCATTATACTAGCAAACACTCAGTGTACCTAGTTGTATCCTAAACGTGGCTATTGTACTTTTGTCTATTCACAGTATTGGAACGATATTTGCAGCACGTCTGCCTGCATTGCACACTCTAACTTTTTTAAACTCAGCCATTTATAGTAGCAAACACTCAGTGTACCTAGTTGTATCCTAAACGTGGCTATTGTACTTTTGTCAATTCACAGTATTGGAACGTTATTTGCAGCACGTCTGCCTGCATTGCACACTCAAACTTTTTTAAACTCAGCCATTTATAGTAGCAAACACTCAGTGTACCTAGTTGTATCCTAAACGTGGCTATTGTACTTTTGTCTATTCACAGTATTGGAACGATATTTGCAGCACGTCTGCCTGCATTGCACACTCTAACTTTTTTAAACTCAGCCATTATACTAGCAAACACTCAGTGTACCTAGTGGCATCCTATACGTGGCTATTGGACTTTGCTATAGTCCCACTAGTGCAAAGACATTAGCAGAGCACATCTGCCTGCATTGCACACTACAACTCATTCTAACCAAGCCATTATACTAGCAAACACTCAGTGTACCTAGTGGCATCCTATACGTGGCTATTGGACTTTGCTATAGTCCCACTAGTGCAAAGACATTTGCAGAGCGCGTCTGCCTGCATTGCACACTCCAACTCATTAAAACCAAGCCATTATACTAGCAAACACTCAGTGTACCTAGTGGCATCCTATACGTGGCTATTGGACTTTGCTATAGTCCCACTAGTGCAAAGACATTTGCATAGCGCGTCTGCCTGCATTGCACACTCAAACTCATTTTAACTAAGCCATTATACTAGCAAACACTCAGTGTACCTAGTGGCATCCTATACGTGGCTATTGGACTTTGCTATAGTCCCACTAGTGCAAAGATATTAGCAGAGCACATCTGCCTGCATTGCACACTCCAACTTTTTTAAACTAAGCAATTTTACTAGCAAACACTCAGTGTACCTAGTGGCATCCTAAACGTGGCTATTGGACTTTGCTATAGTCCCACTAGTGCAAAGACATTTGCAGAGCACGTCTGCCTGCATTGCACACTACAACTCATTGTTACTAAGCCATTATACTAGCAAACACTCAGTGTACCTAGTTGTATCCTAAACGTGGCTATTGTACTTTTGTCTATTCACAGTATTGGAACGATATTTGCAGCACGTCTGCCTGCATTGCACACTCTAACTTTTTTAAACTCAGCCATTTATAGTAGCAAACACTCAGTGTACCTAGTTGTATCCTAAACGTGGCTATTGTACTTTTGTCTATTCACAGTATTGGAACGATATTTGCAGCACGTCTGCCTGCATTGCACACTCTAACTTTTTTAAACTCAGCCATTATACTAGCAAACACTCAGTGTACCTAGTTGTATCCTAAACGTGGCTATTGTACTTTTGTCAATTCACAGTATTGGAACGTTATTTGCAGCACGTCTGCCTGCATTGCACACTCAAACTTTTTTAAACTCAGCCATTTATAGTAGCAAACACTCAGTGTACCTAGTTGTATCCTAAACGTGGCTATTGTACTTTTGTCAATTCACAGTATTGGAACGTTATTTGCAGCACGTCTGCCTGCATTGCACACTCAAACTTTTTTAAACTCAGCCATTTATAGTAGCAAACACTCAGTGTACCTAGTTGTATCCTAAACGTGGCTATTGTACTTTTGTCTATTCACAGTATTGGAACGTTATTTGCAGCACGTCTGCCTGCATTGCACACTCTAACTTTTTTAAACTCAGCCATTATACTAGCAAACACTCAGTGTACCTAGTTGTATCCTAAACGTGGCTATTTTACTTTTGTCTATTCACAGTATTGGAACGATATTTGCAGCACGTCTGCCTGCATTGCACACTCTAACTTTTTTAAACTCAGCCATTTTACTAGCAAACACTCACTGTACCTAGTTGTATCCTAAACGTGGCTATTGTACTTTTGTCAATTCACAGTATTGGAACGTTATTTGCAGCACGTCTGCCTGCATTGCACACTCAAACTTTTTTAAACTCAGCCATTTATAGTAGCAAACACTCAGTGTACCTAGTTGTATCCTAAACGTGGCTATTGTACTTTTGTCAATTCACAGTATTGGAACGTTATTTGCAGCACGTCTGCCTGCATTGCACACTCAAACTTTTTTAAACTCAGCCATTTATAGTAGCAAACACTCAGTGTACCTAGTTGTATCCTAAACGTGGCTATTGTACTTTTGTCTATTCACAGTATTGGAACGTTATTTGCAGCACGTCTGCCTGCATTGCACACTCTAACTTTTTTAAACTCAGCCATTATACTAGCAAACACTCACTGTACCTAGTTGTATCCTAAACGTGGCTATTGTACTTTTGTCAATTCACAGTATTGGAACGTTATTTGCAGCACGTCTGCCTGCATTGCACACTCAAACTTTTTTAAACTCAGCCATTATACTAGCAAACACTCACTGTACCTAGTTGTATCCTAAACGTGGCTATTGTACTTTTGTCAATTCACAGTATTGGAACGTTATTTGCAGCACGTCTGCCTGCATTGCACACTCAAACTTTTTTAAACTCAGCCATTATACTAGCAAACACTCACTGTACCTAGTTGTATCCTAAACGTGGCTATTGTACTTTTGTCAATTCACAGTATTGGAACGTTATTTGCAGCACGTCTGCCTGCATTGCACACTCAAACTTTTTTAAACTCAGCCATTATACTAGCAAACACTCACTGTACCTAGTTGTATCCTAAACGTGGCTATTGTACTTTTGTCAATTCACAGTATTGGAACGTTATTTGCAGCACGTCTGCCTGCATTGCACACTCAAACTTTTTTAAACTCAGCCATTTATAGTAGCAAACACTCAGTGTACCTAGTTGTATCCTAAACGTGGCTATTGTACTTTTGTCTATTCACAGTATTGGAACGTTATTTGCAGCACGTCTGCCTGCATTGCACACTCAAACTTTTTTAAACTCAGCCATTATACTAGCAAACACTCACTGTACCTAGTTGTATCCTAAACGTGGCTATTGTACTTTTGTCAATTCACAGTATTGGAACGATATTTGCAGGACATCTGCCTGCATTGCACACTCAAACTTTTTTAAACTCAGCCATTATACTAGCAAACACTCACTGTACCTAGTTGTATCCTAAACGTGGCTATTGTACTTTTGTCTATTCACACTACTGCAAATCTATGTGCAGCACCTCTGCATGACAACCTCGTGCTCTGTTTTTAATAAGCTATAATGATAGCACAAAATACTGCCATTTTGTGGCATCATAGAACTGGCTGTTGTATTCCATTAGTGCCCCACTGGTGACAAGCTATTTCTAGCACCTCTACATCACACCCTCATGCACATTTAGCTACGCTAATGTTATAGCAAACTCATGGAATTCATTGCTGCATTTCATAATTCGGAGGGATAGAAAGTCAGGCTTCCTTTAGCTTTTCCTTCTGTTCATAGACAGCATCTCCAAGACAAATTTCCCCTCCACGTCTAAGTGTGGAGAGGCAGCTAGTGCGCATGCGTGTGCCGATGTACCCCAGCTGCAGCATAATTACAGTGTTTCGCCTAGTGAGTATGCTCAGCCTGACTGTGCCATTCCTGACGCTAAGTCTTCATTTCGGGATACAGCGCATGCTCCCACACTAAGTGTGAAAAGCCTCTTTGCACAGGTGCTTGCATTCTGTGCCGGGTCTAAGTCCTGTTTTGTGCCTAGACACCATGCTAAAGCTGATAGTCTTTTTTCAGAGACTGTATTTCATGCTACTGAGCATGCTCAGGCACTTCCTGCATCAGAGACTAGGTCCGGTAATGAACTCTTTGGCCCTGGCCCTGATGTGGGGGTCCCATATAGACCACAGGGCATCAGGTGTCCTCCCAAATGGCTTGCAGAGGCCCACACCTATGACTTGTCACCGCATTATTGATGGTCAGACGATGACTGGTGAGGTGTTTGGGTCATGGCAGCCATGAGGTCATCATTGAAGTTGCGTTTCCAAATAGGACGCTAGTTATGCCACTCATGACGTGTCACTCTGCTTTTGTCTCCAGGAGGTGCATTGTGGTTCACCCTGGTTTGGGGCGGACCCAGGTTATAAAAGGGGCTGGAGCCAACAAGGAGGTGCGCAGTCTTCTATTATGCTCCGAAAGAGCACACCTCCATGTGTTGAACCCATTGCGGCTTTAGGCCAGAGGTAGGCAGGGATAGGGTGGTGGATGCAGGCCACCACCACAGTTGGTAACGCAGAACGGTTAAGACCAGCTCCTGTCCTAACAGTCCTGCTTGTGCAGCCCAGTGGCATTAACAGGCCTGCTGCTGCTGATGCGCCTGCTGTCCACAGGTGTGGCCCCTACGCACACGGTCAGCGTACTCAATGGCCCCTGTGTTGTTAACAGGGAGTTCCTGGGCTGGGTGGGCATGTGGACCCTGTGACGCTAACAGGGCTCACAGTCTCCAGATCCGAATGGCGTCTAACTCGGTTCAGGCTACTATTAGTTTCATAGCCACACAGCTCTGTATCCTCCACCAAACCTTCAAGTTGCCAACCTCTCCTTTTCCAACTGGGAGCACGGTGGACACTGACTGCTGAAGGTGATATATACCTTTCTCTTTCTTTTCTTATTAATTTTTGTTATATAGCGGTCACAGATTATATACCACTTTATCCAAATCTGCCAGTCCCACTGTAACAGATGTTGTTTCTTCAGCAAATGTTACAGTTGTTTAACCACCAAATCCACGGACCAAAATTTTTTTCCCCTTTCCAACACACCTGTTCCCCTTTCCAACAGCATCTGTCCTTTTTCAACTCATTTTGGGATATGACCAAAAGTGCAACTGTGCAGGGACACCGTACTCAACGCCATCTCAGCACAGCAGCCATCCCTCGGTCCCTCCGATGTGGACAAGTAAAAGACCATTTCCTCCTATCCATGACAAAGTGTTGAGATTCACTCTGTGCAGCACTGGTGTTTAGTGGAAAAGTAGATCTAAGATTGCGTACCACATTCTGCAGATACTCCTGTATACGTGCGTCTATTTCTATGGCAGGAATTAGTTCGCCAAATTTTGTCTTGTACCGGGGATCTAACAGTGTGGCAACCCAGTATTCAGGATTACTTCAAATTCATACAATCCGAGGGTCATGTAGGTAGTGCAGCAAGAAGGCGCTCATGTGTCTTGTGCATCCAGGAGGACCAAGTCCTTGGTGTGTTGGTGGCAGAGAGGTGAGAATCGTGCATCCTTCCTCTGCCCTCTACCCACAACCTCGCACAACCGAAATGTGAGCAAGCTCTCACTCATCTGCTGAGTCTTCCATGCCCATCGCCAGTTCGTCCTCCATTTCTTCATGGGCTCCTGCACTTTCATCAACACTTTTTGCTGATACTATGCGCCCTTGTTAATCCCTCTCCCTCACCATGACTGCCGCATAGGTGCCGCTGACCATCTGGACCTCGTAGATCTTGTTATCCCTTCCGCATATGACTCCTCCTGTACTTCCTCCCCTTCCTCTTGTCCCAACACCTGACTCCGAATAATAATTACAGTGTGCTCCATCATGTAGATGACCAGAATTGTCACGCTGAGAATGACATTGCCAGTGCTAAACATCTTCGTCGACATTTCAAAACTGTGTAGCAGGGTGCATAGGTCCTTGATCTGACACCACTCCAGCAGCGTGATCTGCACCACCTCTGGATCAACTTATCCCAGGCTATATGTCTTACCGTATTTCAGCAGGGCTCTGCGGTGCTGCCACACACGCTGCAACATGTGCAGATTCCAATTCCTGCGTGTCGGAACATCGCATTTCCGGCGTTTAACTGCCAGACCCTAAGACTTCCGGAGTGATGAAAGTTGTTGAGCTGCTGTGTGCGCACGATGGAAGTGAGCACATAGCGAGCGTGCCCGCTGCACAAGGCCATGTAGGCCGTGATGGTGTTTTAAAAATTGCTGGAGAATTCGGATCAACACGTGAGCCATAAAAGGCACGTGTGTCACATTGCCCTGAGGATGGCCCGCAGCCAGGTTTGCATCATTGCCGCACACGGCTGTTAAGTCACCAACGGAGTCCGCTCCGTCAATTTGTACTCCGGTCGCCAGGTGACAACGTGTTCCTTTCATGAATAGTGCTGATGATGGGAGAGTAGTCGATGCCAGCGGCGCAGGTGGACGCAGGTTATGCTCACCCACTGGGCTGCATTACCTTGACAGATGCAGAATCTCTGGCTGAATGTAGCTGGTGGGTATCTCACAGATGAAATACCATCATTCAGCTACAACCAATGGGAAGACACCACACCCTTTTTTATGCCCATCCTGTCTGCAGACCACTGCCAGACATAGCTATGAACCTCTGGTTAATTTTACCCCCAGTTCAGTTTTATGATTTTGTGTGCTTGTTACCTGACTACTTTTCCTGCTTGCTGTTTATGTACCTTGTTGGCCGATACGCATTTCACCTCTGCTTGTTTTCTGATTAAGTCCTGGCCGTCCCATTCTGTTCCTGTTCCTCAATTAATGTTTTGACCCTGCCTGACTACTATTCTCTGTAATAGCGTTGTGACTCACATTTCCCATACATTTCAAAGTAAAACTTTGACCGCCTGATGGCATTGAGCTCTGCTGCCAGCATAGTAAGGAGGTGTGTGGTAGTCCTTGTGCGCAGTTGCAAGGAAGGGTGGCCTGACCACACAGGGTTTGCGCAAAGGTAGAGGACCCACACGAGGTTGAAGAGGCAGAAGCAGTGTATTAACTTCTACATACAGAACAAGGATTGAAACAACTCGTGGGGACGGCAAGACTTGTACAGCAGACCCTTCTCCATCTCTCACCATAGTTTGCCAGTGCCCAGTCAGTGACATGTAATGACCCTGTCTATGCTTACTGGTCCAAGTATCTGTGTTGAAATGCACCCTGTCGCACACAGATTTTCTCAAGGAAGTGGTGATGTTGTGTGCGACATGCCGGTGTAGCGCGGGCATGCTTTTCTTGGAGAAGCAGTGGTGATTGGGCATCTGGTACTGGGGCACAGCGACAGACATAAGGTCTGTAAAATCCTGTGTGTCCACTACGCGTAAAGGCAGCATTTCGGTAGCCAACAGCTTACAGAGGGATAGAGTCAACCACTTAGCTTTGTCATGGGTCGCAGTAAGTGGCCTTTTATTTGACCACATCTGAGGGACAGAGATCTGGCTGCTGTCTGTAGACGGTGTTGAGTAGGGTGTCCCTGGAAAAATGCAGGTTTGTGAGAAAAGTGCAGGCGGAGACATGATGTTGGCTTCATCTTGCCTTCAGATCTGTTCATCTTGTATCATTTTTAAAAAACACAGCAAGCAAGGGTTACTCCAAGCGGAGTCTCCCTTTTTTTCCAAAAATTGGGCCCCACACAGACACCTTATCAGTGGCAGCACTTGTGCCCTAGTTGCAAACAGGATGTTTTGATTTGCATCAAGCACATTCCAAATCCACAAGCATTTACTCTCCCCAGGATGACACAGGGGTAGTAAATTCCTTCTGGATCCATGACTTGTTCATTTTGATGAACGTCAGTCTGTCCACATTGTCACTGGACAGACGCGTGCGCTTATCTGTCAGCACACACCCAGCAGCACTGAAGACACGTTCAGAGACAACGCTGGCAGCTGGACACGACAAAATCTTCGAGGCGTAACTGGAGAGCTCTTGACATTTTTCTAGATTTGAAGCCCAAAAGGAGCAAGGCTCCATTTGCAAAGTCATTGCATCGATGTTCATTTGGAGATACTCCTGTATCATCCTCTCCATCCGTTGACTATGTGTCAGACTTGTTGTCTCTGGTGGCCTTGCAAAGGAGGGTCTAAAAAAATTATGAAAAGATTCCATAAAATTGCTGTTACCAGCACCAGATACGGTCCTACTGGTACGGGTAGACTGTTGAAGATGACGAGGCCGTCCCATGTTTGTCAAGTTACAACTGGGAGAATCACTCCCTTCACCTGCACGGTTGTTTGGTGGAAAAGCCGAGCTAAGATCGAGTAACAGCTTCTGCTGATACTCCTGCATACGTGCGTCCCTTTCTATGGGTGGAATTATGTCACAAAATTTGGACTTGTCCCGGGGATCTAATAGTGTGGCAAGCCAGTAGTCATCATCACTTCTAATTTTGACAATACGAGGGTCATGTTGGAGGTAGTGCAACAAGAAGGCACTCATGTGTCTTGCGCAGCCATGCGCACCAAGTCCACGCTGTGTTTGTGGCATAGAGGTGCTAACCGTTCTTTCTTCCTCTGTCATCTCCCCCCAACCTCTTTCAACTGAAATTTGACCAAGGTCCCCCTCATCTGCTGAGTCTTCCATGTCCATGGACAGTTCGTCCTCCATATCTTCATGTCCTCCTGCACCTTCCTCAACATCTCACCTGCTACCATGCGCCCTTGTTGATCCCTGTCCCCCATGGTCCCATGCCTGCCGCGTTGGTGATGATGAACGTCTGGACCTTGGTGATGTTGTTGTGTCTTGCGCATATGAATCCTCCTGTAGTTCCTCCCCTTCCTGTTGTCCCACCCCCTGACTACGAATAGTGTTTAGCGTGTGCTCCAGCATGTAAATGACTGTAATCGTCATGCTGATAATGGCATTGTCAGCGCTAAACATATTCGTCGCCATGTCGAAACTGTGCAGAAGGGTGCATAGGTCCTTGATCTGAGATCACTCCATCAGGGTGATCTGCCCCACTTCTGCATCTCGTTGGCCCAGGCTATACATCATGACGTATTGCACCAGGGCTCGCCGGTGCTGCCACAGTCGCTGTAACATGTGGAGAGTTGAATTCCAGCGTGTCGCCACATCGCATTTCAGGCGATGAACCGGCAGGCCGAAAGACTTCTGGAGCGATGCAAGTCGCTCAGGTGCGGCGGTTGAACGGCGGAAGTGAGCACTGCAGACAGTTTCCGTGCCCTGGTCAGAAGGCCATCTAGGCCGGGATAGTGTGTTAAAAATTGCTGGACAACAAGGTTAAACACGTGAGCCATACAAGGCACGTGTGTCACCTTGCCCAGGCGAAGGGCCGCACCCAGGTTTGCAGCATTGTCGCACACGGCCTTACCAGGCTGCAGGTTGAGTGGAGACAACCATTTATCAAAATCAGTCTCCAGAGCTGCCCACAACTCAGTCGCTGTGTGACTCCTATTTCAAAGACATGTCAAGCTAAAGACCGCCTGATGCCGTTGCGCTCTGCTACCAGCATAGTAATGAGGGGTGCGTGATTCCTTCTGCGCAGTGAGAACGCTGGTGGCCTGACCAGGCAGGCTTGGGGCGGAGGTGGAGGACCCAGATGAGGTGGAGGATGCAGAAGCAGTGGCGGAACTTGGACAGACAGAGGATTGACACACAAGTCGTGGGGACGGCAAGACTTGTGCAGCAGACCCTTCACCATCTATCACCATAGTTACCCAGTGGCCAGTCAGCGACATGTAACGTCCCTGTCCATGCTTACTGGTCCAAGTATCGGTGGTGAAATGCACCCGTTCACACACAGAGTTTCTCAAGGAAGCGGTGATGTTGTGTGCGACATGCTGGTGTAGCGCGGGCACACCTTTCTTAGAGAAGTAGTGGCGACTAGGCATCTGGTACTGGGGCACAGCGACAGACATAAGGTCTCTAAAATCCTGTGTGTCCACTAGGCGGAAAGGCAGCATTTCTGTAGTCAACAGCTTACAGAGGGATAGAGTCAACCTCTTCGCTTTGTCATGGGTCGCAGGAAGTGGCCTTTTATTTGACCACATCTGAGGGACAGAGATCTGGCTGCTGTGTGTAGACGGTGTTGAGTCGGGTGTCCCTGGAAAAATGCAGCTTTGTGAGGAAAGTGCAGGCGGAGACATGATGTTGCCTTCATCCAAAGTTGGTGCTATCGATGTCTGAGAGAGCTGTACACACTCACTTGTTTCCCCTTCCAAACCAACTGACGACCTACCAAGCAAACTGCCTGTTGCGGTTACAGTGGTGGAAGTTGTGGGTGGAAAAACAGGTGTGACAGCTGTCCCCACAGTCCTAGAAGATGACGAGCGCGCGGATGCACTGGAAGGGGCAGGCGGTGGATGGTTCGCTCCGCTAGGCCGCATTGCAGCACGGTGAGCTTCCCATCGGGCCATATGATATTTATTCATGTGACGATTCATGGAAGAAGTTGTCAAACTGCTGAGGTTTTGACCTCTACTAAGAGAACCATGACAAATTTTACAGATCACATAATTTGGGCGATCTTTTTCTATGTCAAAAAAGGACCTGGCTAGGCAAGGCTTAGAGGCCATGCGACCTGTTGATCCACCCCGAATAATGCTCAGAGGCAGAGTGGTGGCTGAGGATGCAGTTGTAGACGTGCTACCAGTGCTCCGACTGTGTCCAGGAAGGCGCCAGGTTACTTCGACGTCGGTTGCATCCTCCTCCACCGCCTCTGTTGACCTCCTCGAGTGTCTGACTGTGGGTTGACAGTAGGTGTGATCTAGAACTTAATCATCAATTGTTGTGTTTGCACTCCCCTACCCCTCAGACCGAGTTTCTTCTTGCCCTGACCGAATATTTAAGTTGTCATCCCAATCGGGTATCTGCGTCTCATCTTCATCAGTATGTTCCTCATTGCCTATAACCACAGTTGTTGGAAAGGCAGCATTTTGGTAGCCAACAGTTTGCATATGATGAAAGTCAACCTCCAAGCCATTTCATGCCCTTCTAAAAGCATGTAAAACACAGCGAGGGGACTCCAACCACAGTCTCCCTCGTTGCCACTAACTGGGCCACACACACCCCACTTGACTGGCATCGGTTGAGCCCCCTTTTGAAAAAGAAAAAGATGCTTTGCATGAAGCACTCTCAAAAATACGCGTGCCTTTCCCGTCCCCTGGCTGACCCAGGGGAAGAAAAGTCCTCTGAGAGCCATGACTTGTTCATCTTGGTTCTTTTAGAGACACAGCGAGGGGACTCCAACCACAGTCTCCCTCGTTGCCACTAACTGGGCCACACACACCCCACTTGACTGGCATCGGTTGAGCCCCCTTTTGAAAAAGAAAAAGATGCTTTGCATGAAGCACTCTCAAAAATACGCGTGCCTTTCCCGTCCCCTGGCTGACCCAGGGGAAGAAAAGTCCTCTGAGAGCCATGACTTGTTCATCTTGGTTCTTTTAGAGACACAGCGAGGGGACTCCAACCACAGTCTCCCTCGTTGCCACTAACTGGGCCACACACACCCCACTTGACTGGCATCGGTTGACCCCCCCTTTTGACAAAGAAAAAGATGCTTTGCATGAAGCACTCTCAAAAATACGCGTGCCTTTCCCGTCCCCTGGCTGACCCAGGGGAAGAAAAGTCCTCTGAGAGCCATGACTTGTTCATCTTGGTTCTTTTAGAGACACAGCGAGGGGACTCCAACCACAGTCTCCCTCGTTGCCACTAACTGGGCCACACACACCCCACTTGACTGGCATCGGTTGACCCCCCCTTTTGACAAAGAAAAAGATGCTTTGCATGAAGCACTCTCAAAAATACGCGTGCCTTTCCCGTCCCCTGGCTGACCCAGGGGAAGAAAAGTCCTCTGAGAGCCATGACTTGTTCATCTTGGTTCTTTTAGAGACACAGCGAGGGGACTCCAACCACAGTCTCCCTCGTTGCCACTAACTGGGCCACACACACCCCACTTGACTGGCATCGGTTGACCCCCCCTTTTGACAAAGAAAAAGATGCTTTGCATGAAGCACTCTCAAAAATACGCGTGCCTTTCCCGTCCCCTGGCTGACCCAGGGGAAGAAAAGTCCTCTGAGAGCCATGACTTGTTCATCTTGGTTCTTTTAGAGACACAGCGAGGGGACTCCAACCACAGTCTCCCTCGTTGCCACTAACTGGGCCACACACACCCCACTTGACTGGCATCGGTTGACCCCCCCTTTTGACAAAGAAAAAGATGCTTTGCATGAAGCACTCTCAAAAATACGCGTGCCTTTCCCGTCCCCTGGCTGACCCAGGGGAAGAAAAGTCCTCTGAGAGCCATGACTTGTTCATCTTGGTTCTTTTAGAGACACAGCGAGGGGACTCCAACCACAGTCTCCCTCGTTGCCACTAACTGGGCCACACACACCCCACTTGACTGGCATCGGTTGAGCCCCCTTTTGAAAAAGAAAAAGATGCTTTGCATGAAGCACTCTCAAAAATACGCGTGCCTTTCCCGTCCCCTGGCTGACCCAGGGGAAGAAAAGTCCTCTGAGAGCCATGACTTGTTCATCTTGGTTCTTTTAGAGACACAGCGAGGGGACTCCAACCACAGTCTCCCTCGTTGCCACTAACTGGGCCACACACACCCCACTTGACTGGCATCGGTTGACCCCCCCTTTTGACAAAGAAAAAGATGCTTTTCATGAAGCACTCTCAAAAATACGCGTGCCTTTCCCGTCCCCTGGCTGACCCAGGGGAAGAAAAGTCCTCTGAGAGCCATGACTTGTTCATCTTGGTTCTTTTAGAGACACAGCGAGGGGACTCCAACCACAGTCTCCCTCGTTGCCACTAACTGGGCCACACACACCCCACTTGACTGGCATCGGTTGAGCCCCCTTTTGAAAAAGAAAAAGATGCTTTGCATGAAGCACTCTCAAAAATACGCGTGCCTTTCCCGTCCCCTGGCTGACCCAGGGGAAGAAAAGTCCTCTGAGAGCCATGACTTGTTCATCTTGGTTCTTTTAGAGACACAGCGAGGGGACTCCAACCACAGTCTCCCTCGTTGCCACTAACTGGGCCACACACACCCCACTTGACTGGCATCGGTTGACCCCCCCTTTTGACAAAGAAAAAGATGCTTTTCATGAAGCACTCTCAAAAATACGCGTGCCTTTCCCGTCCCCTGGCTGACCCAGGGGAAGAAAAGTCCTCTGAGAGCCATGACTTGTTCATCTTGGTTCTTTTAGAGACACAGCGAGGGGACTCCAACCACAGTCTCCCTCGTTGCCACTAACTGGGCCACACACACCCCACTTGACTGGCATCGGTTGAGCCCCCTTTTGAAAAAGAAAAAGATGCTTTGCATGAAGCACTCTCAAAAATACGCGTGCCTTTCCCGTCCCCTGGCTGACCCAGGGGAAGAAAAGTCCTCTGAGAGCCATGACTTGTTCATCTTGGTTCTTTTAGAGACACAGCGAGGGGACTCCAACCACAGTCTCCCTCGTTGCCACTAACTGGGCCACACACACCCCACTTGACTGGCATCGGTTGACCCCCCCTTTTGACAAAGAAAAAGATGCTTTGCATGAAGCACTCTCAAAAATACGCGTGCCTTTCCCGTCCCCTGGCTGACCCAGGGGAAGAAAAGTCCTCTGAGAGCCATGACTTGTTCATCTTGGTTCTTTTAGAGACACAGCGAGGGGACTCCAACCACAGTCTCCCTCGTTGCCACTAACTGGGCCACACACACCCCACTTGACTGGCATCGGTTGACCCCCCCTTTTGACAAAGAAAAAGATGCTTTGCATGAAGCACTCTCAAAAATACGCGTGCCTTTCCCGTCCCCTGGCTGACCCAGGGGAAGAAAAGTCCTCTGAGAGCCATGACTTGTTCATCTTGGTTCTTTTAGAGACACAGCGAGGGGACTCCAACCACAGTCTCCCTCGTTGCCACTAACTGGGCCACACACACCCCACTTGACTGGCATCGGTTGAGCCCCCTTTTGAAAAAGAAAAAGATGCTTTGCATGAAGCACTCTCAAAAATACGCGTGCCTTTCCCGTCCCCTGGCTGACCCAGGGGAAGAAAAGTCCTCTGAGAGCCATGACTTGTTCATCTTGGTTCTTTTAGAGACACAGCGAGGGGACTCCAACCACAGTCTCCCTCGTTGCCACTAACTGGGCCACACACACCCCACTTGACTGGCATCGGTTGACCCCCCCTTTTGACAAAGAAAAAGATGCTTTTCATGAAGCACTCTCAAAAATACGCGTGCCTTTC
The DNA here is from genome assembly GCF_048569485.1 of Anomaloglossus baeobatrachus. NCBI lineage: Eukaryota > Metazoa > Chordata > Amphibia > Anura > Aromobatidae > Anomaloglossus > Anomaloglossus baeobatrachus. Next base: position 91,453,801 of record NC_134357.1, read on the forward strand.
CCGTCCCCTGGCTGACCCAGGGGAAGAAAAGTCCTCTGAGAGCCATGACTTGTTCATCTTGGTTCTTTTAGAGACACAGCGAGGGGACTCCAACCACAGTCTCCCTCGTTGCCACTAACTGGGCCACACACACCCCACTTGACTGGCATCGGTTGAGCCCCCTTTTGAAAAAGAAAAAGATGCTTTGCATGAAGCACTCTCAAAAATACGCGTGCCTTTCCCGTCCCCTGGCTGACCCAGGGGAAGAAAAGTCCTCTGAGAGCCATGACTTGTTCATCTTGGTTCTTTTAGAGACACAGCGAGGGGACTCCAACCACAGTCTCCCTCGTTGCCACTAACTGGGCCACACACACCCCACTTGACTGGCATCGGTTGACCCCCCCTTTTGACAAAGAAAAAGATGCTTTTCATGAAGCACTCTCAAAAATACGCGTGCCTTTCCCGTCCCCTGGCTGACCCAGGGGAAGAAAAGTCCTCTGAGAGCCATGACTTGTTCATCTTGGTTCTTTTAGAGACACAGCGAGGGGACTCCAACCACAGTCTCCCTCGTTGCCACTAACTGGGCCACACACACCCCACTTGACTGGCATCGGTTGAGCCCCCTTTTGAAAAAGAAAAAGATGCTTTGCATGAAGCACTCTCAAAAATACGCGTGCCTTTCCCGTCCCCTGGCTGACCCAGGGGAAGAAAAGTCCTCTGAGAGCCATGACTTGTTCATCTTGGTTCTTTTAGAGACACAGCGAGGGGACTCCAACCACAGTCTCCCTCGTTGCCACTAACTGGGCCACACACACCCCACTTGACTGGCATCGGTTGACCCCCCCTTTTGACAAAGAAAAAGATGCTTTGCATGAAGCACTCTCAAAAATACGCGTGCCTTTCCCGTCCCCTGGCTGACCCAGGGGAAGAAAAGTCCTCTGAGAGCCATGACTTGTTCATCTTGGTTCTTTTAGAGACACAGCGAGGGGACTCCAACCACAGTCTCCCTCGTTGCCACTAACTGGGCCACACACACCCCACTTGACTGGCATCGGTTGACCCCCCCTTTTGACAAAGAAAAAGATGCTTTGCATGAAGCACTCTCAAAAATACGCGTGCCTTTCCCGTCCCCTGGCTGACCCAGGGGAAGAAAAGTCCTCTGAGAGCCATGACTTGTTCATCTTGGTTCTTTTAGAGACACAGCGAGGGGACTCCAACCACAGTCTCCCTCGTTGCCACTAACTGGGCCACACACACCCCACTTGACTGGCATCGGTTGAGCCCCCTTTTGAAAAAGAAAAAGATGCTTTGCATGAAGCACTCTCAAAAATACGCGTGCCTTTCCCGTCCCCTGGCTGACCCAGGGGAAGAAAAGTCCTCTGAGAGCCATGACTTGTTCATCTTGGTTCTTTTAGAGACACAGCGAGGGGACTCCAACCACAGTCTCCCTCGTTGCCACTAACTGGGCCACACACACCCCACTTGACTGGCATCGGTTGACCCCCCCTTTTGACAAAGAAAAAGATGCTTTTCATGAAGCACTCTCAAAAATACGCGTGCCTTTCCCGTCCCCTGGCTGACCCAGGGGAAGAAAAGTCCTCTGAGAGCCATGACTTGTTCATCTTGGTTCTTTTAGAGACACAGCGAGGGGACTCCAACCACAGTCTCCCTCGTTGCCACTAACTGGGCCACACACACCCCACTTGACTGGCATCGGTTGAGCCCCCTTTTGAAAAAGAAAAAGATGCTTTGCATGAAGCACTCTCAAAAATACGCGTGCCTTTCCCGTCCCCTGGCTGACCCAGGGGAAGAAAAGTCCTCTGAGAGCCATGACTTGTTCATCTTGGTTCTTTTAGAGACACAGCGAGGAGACTCCAACCACAGTCTCCCTCGTTGCCACTAACTGGGCCACACACACCCCACTTGACTGGCATCGGTTGACCCCCCCTTTTGACAAAGAAAAAGATGCTTTGCATGAAGCACTCTCAAAAATACGCGTGCCTTTCCCGTCCCCTGGCTGACCCAGGGGAAGAAAAGTCCTCTGAGAGCCATGACTTGTTCATCTTGGTTCTTTTAGAGACACAGCGAGGGGACTCCAACCACAGTCTCCCTCGTTGCCACTAACTGGGCCACACACACCCCACTTGACTGGCATCGGTTGACCCCCCCTTTTGACAAAGAAAAAGATGCTTTGCATGAAGCACTCTCAAAAATACGCGTGCCTTTCCCGTCCCCTGGCTGACCCAGGGGAAGAAAAGTCCTCTGAGAGCCATGACTTGTTCATCTTGGTTCTTTTAGAGACACAGCGAGGGGACTCCAACCACAGTCTCCCTCGTTGCCACTAACTGGGCCACACACACCCCACTTGACTGGCATCGGTTGAGCCCCCTTTTGAAAAAGAAAAAGATGCTTTGCATGAAGCACTCTCAAAAATACGCGTGCCTTTCCCGTCCCCTGGCTGACCCAGGGGAAGAAAAGTCCTCTGAGAGCCATGACTTGTTCATCTTGGTTCTTTTAGAGACACAGCGAGGGGACTCCAACCACAGTCTCCCTCGTTGCCACTAACTGGGCCACACACACCCCACTTGACTGGCATCGGTTGAGCCCCCTTTTGACAAAGAAAAAGATGCTTTGCATGAAGCACTCTCAAAAATACGCGTGCCTTTCGCCTCCCCTGGCTGACCCAGGGGAAGAAAAGTCCTCTGAGAGCCAGGTCCACATTGTCAGTGGACAGACACGTGTGCTTATCTGCCAGCAGACCCCCAGCAGCACTGAAGACAGGTTCCGAGAGAACGCTGGCTGCAGGACACGACAAGATCCTCAAGGCGTACGTGGCGAGCTCAGGCAATTTATCCAGATTGGAAGCCTAAAATGAGCAGGGCTCAAGTTGCACAATAATGGAATCGATGTTTCTTTGCATATACTCATATATCTGTGTGTCTCCCTCTTTTTCCTTGTCCAGCTGTTTTGTTTTCACATGAGTATATGTCCTTGTCACTTTCCCATGTGTTTGTGTTATGTTGTGAGTTGTTTGTCACCTTTTGGACACCTTTCAGGGTGTTTTCTAGGTGTTTTACTGTGTTTGTGATTGCCTGCCATTGTTTCCTATGGGCTCGAGTTCGGTTCGTCGAACGTTCGACGAGCCGAACTCGAGCCAGACCCCCCGTTCGGCGAACCGCCTCGAGCCGAACCGGGACCGGTTCGCTCATCTCTACTGGCTATGTCCTGGATAGCAAACATGTGTTGAATATTATTTCTCAGATGAAATGGCAAGATAATTTTAGTTGGTTAACTTGTGATGTGCAATCTTTGTATACATCCATTCCACATTCCCTTGCCATTTTAGCGTTGAAAGATTTGCTCAAAAAATATTCTGACTACTCACTTGAATTACAGGACTATTTGATTGACGTAACTGAGTTTTTACTCAAAAACAACTATTTTACCTTTTTAAATAAAGGATATATTCAGTTACAGGGATGTTCAATGGGCGCACGGTTTTCCCCCTCTCTAGCAGGCATATTTATGTTTTGGTGGGAAGAACAATATATTTTTAATCAGTGCAATCCTTTTTTCTCGGATATAGCATTATATCTGAGATTTATAGATGATGTACTTATTGTATGGCAAAATCCAAACAAAAAAATTGAGGATTTCATATCATACATTAATAATAATGCCCATAATCTTTTTTTCACTTTTTTTCATGATGTATCAAAAATTAATTTTTTGGATATACAATTCCATGGGAAGGGTGATAATGGAGAAATTAATTGTAGTCTTTATAGAAAACCCATATCAGGCAACTCACTATTACATGCGGGAAGTTGCCATCCAAAGCATGTTATAAATAACATCCCTACAGGTGAATATGTCCGTGCTAGGAGATGTTGCAACACCCAAAATGGTTTTGAGGTAGAATGCAGCACTATTGAAAAAAGGTTTTTGGCAAGAGGGTATAAAATGACAAATCTCCAGAAAGCCAAAACCAAGGCAATCAAAGTGAGTAGGTCACAATATTTGGACATGAATAAAACCAGAGATAATCCCCAGAAAGAATTGTCAGTTGTTTTTTCAACAACATACAGTAAAAATTATTATGATGTAATCAAAATTATTAAAAAATATTTACCCATTTTATCTACAGATGACACATTACACAAAATCTTAAAAAATGGAGTTAAATTTGTTTCAAAAAGGAACATTACATTGGGATCCATGTTATCACCTAGTGATCATATGAATAGGTGCGGTTCCACTAAAAAAGAAAAAAACACTGGCAATTGGTTACCCAGCACAGGCTCTTTCAAATGTGGCCACAGATCGTGTGGACTATGCGGTTATATGTCAAATGTGAAGGAATTTTCTTCATTTACAGATAAAAAAACGTATAAAATAATGTCACTCATAAACTGCAGTTCAGACCATGTGGTTTATTTAATATCGTGTACTATTTGCCAGTTACAATATATAGGCAGCACTTGTCGTTCTCTCAGAAAGAGGATATCTGAACACATTTATGATGTTAATAATGCCACCACCAGAAAATTATCAGGAGCGTCTCAACATTTTCGCGACGCACATGCAGGTAATTTAACAGGCATGAAAGTCAATGCCATTGAAAAAATTCAACTACCTAGAAGGGGTGGAAATTTGAAAGATATCCTCTTTCAGAGAGAAATAAAATGGATGTTTTTAATGGGCACAAGATTTCCAAAAGGTTTAAATAAAAGAAATGAATTGATGTTTGCATATTAATCTGGCTAAAAAAATACTTTGTATATATATAAGTGTTATAAGCATTATATGGAGTGATATAACTCAAGGGGTTAATGTTTTTGTAATTGTCTTGCTCTCTCCTTGCATTTGATCACATGTTTGGGTTCAGCCCTTTTTAAACAGTTCTGTGACTAGATGGTTTAGAGACTGAATAAGAACTGGATGTTCGAAACGCGTCCTCTCTGACATGGGCTTGACCACCATAGCATGGACTTTTTAATGATAAGAAAATAAAGGAAGTTTTATTTTAAAGAACAAAATGCCTGGAGTTTTGTGCTGGTGAAATCCCTCAACCAATTTCCATCCAGGACTGTATGCAGAAGTTTTTTGCCCCCTGAAAAAATTATGTGGGCTTCGCCATATTTTTGTATGCTAGCCAGGTACAGCAGGCAGGTACAGCTGCCCCCAACCCCCAGTTGCCTATTTGTACCCGGCTGGGAACCAAAAATAAAGGGAAGCCCTTTTTTTATTATTTCATGAATTTTATGAAATAATTAGAAAACAAATGACGTAGGCTTCGCCCCATTTTTGTGTCCAGCCAGGTACAACTAGGCAGCTGGGGATTGGAATCCGCAGCACAGGTTGGCCTGAGCTTTCTGGGCCCCACTGCTGCGAATTGCAGTCTGCAGCCGCCTCAGAAAATGGCATTTTCATAGAAGCGCCATCTTCTGGCGCTGTATCCAACTCTTCGAGCACCTGCCTGCTATACCTGGCTAGCATACCAATATATGGCGAAGCTCACGTCATTTTTTTGTAGTTTTTTGGCAAAAAAAATAAAAAATGCTTCCCTGGATTTTCCATTGCCAGTGAAGGTAACACCAAGCAGTGGCGGTTAGCAGCCAGTAGCTGCTTGGATTACCCTTAGCTAGCAATACAAAAAATGCAGCGGGAGCCCATATATATTTTTTTTAATTATTTATTTAAATAACTAAAAATAAAATGGGCTTCCCTGTATTTTGATTGCCGGACATCACAGTGCTGTAAAAATAAATCTTTAAAAAAATGACGTAGCGCTCCGCGGTATTTTTGATTCTCAGCGCAGATAAAGCAGACAGCTATGGGTTGCCACCCCCATCTGCCTGCCGTTACCTTGGTTGGCAATCAAAATACAGGGAAGCCCATTAATTTTTTCTATTTAAAAAAATAGTTAAAAAAAAATGACGTTGGGTCCCCCCATTTTTGATAGCCAGCTAGGGTAAAGCAGACGGCTGTAGCCTGAAAACCACAGCTGGCAGCTTTACCATGGTTGGGGATCCAATGTGGAGGTCCCCTCAGGCTCTTTTTTATAATTATTTTATAAATATTAATAATTACACAATAAAAGTAGGGTCCCCCCCAAATTGGATCACCAGCCAAGGTAAAGCGGACAGCTGTGGTCTGGTATTCTCAGGGTGGGAAGGTCCATAGTTATTGGGCCTTCACAGCCTAAAAATAGCAGGCCGCAGGCACCCCAGACGTGGCGCATCCACTAGATACCCAACATCATAAACTGTCAGTACTAACAAAAAAAAAAAATCGACAAAAGAAATTTATTTGAAAACACAGTCCCCAAAACATTTCCTCTTTCACCAATTTATTGTAAGAAAAAAAATAAAGGGGTCCCACGACGACTCTGGACCATCTAGAATATGGGGGGGAGACACTCAGGGAACGTATCCCCCATTTTCTAGGAGTGCGGACCCTTCATGTGAGGAGTGTGGGTGCAATGAATCTGCACTCACTCTCCCCGAGTCCACAGCAGTAGAGTCCATGTCGTAATGGTTGCTACCAAAGCTGCAATGCCCTGCTCATGAGGTAAGGGCATGCCTAATCAGGAGAACTACTGTAGAGGAAGCTCTGCTCACTGGTTTATAGGTGCTCAGAGGTAATAATAGATAAAATTAGTGAGTAACCTCGGCACTCTAAATCTCCCAGACTAAGTCAGTAAGTCACAATGGATAGTAATGCAAAATCACTCTTTATTGGTCCGTATTAAGAAAAATTTTTTTTTCATAAGCATATATGTTTTTGTCCAAAACAAGTTACAAATGACGTTTCGGCCTGAGCCTTCGTCAGATTGGACTTATCTGCATGTAATCATGAAAAATGACAATAATCAGTATCACATAAGAGTGAGAGAACAATAACATAAACTCGAACAATGTAGAGGTACAATTGGGATGCAGCAAAAAAATTGCAACACAGCAAGAAATGAAACACATGATACAAATGTCATAATACAGTACAAGGACAATATAGTAATGACAAATATGGGGTCAGAGTAGGCTTAGACAGCTCTGGTACGAAAGAGATGTCAATCATAAAGTAACATGTGCAGTAGGTGTAGAGCTACACTATGCATGGCAGAGCTAATGGGTAGACCGACCATAGAAAAAGAACGGAGAAAAAGTGGAGAAAAAGTGGAGAAAAAGTGGAGAAAAAAATGGAGAAAAAAATGTAGAAAAAGTGGAGAAAAAAATGTAGAAAAAGTGGAGAAAAAAATGTAGAAAAAGTGGAGAAAAAAGTGGAGAAAAAAGTGGAGAAAAAAGTGGAGAAAAAAGTGGAGAAAAAATGGAGAAAAAGTGGAGAAAAAGTGGAGAAAAAGTGGAGAAAAAAATGTAGAAAAAGTGGAGAAAAAATGGAGAAAAAGTGGAGAAAAGGTGGAGAAAAAGTGGAGAAAAAAGTGGAGAAAAAAGTGGAGAAAAAGTGGAGAAAAAGTGGAGAAAAAAATGTAGAAAAAGTGGAGAAAAAATGGAGAAAAAGTGGAGAAAAGGTGGAGAAAAAGTGGAGAAGAAGTGGAGAAGTGGAGAAAAAGTGGAGAAAAAATGGAGAAAAAGTTGAAAAAAAGTGGAGAAAAAGTGGAGAAAAAGTGGAGAAAAAGTGGAGAAAAAATGGAGAAAAAGTGGAGAAAAAATGGAGAAAAAGTGGAGAAAAAGTGGAGAAAAAGTGGAGAAAAAGTGGAGAAAAAATGGAGAAAAAGTTGAAAAAAGTGGAGAAAAAGTGGAGAAAAAATGTAGAAAAAGTGGAGAAAAAATGTAGAAAAAGTGGAGGAAAAAGTGGAGAAAAAGTGGAGAAAAGGTGGTGAAAAAGTGGAGAAAAAATGGAGAAAAAGTGGAGAAAAAATGTAGAAAAAGTGGAGAAAAAGTGGAGAAAAAGTGGAGAAGAAGTGGAGAAGTGGAGAAGAAGTGTTTGTTCATGCCAGATGGTAGATAAATAATTTTTTACCGGCGCTGTCATTTACTGTAACGTGATCATCGGTGTACGGTGTATACCTGTGATCACGTGAGCGGGGACCGGAAAAACCGTCCTGAATCATGATCTCCAGGGTCTCAGCTAGCCCTGAAACCCCGGAGATTTTCTGACGCTGGGGGGGGCGTTATTCACTTATTTCTGCCTGCTGTTTATAAACAGCAGATCAGAATAAGGCTACATTAAGGCTAAGTTCACACATCCTGTGTTTTGCATCAGTCACAATCCGTCGCCTTGGGGAATTACGGTATCCTGCAAAATATTTTGCAGGAATCCTGTATTTCCCCATAGACTTCTATTAGCGACGGATTGCGACTGATGACCCTGCGTTGCATCCGCTGCGTCGCGGTCCGTCGTTTTTGACTGACCGCCGAGCGGGGAGCAACGCAGAATGTAACGTTTTTCGGGCCGTCAAAATTAACGCGCCGCGCAGGAATCCGTCGCCATCCGTCAAGCTTGTAATGCATGTCTATGGTGCTGGATTCCGTCGTAATCCGTCTTACAACGGAATCCAGCGCAGGATTCCGTCATGCTCTACTGAGCATGCCCAGCATGCTTGGCACGCCCACTGGGCTGTCCCAAACACAGACGGATCATGACTGATCCGTCAAAAAACGGACGCACAGCGGATGTAACGGACGCAACTGATCCGTTTTTTCACAGGATTCCTGTGAAAGGAATCCTGTGAAAAACACATCAGTTGCATCAGTTGACATCTTGAAAATGACTGATCCGTTGCTGACGGACCTGACGGATTGAAAACACAGGATGTGTGAACTTAGCCTAACACGACCGATCCATTTTTGCGGTCTGCAAAAAACAGTCCGTTTTTTTTCACGGGTGCATCCGTGTGGCATTCGTTTCCGTTCCGTAGACGGTCCGTATGTCATCTGTTTGTCATCCGTGTGCCTTCCGTTTTTTTTGTGTACTGCAAAAAAACTGAAGGAGGGTAAATGCATAAATTTACCCAGGATCCATAGCTTCATTCTACATGAGGCGGTCACATGTTCCCTCCAGTGCCATTTTCTACTGGTTTATACAGCATAGAGCGCTCTGGTGATTTTCTTGTGCTTGTGCACTTCATATCAGTCTTTTCTGTCATTATAATGGCAGAAAGACACATAATGTCCCACTCTCCTGCATTTTGTAATTTTGCACCCTTTGGTGCCTTTCATGTGGCACTAAGGGGTGCTTAGCTTTGTATTTAGCCAAAAAAATGAAAAAAAAAATGACGTAGGGTTCCCCCTAGTTTTGTAGCCAGCTATGGTAAAGCAGACGGCTGCAGCCTACAGACCACAGCTGGCAACCTCACCTTGGCTGGTAATCCAAAACTGAGGGCACCCCACGCTGTTATTTTAAATTAAATAAATAATTAAAAAAAACACGTAGGGGTCCCCCCAAAATTGGATCACCAGCCAAGGTAAAGCAGACAGCTGGGGCCTGATATTCTCAGACTAGGGAGGTCCATGGTTATTGGACTCTCCCCAGCCTAAAAATAGCAGGCCACAGCCGCCCCAGAAGTGGCGCATCCATTAGATGCGCCAATCCTGGTGCTTCGCCCCAGCTCATCCCGCGCCCTGGTGCGGTGGCAAACGGGGTAATATATGGGGTTAATACCAGATGTGTAATGTCACCTGGCATCAAGCCCTGGGGTTGGTGAGGTCAGGCGTCTATCAGATACCCGACATCACCAACCCAGTCAGTAATAAAAAAAATAGACGACAAACACATTTTTATTTGAAAAAACACTCCCTAATACATTCCCTCTTTAACCAATTTATTAGAAAGAAAAACAAATCCAGGTCTGGTGTAATCCAAGGGGTTGCCATGACGATCCACACTGTCCCAGTCAATGAAGAGCAGAATGTTCCCCATTGGCTGGGAGAGCAGTGCAGTGACCTGAGCTAACATCAATAGGTCAGCCCAGGTCACTGCAGGGCATGACAAGTGCTTCTGTCAACGAGGTACATTACCTGCGCTGATCTCCTGCACTGCCGACAGCACCTGTCACTGAGTTCAATGACCGCCGCCTTCACAGCCAAGTATCGCGAGAGGCCCGTGACGTCACCGCTAGTCAGTCTCGGGTCGGAAGCGAGAGAAGGTGATGTGACAAGCGGCGGCCATGGAGGACAGTGACAGCGCTGAGGTCGGGATGGCGGGACTTCATCACCGCAGGTAAGCCGAGCGGGGCCATGTGTGCAGAGTGTGTGTGTGTGTGTGTGTGTGTGTGTACGTGTGTACATGCCGCGGGCAGGAGGGGGTGGAGCGAGCTGAGCGGGGAAGTGTGGGCTTCCTGCACGTAACTAGGATAAACATCGGGTTACTAACCAAAGCGCTTTGGTTGGATACCCGATGTTTATCTTGGTTACCACCTTCTGGCAGGCTGCCAGCGATGGCTCCTGCACACTGTAGCTGTAAAAAGCCCTGCTTTTTGCTGCTAGAACCGTTCTCGAACGTATCTAGAACTATCGAGCTTTTGCAAAAAAGCTCGAGTTCTAGTTCGATCTAGAACAGCCCCCAAAATCACTCGAGCCGCGAACTGGAGAACCACGAACCGCGAACCGCGCTCAACTCTAGTAACGGGGCCTTAACTGTCACTAGCTAAAAATAATTACTGCTACCACATGAGTGCTAATCTACATTAAGATTTCTATCTGCCAGTAATTCTGAGTTTAGTCACTTTCAAGACAGTTTACAAACTTTTTATGCTTAATAGTATATCCATCTCCAAAATAGCCTCTTAAGAAAAGAAGACAAATTCTAGTGCCACATATTGGATGTAACAATCCTAAAAGTTTACTACAGGATGAACACAAGGATGGGCACATTACTACAAGCAGACAAGGGTCGGCACATTATTACAAGATGAGGACAAGGATGGGCACATTACTGCAGGATGAGGATCAGGATCTGCACATTACTACAGGATAAGTACAAGGATGGACACATTACTACAGGATGAGGACAAGGATGGGCACAATACTACATGGGGACAAGGATGGGTACATTACTACAGGATGGGGACCTGGATGGAAACATTTCTACAAGGGGACAAGGATGGGCATATTACTACAAGATGGGCACTTACTACAGGATGGGGACAAGGGCACATTACTACAAGGGGACAAGACTGGGTTCATTTAATGAGCCTTGCTACATGACATCGGATAAGAGGCCAAACCGCAGCTCTATTTGCACGTGTTACAAAGGTTTTGCCTTTCCTCAGTGCAAAGCTGGAGGACTAATTTGGCAAGGTGAGAGGCTTCTGAAGGGGAGTTTAAATAGGGAACGTTTCTCCTTGTGGAGAGTGCCAAGCTAGTGCAAAAAGATTTATAGGCCATGTAGTGCTCCTCTGGGGACTTAAATATACAAATACACTCTTCAGAGAGGAAAGGGACTTAACTTCAAGGTTTAAAAGGGTTGTCCACTACTAGGACATCTCCTTCTAATTCCATGTTTCCCCCAGGTAAACTATAAAAGCCTATACTCATTGCCATTCCAGTGGTCCAACAGTTCACGTTCCCAGGACTAACGTGATGTTGTGATGTTACGCGAGCCCCGTGTCCAATCAGTGGCGGCTTCTGTCTCCCCGCCTTCGGACCAAACAAGTTAATCAACAGGAAGTGAGCACTACAACTGCACTCACTTCCTGTTGGTTGTTCAATTGATCTGAAGATGGGGAGACAGATGCTGGCACTGATTGGACAAAGGGATCACGGGACATTACATGAGCCCCAGTTACACAAGTACTGACACCGCTGAAACTGCACCAGTACAGGAGGTGAGTATAGGTTTTTACATTTTACCTGAGGAAACATATAGAATCAGAAGGGTTAGTCCTAGTAGTGGACAACCCCTTTAATATTTATTTTTAGCGTTCCAATATCCAATAGGTGGTGCTAGAGTTCCTGTTATCATCCTCTATGAAAAGGCTAATTAATTCACAGAGGAGAATTGCACGGCCTATACATCTGGATTGGTGCGCTCCACAAGTAGAAACGTTTACCCTTAGAATATACATCAATGTTCAAATTGTTGTCAAATTTTGCATTCTGGGAGATTTATATAAGAAGAAGAGAATAATGGTAGAACTGTAAACTGGGGCTACATAGTGACATTGACTGTTATGCGGGCGTCACACGGTACGATATATCGGGCGATATGTCGGTGGGGCATCGTTTGACATATCGTAGCGTGTGACAGCTGCGAGCGATAGTGAACGAGCAAAAATACTCACCTTATCGTTGCTCGTTGACACGTCACTCATTTTCAAAAAGTCGTTTCATCTTCTGTGCGCCGGTTGTTCATCGTTCCTGGGGCAGCACACATCGCTCCGTGTGACACCCCGGGAACGATGTACACAGCTTACCTGCGTCCCGCCAGCAATACAGAAGGAAGGAGGTGGGCGGAATGTTTACGTCTCGCTCATCTCCGCCCCTCCGTGTCTATTGGCCGGCCGCTGTGTGACGTCGCTGTGACGGCGAACGTCCCTCTCCCTTCAGGAAGAGGATGTTCGCCACCCACAGCGTGGTCGTCCGGGAGGTAAGTACGTGTGACAGGGGGTTAACGACTTTGTGCGCCACAGGCAACTAATTGCCCATGACGTACAAACAACGGGGGCGGTTACGATCGCTCGTGCGATCGCACGATAGATCGTCCCGTGTGACGCCCGCATTACACTTGTTATGTGACCAAAATTAACTAGGTGTCGCTGGTACATTGAAGCGCAATACAAGTGAATGGGGTGCATTGCGGCTCTGAGTTTGCTGCCACTGTGACAAGCAAGTGGCAAAAAGTCCGAAGCAATTGGATTTCTTTCCACTTGCTTGTCCCGATTGCAGTGCTCTAGGGATGGGTCGCAATGCAACCCGATATATTTGTAATTTTGTGAAAGATGAGACGGGTACCTTTCGACAGAGCTGTCCCCAATGTAAAGAAACAAACATACTAATTATTTATATTTTACATTTTTATATCTTTTCTAATCGTAATTAGGGTTAGCGTTAAGTTTAAGTTATAAAAATACTGCATTTTTTGAATTATAAGACGCACTTTTCAGCCACCAAAATTGTGGGGAAGATGGGTGTGCGCCTTATAAGCCAAATGTAGTTCTCCAGGGGGCGCAGGGCGGAGGAGCAGGGTCATAGGAAGCTGGCGGCTTCACAAGTGGAGCAATGTTGCAGGCCCTAGGCTGTGAGGAGGGGGTGTACTGGCGGCGTGAGGCAGTCACCATTAATCTCTTGTTGACAAACGCGATGTTCTTCAGGAATATGGTTCCGAACTCAGCTCTCTGTGATATCAATCTGTGCATGCACTGCCATCAACGTCATTTTTATGAGGTGCATCATTGGGAGATTTATGGATCCTGCCTCTCGCTGCCAGTACACCCCCTCCTCACAGCCCAGGGCCTGTAGAATCGCCCCACTTGTGCCTCCGTTGGCTTCGTATGACCCCGCTTCACCAACCCCGTAAAGCTACATTCAGCTTATAAGACGAACCATAATAATACAAGACATCCCATTTTTACATGAAAAAAATATTTTTTTTCCTATTTCTTCTTCTAAATTTGGGGTGCGTCTTATAATCCGGTGCGTCTTATAATCCAAAACAAATACACTAGTTGTGTAAAGGGCTACAAAAAAGTAAAAAATATTTTATAAGAATTTATAACTATGTTATGTCAGATTTCAGCAATAAAAAACAAAACAAAAATCTACAGGTCCAATGGGCAAACAATACCCAAATGTGTATACATTAGGATATATAGTGATGAAAACATTGTGCTTTGAAAAGGTTTATTCTGTTAAGTTTATCCCATGTATCCCTACAACGTAAGGTTTCTCTATATTCAAGTTTTGAAAATAGAATTTCCATTTTAAAATAAATGACATCAACATATTTTAGATCATATACTAGTCTGAAAAAGAAACATACCAACTTATTTGATATCCACATTCTGAGAACAAATAGAAAAATAAAGCTAGAGGCGTAGTAAGAAAAAATAAAACAATATTTATTTAAAACTATTACACAGGAAATTGGGGAAAAATGTGTTTTTTCACATTTGTCTTGCATTTTTTGTAAGATTTGCATAAAAAACACAGAAAATGATGTCTGTAGTATCAGTGTTTTGCAATGAGATATCTGGCTACTATGAAATGAATCATTTGTATGCTTGGCGCATACACAGCATACATGCAATATGCAATAAAATGTAACTGCTCCATTTGAAAGATTGCTATTGATTGGGATGTATGCTGCTATTTTAGGCAACCTTAATAGGCGTAGTATGCACCGCTGAGTAACAGAGCCTCCTACAGACACTATTAAAGAGATTGCAGCTATGTAAAAGTGAACATAATGTATCCAAACCCTTATTTTTTTCGAACAAATTCTTAGGTTTCTCAGTGGTAACAGGACATCACTCATGTACAGTGCAAGCTAGTGGTACCCATATCATTGATCATCCAATGTACAATGTGTAGGTGTAGGTGTGTATGATATCGCTTTTTCTCTTTTTCTAGTTCTAATGTAAAACTTTAGAATCTAGTAAAGCATGATGATGGTATGGTTCATGTCATCACACTTTAAAGAGGACTTTTCACCAAATTTTTTTAAGCTGAGCCGAACACACAATCTAAGGCCTCATTCAGATGTCAGTGTTGTACTCACGTATGTGTCTGTGTGCTGACATCCGTTTGGTATATGTTTGTCATCCGTGTTTCACATGCGTGAAAAATATGGATGGTATTGTAATTAAGGGTTTGATGTGGAAAAGGTGTGAAAACTTTGTCATTTCCCATTAAAACTTGCAAATGATATTGCTTTCTGCCTTTCAAGATTTGACTTGTGTGTTTGTGGTTGTTATGCACACATCTGGAATATATCGTAAAAAATTGTCTAACTAAAAACTATTACACATGACCCGTCCGGTTCTTGCACAGACTAAAGGTCCCAGGTGCGCACTCCCCCATGGCCCCTGCGCAGACTAAAACAAAGCTACCTGGAGGACTAAGATGACCACTGGGACCTTTGCTTTCTAAGCGGCCATCGAGGGTTCCACCTACCTCCTAAAGAATCTGGGGGAAGGTTTTAGAGTAAAAACAAGGTAACCAAAAGTAATAATGTGCCAGGAGGAATGCTAGGCAAACAGGCTGTAATTCCAAGCAGGACCCATTTCAGAAATATTACCAGTAAGAAATGGAAACCCGGGAAAGCTTTAAATAGCTACACCAGCCGGGTGTAGCCAGATTTAGTTACAGGATTGGCAACACTTGTTGGCCGAAAGGCGTTGAACTAACAAACAAAGTGTTTAGAACAAGGAAAGCGACCGAACCTGACTATGGCTCAGCAGAGAGGGAAACAGAGCACAGCACAGGAGCCTAAAGCCTGCTTTACACGCTGCAATGTATCTTACAATGTGTCGGCGGGGTCACGTCGTAAGTGACACACATCCAGCATCGTAAGGTACATTGCAGTGTGTGACAGGTACGTGCGATTGCGATTGAACGGTAAAACTTTTATCGCATACACATCGCACCTTTCTCTAGAATTGCACATCAGATTGTTCATCGTACCCGGGGTAGCACACATTGCAGTGTGTGACACCCCGGGAACGATGAACAGATCTTACCTACGTCCTGCGGCTCCCGGCCCACAATGCGGAAGGAAGGAGGTGGGCGGGATGTTTACATCCCGCTCAACTCCGCCCCTCCGCTTCTATTGGCCGGCTGCCGCGTGACGTCGATGTGACGCCGAATGTCCCTTCCACTGCAGGAAGTGGACGTTCGCCGCCCACATCGAGGTCGTATGGAAAGTAAGTACGTGTGACGGGGGTTAATCGTTTGTGCGGCACGTTCAACAAATTGAACGTGCCACACATACGATGGGGGTGTTGCAAATCGCATACGATATCGCATGCGAAATTGCAACGTGTAAAGCAGGCTTTAGACTGGAGTGAGACAGCGAAATCTGACAAACCAGACAGATACACTGAAGGTCAGTATCACAATATAACTCTGGACAAGAACAGACTTGCTCCACTAGTGAATGGTCTCAAGGAGGATGCTTAGCACAAGTAGTAAAGCTTACAACTCAGTGGGAACAGACAGAAACGGGAATTTATGTGAATTGAGTAAGGAGTCCTGGGCGGCAGATCTGAAAGAAGTCATAAGTCCCTGTTGCTGCGATGACTAGATTGACTTAGGTCTTTTTTCAACATATGTAACTATGACATGAAATCGCAAGTGGACTAGAATGACTTTTACATACAGTACTGTGATGCTCGGCTGGATGACAGAAGGTAATGGTTGAAGAGATAAAGAAGGAAATGTGTCCAATGGTGTCTTGTACTTTGGAAACTGTGCTTAAATTGTGTGTCCCTGTCTCATGTAATGTTGTCTTGAACGAACTGTTGAAGTTGTTCAATAAAGTACAGTAAAGGCCGCTTTACACGCAACGACATCGCTAATGAGATATCGCTGGGGTCACGAAATTTGTGATGCACATCTGGCGTCGTTAGCAACGTTGTTATGTGTGACACCTACAAGCGACCACTAACGATCCCAAAAACGCCACAAATCGTTTCTTTCCAAAAAATCGTTGATCTTTTAGGACTCAGGTTGTTCGTCGTTCCTGAGGCAGCACACATCGCTACGTGTGACACCCTGGGAACGACGAACAACAGCATTCCTGCGTCCTCCGGCAATGAGGTGGGAGTGACGTTAGTGCGGCTGCTCTCCGCCCCTCTGCTTCTATTGGTGGCCCACTGTTTGACATTGCTGTGACGCCACATGAACCTCCCCCTTAATAAAGAGTTTGTTCGCCGGCCACAGCCACGTCGTTAGGAAGGTATGTTCGTGTGACACATACTAGCGATATTGTTCGCCACGGGCAGTGATTTGCCAGTGACGCACGCACGACGGGGGCGGGTGCAATCACTAGCGACATCGCTAGGGATGTCGCAGCGTGTAAAGCGGCCTTATTTTAAGAACTGTTGGCCTCTGTTACTATCTTCACTGTGGATGGGTCCTTGTTCACCAGAGGCAATGGTGATGAGTGAAGGTATCACCTGCACCACACAAGACCACACACCCAGCCAGGACCACAACCCCCCCTGTGGGGTGCCGGGGAGAACAAGATCTGTGCCTCACCCGCGACTGCCTCCCCGGGCTTCCTCACAACTACATTAGCTATAGAGATTTATTCTGAGAAATAAAAAGAAAACTTCAAAGACCAGAAATAAGTTTAAACATGCATAGTACTCTGCTGAAGAGAGTGCTAAGTGCTTTGGACCTCTGTATAAATCAATTAGCAGAGTCTCTAGACTTGTAAATAAATAATCTTGAGTCTTGACCATTCAACTCCTTGATTTTAGTAGCATAGCAAATAATGAATTTATTAGAAAAAAATGATCCAAATCTTATGTATAAATCAGATCAATTAGTAATAAAGTAATAAAGTGTCTTGTGTAACAGTCATAGATGCTGTGTGAGGTATTTCATTGTGAGAATCTTAGATATATTTTGGACATTCATAAGTTTGATAACTAGAAAATCAGAATTTTGCTTACTATAGCACGTCTATCAAATTATATGGTCATTGCGGAGTATCTCACCCCAAGCGGTGACCTGAGCTGTGTGACAAGGAAGGCTAAATGCTGCTGCTTCCTTATCAGATGGAAGCGTTGCCCACTGGCCCCAGGGGCAACAAGTGATAATCGCAAGGTCCGAGGCAGAGAAGGCCTTCTGGTGCCAGCTGTATTTTCAGGTGTGAGTCCTGGGATGCACATCCAGTGGAAACTTTTTGTGGCGCAGAGAGCCACTGGCTCCCTGACCTACAATATATACAGTGGAACCTTGGTTAACGAGAACAATCCGTTCTGGGAGTGTGCTTGTTAACCAAGTTACTCGTTCAGCAAAGCAAGATTTCCCATAGGAAATCATTGCAATGCAGATAATTCCCTCCACAACTTGTTAAATGTCCCATCCTGGTGCCCTATTGTGCCATTCCACACATGCACAAACTCACACAAACACAAACAAACACATACAAACACGCATGCACACGCACATATTATGCTCACCTTACCTTCTGTTCCATCGCCGGTCTGCTGGCACTTGCTGTTCGCTAGTAAGGGCTGTGTATCGGGTTACCATCACGACGAAGGAGGAACTTCCACTGACAGAGCGCTGACGTCAAAGGCAGGAGCCGCTTGCCTCTGATTGGCCAGTGCGCTGCCTTTGAGAAGCATCTGACAGCCGAAGTTCCTGCCTCGTCGCTATGGTTGCTGATACACATCCTGGAGCGGCGAACTACAGGACCCAGGAGGCCGGCGAAGGAACGGAAGGTACACATATTATGCTCACCTTACCTTCCGTTCCATCGCCGGCCTCCTGGGTCTTTTAGTTCGCCGTGAGGATTCCTCCCTCGTCGCGATGTACCGGCGGACTACAAGAACCATGAGGCCGGCGATAGAACGGAAAGTAAGGTGAGCATGATACTGTATGTGTGTGCGTGCGTGTTTGTGTGTGTTTGTGCGTGCTTGTGTGTGTTTGTGTGGACTGCAAGAGCGGGTCAGAGCGGGGTGGATGTACAGAACCGGAAGTGTGTGCGGTGAGGATTTTGCTCGTACAGCAAAGCTTTCTCATAAGCCGAGTTACAAATTTACAGAAAGCTTTGCTTGTTAAGTGAAATTCTCGTTAAGTGGGTTACTCGTTAAGCGAGGTACCACTGTATACAGTATGTGTCATCGGACTAGCAGAGGCCCGCAGAATCGGGTGACAGCAGGTGTCACATCACAAGTGATGTAATAACCTCACTGTATTGTGCCGCAACGAAGAAGGCAGAAGGAGCTTCTTACTATAAGAGTGTTAATAGGTAAGGGGAATGTTGTTTTTTTTTATTTTTCATTGCTATGTGAGAAGTGCATCAAATTCTCACTATATTGTTGCCTCAATTATTACTGTATGAGGGCGAGAATATGGGACATTATATCTGTTAGGGGCAAAAATGGGGGACATATCAGTGTGTGGGGACATTGCGAGTGCATGGGTCCAGAATCATTAATTCACCCACATCAGCTACATTTGAGTTCTCTCTATTAAACTTTTCTTCAAGGGGTTATCTGATCAACTCCAGCGATAGCTGGATGTAAACTGTGTCTGAAGAGCAATTTTCATCATCATTGTTGCTGTATCACATGGGATAATCTTGGCAAGTTATTGAGAAAACTCACACAAAACAAACAATATAAATAATAATAGCTTAAAGGAGTTGTCCACTACTTGGACAACCCCTAGTAATCCCCCTTGTTTGCCCCCATAAAAATAAATAAGCCTATACTCACCACCGGTGCAGCCGCGGTTCCAGCGATGTCTGAACTCGCATTCCCAGGACCCACAAGACATTGTTATGACATGCGAGACCTGCAACCAATTAGCGCCCGACGTCTGTCTCCCCGCCTTCGGACATTGGAGCAGGGTGTGAGCACTGCATTGACTTATTGATCAAACATCCAAAGGTGGGGAGAAGGAAGCCGGCACCGATATCACGTGGGCCCCGGGAACACACCTTTAGACATTGCAGGAACCGCGACCACACCGGAGGTGAGTATAGCCTTATTTATTTTTACAGGGGCGAACAAGGGGGATGAGTAGGGGTTGTCTAAGTAGTGGACAACCCCTTTAATTATCAATATTATCAATATTTATATTGTTTGCTTTGTGTGAATTTTCTCAATAACTTGCCAAGATCCTCCTATGTGATACTGTAACAATGACTATGAGCATTACTCTTCAGACGCAGTTTACATCCGGACACCGCTGGAGTTGATCGGTGAGGGTGCTGACTGAGTACCAATCTGATACTGATGACCAATTTTAAGGACAGGTCATCAGTATAAAAATACTGGATAACACCTTTAAAGATCAGGCAGAATATACAAGTGCATCCCAATAAGTTAGAATATCATCAAAAAGTTATTTATTTCAGTAATTCAATATAAAAAGGGAAACACATATTATATATAGTCATTACACACAGAGTGATCTATTTCAAGTGTTTATTTCTGTTGATGATTATGGCTTACAGCCAATGAAAACCCAAAAGTCATTATCTCAGAAAATTAGAATATTATATAAGACCAACTGAAAAAAAATATTTTCAACTCAGAAATGTTGGCGCCTACTGAAAAGTCTGTACAGTAAATGCCTCAATACTTGGGCTCCTTTTGCATAAATGACTGCATCAATGCGGCGTGGCATGGAGGTGATTAGCCTGTGGCACTGCTGAGGTGTTATGGAAGCCAGATTACTTTGATAGCAGCCTTCAGCTCATCTGCATTGTTGGATCTGGTGTCTCTCATCATCCTCTTGACAATACCCCATAGATTCTCTATGTGGTTTAGGTCAGGCGAGTTTGCTGGCCAATAAAGCACAGTGATACTGTGGCTATTAAACCAGGTATTGATACTTTTGGCAGTGTGGACAGGTACCAAGTCCTGCTGGAAAATGAAATTTCCATCTCCAAAAAGCTTGTCAGCAGAGGGAAGCATGAAATGCTCTAAAATTTCCTGGTAGACGGCTGCGCTGACTTTGGTCTTGATAAAACACAGTGGTCTACACCAGCAGATGACATGGCTCCCCAAACCATCACTGATTGTGGAAACTTCACCATAGACCTCAAGCAGCTTGGATTGTGGCCTCTCCACTCTTCCTCCAGACTCTGGGACCTTGATTTCCAAATGAAATGTAAAATTTACTTTCATCTGAAAACAACACCTTGAACCACTGAGAAACAGTCCAGTTCTTTTTCTCCTTGGCCAAGGAAAGACGCTTCAGGCGTTGTCTATTGGTCATGAGTGGCTTAACAAAAGGAAATGTGACAGTTGTAGCCCATGTCCTGGATATGTCTGTGTGTGGTGGCTCTTGAAGCACTGACTCCAGCAGCAGTACACCCTTTGTGAATCTCTCCCAAATTTTTGAATGGCCTTTTCTTAACAATCCTATCAAGGCTGCGGTTATCTCAGTTGCTTGTGCACCTTTTTCTACGACATTTTTCCCTTCTACTCAACTTTCCATTAATATGCTTGGGTACAGCACTCTGTAAACAGCCAGCTTCTTTAGCAATGACATTTTGTGGCTTACCCTCCTTGTGGAGTGTGTCAATAACTGCCTTATGGACATGTGTCAAGTCAGCAGTTTTTCCCATGATTGTGTAGCTTACTGAACCAGACTAAGGGACCATTTTAAATGCTTAGGGAGCCTTTGCAGGTGTTTTGTGGTAATTATTCTAATTTTCTGAGATAATGACTTTTGGGTTTTCATTGGCTGCAAGCCATGATCATCAACATTAACAGAAATAAACACTTGAAATAGATCACTCTGTGTGTAATGTCTCTATATAATATATGCGTTTTCCTTTTTGTATTAAATTACTGAAATAAATTAACTTTTTGGTGATATTATAATTTATTGAGATGCACCTGTAAGTGCATCCCATAAAGACAGACACCCCAATTCCCCCATCTATGTACTATGCTTGGCTAACTCCTGCAAAGATGAAAAAATGCATTAGGACTTAATTGATATTATGACAAAGTGGAGTCCACTAACGGAACCGGTGTTGGTATGGTTTTACCCTGCAGTTGCTAACTCTTTTTCCACAAAATGATGTATATTTCTGTCATCTCTGAGGGTGTAAGGACAACAACTGTCCCTGCGTGATAAGGTGCTCGTGACTGGGAAAACCTCTAAAGTAGTGTAATCAGCATCTGAAAGAAGTCTGTTGTTTTTCCCATACACACTTATGACATATAAATATACACAGTGAATTCCATACAAAATGAAAAAAAAGTGGAAGAATTGTTTTTTTATACCCTATACAAGAAAAAACATAATTCAGTGCCACTAAATTGATGCCTAAAAACTACTCTTCCAATAAAAATAAAAAATTGCTATTGCTATTTACAAAAAAATATTGGCCACAAAACATTCTTTCCATTAGTGTGGGAAAAAAAATCCTACTTTACCAAGGGAAGGTTATAAATATACATACAGAAGTAATTTACAGTCAACAAGCTGCCTAGCACTCTGTTATGTCTACTGCAGGACCTTAGAGGGAATCTCTGCCATGCACCATTCCTCACGCCTTGGGATAACAAGTATATAAAGTATATACATTTTTAAGTGATAAGTATATAAATTGTTTAAATGATTGTTGGCTTTAATCATTATTTATATCCTATGCACATTACTCAGAAATATTATAAACATTTTATATTCTGTAACAGAATGAGGACAATTTATTTTTAGCTTTCAGGATTAAAGTGGTTTCCCACCATATAAAGTGAGGTGCAAAAATATTTGGACAGTGACTTTTATATAATCAAAATTAAAAAAAAGACAGTTTGCGCTGTGATAATGCTAAAGTATGGAAACCATGAATGTGTGAACATGGACCTGCATTACTGCTAAGGAAAATCGAAGAAAAAAGAGATATTTAGAATATATAAATGGCCATTTGTATATCTGCCCAATTGCCACTTCACGGCATATCTTGTAACTGGGTACCTACACTGTGCTGAAGCCTCTCTCTGGGTTAAAAACCTCCTGTGTATGGGGAAGTAGGAACCTGCTATATAGGATAAGATTACCTGTGGTAAGTGGGGGAGGGGTGCACAGAGTGCAACTTGTCTTTTTTTGTATTTCATGTCATGTTCAGTTATGCACCTGTTCACACCTCATTTTGGTGAGTGCCATCAGTCATTTTATCTATATTAAGAGGGTCATACCTTCTGACCATGCACCCCTCCCCCACTTGCCACAGGTAATCTTATCCTATATAACTGTGCTGTTTCTATTTGTCTTAGTTAAAACTGTTATTTAATGTTTTTCATGCTTGTCTCTGCTGCCATCTACTGGTCAGACCTTTCGGCTCCTCTGTTTCTTTTGCCCAGCCCATGGGAGTGTCTGATGACCCTCTTGCATCACATCCTGGGATGTTCATTTCCAAATCAGAGTTTGTGAGAACAACTTCCCATATTGGATTGGAGCTACTAGGAGCAAAGTCTTCTGACCACGTAGTAGCTACAGAGGCAAGCATCACTGAGAATTACAATGCCAAGTACTTGGATTACTGTACTCTGCATGTCCTAACCTTTGGAGAAAATAAACCACCATTGTTTCATCTCAGCATGTGCATGTTTCACTCTGGAGTGCTCTGGTCCTGTCTGCCCCACCTATAGGAAAAACGAAGGTAAGATTCTCACAACCTCTCACAACTACGCACCTTCCATCGCCTTTAAGTGGGGACAGAACAGTCAGAAGACTGCTTAAGAGCTCAATACCCCGGCTACAGATCCCTAAGAGCCCTGTAACTTCCCATGTAATCTGCCTAGCAACACGCTTTGTGCACTAGTCTGCCTGCACAGTGCATGCCTGGACAAGCCTAAGGGGAAGCTCTCCCATCTGCCACGTCCTGTGTCACCTCTGCTGCATTGTAAAGGGACAGTTTATGCACCTGCTGTTTCTCTCCTGCTAAACGCCTTCTATAGACTTGCAGTACATTATACCCCATTACTGCACATCGCTGCACTGCGAACCCCAAGTTTTACTAAAGACACCTTGGGAATCTCATCAGGGAGTCCTTGCAGAGCTGCACAACTATTTTTGGACCCCTATTCAAAAGTCAAGTTTCTTAAAGAGACAGTACACCTTAAATCAAAATGGCTGAAAAAGACCTTGGACAGTTCCCCACTGCTGAAACAGAGCAAATACAATCTGATACTGTCCATTATGAAGCCCAGGAGGCAGAGCCCATGCTTTCAGCAGACCAAGTTGTCCGACCGAAGCGCTCTTCCAAACCCACAATAAAGGCCGCTGAAAACTATCACACTATGAAAGATGAGTCATGTGAACACCTGGAAGAACAGTGGGAACGAGTCACCTATTACATGCCAAGACTTGAATCCTCATCAGGTGATGCCACATGCTTACAAGCCGCTCTGGAACGGCTGAACACAGCTCATGAAAGATACAAGAGACTGTCAACAAGGTACATTACCTTTCTAAAAGACTCTAAAATTGATGAAGCTCTTTCAGACCTGAGCAAGGCAGAAGAGGTAAACAAGGAAAGAGATGCCAAGGTGCAAGATGCCATAGACAAGGCCGAACACCGTATCTCTCACCAGCAAGAAACCAGATCACACCAATCAACCTCATCTAGACGTTCCTCTCGGTCATCCGGGTCATCATCCTCAAGAAGCTCAGCCCTGAGCGACAGGATACTAGAGGTCCGCATAAGAGCAGAGGAATCCAAGGTGTGACGTTCCTTCACAGAAAGAGAAGTAGAGGAAGAAGCCAAAAGGGCAGAAGCAGAAGCCCTTGCAAAAGCAGAAGCTGCTAAAGCAGAAGCCCTTGCAAAAGCAGAAGCTGCTAAAGCAGAAGCCCTTGCAAAAGCAGAAGCCGCTAAAGCAGAAGCCCATGCAAAAGCAGAAGCTGCTAAAGCGGAAGCCAAAAGGGCAGAAGCGGAGGCTCGGATAAAGATTCTTCGGTCATAGATGGAAGAGGAAGTTGCGCTAGCTAAAATGAGACTACTTGAGCAAGCATTGATCCAAGGTCCTGATCCAGCTGACTCGCCACCACTGGAAGCAGACAATCCAGTTGATCGCACAAGAGACTATGTACTGAATCAGTTACCTGTAGCAACCCCGGTTTGCAGTACCGTCCAAGCCGACAACACCAAAACCTCCAACTTACCTCTACCAGTGCCAGTGCCACCTAAAGCACCCGAGCAAATTAATAACAGTCACCAAGAGGTGCCCTCTCAAACACAGCCACCACAGCAAGATGGCAACCAAGTGTTTCCTGACCCACTTCCACAGCTCAAGCAGCGGTCATCAGAATCTACAGAGGCTAAACCACAGCTCAACCCTGCAGCAACGTCATTTTACCCAGGAACATCTCATCCATTCACGCCAGGCAGCCCATATGCCCCAGGGGCATCACGAGTCGTCGTGGCAACAAGTGGTGAGAAATCAGATATGTCTGAGTTTGCCAGGTTCATGGTGAGCACAGAGCTAATCAACACTAGTCTCACGAAATTTGATGATCGTGCAGAGAGCTACAGGGCCTGGAAAGCAACTTTCAAGGCAGCCATCGCCAATCTCAACTTCACTGCGGAACAGGAGCTCGACCTCCTGATCAAGTGGTTGGGCCCAGGCTCTACAAACCGTATCAAGAGCCTCAGAACCGTCTATGTGGGACAAGCAGAAGCAGGTCTCGCTGCTGCATGGCAGAGACTGGAACGCACCTTTGGCAGCGCAGAAGCAATAGAGAAAGCCCTATTCAAGAGACTGCAGGACATCCCAAAGATCAACCTTAAAGAAGTCCACAAGCTTCAAGACCTAAGTGATCTGCTCATGGAGCTGGAGCTCGCCAAAAGAGATCCTCGTCTGTCTGGGCTGTGCTACCTGGATACAGCCCAAGGAGTGAACCCAATCGTGGTGAAGCTGCCATACAGTCTGCAGGAGAAATGGGCAACGTCAGTCTCAAGGTACAAAAGAATGAATGACGTCACCTTTCCCCCATTTATTCAGTTCTGCAAGTTCATTGACGAGCAGGCCCAGATGAGGAACGACCCCAGCCTCGACTTCCTAGAGTTCAACACTTCGGCAGCTGCAACATCATCATCATCAAGGTATGAAGGTGCCATACACAAACGCAGAGACATTAAGAACACTGTGAGTGTCAGGAAGACTGAGCTACCATAACCTGCAGCACGCACAGATAAACAGAACACCATCTCATCACGAGATAAGTATTTCAATCAAGAATGCCCCATCCATAAAAAACCGCATTCACTGAACAAGTGCAGAGGGTTTAGATCCAAAACCCTACAGGAGCGCAAGAAAGTCCTCACAGAGCTTGGGATCTGTTTCAAATGCTGCACATCACTTGAGCACATGGCCAAGGACTGTAAATCCATCGTCAAGTGTGAGGAGTGTCATAGTGAAAAACACGTTTCAGCCATGCACCCAACCCAGCTAGCTAGAGACACACCGGCTGCAGTCACCACTGCTCCCACTCCAAGTCATGGCGGGGAGCCCAAGAATCAGACTGACACCACCACAGCCATCTCCTGCTCATGCTCAGAGGTATGTGGAGAGGGCCAAACACAGAAATGTTGTGCCCGAATATGCCTCATCAAGGTTTATCCCGAGGGACATCCAGAAAAGGCAATGAAGGTGTATGCCATCATAGAGGACCAAAGCAACCGGTCCCTAGCAGGAACCAAATTCTTTGAAGCCTTCGGAATTAATGGACCATCAGAACCCTACACCTTGAACACCTGCTCGGGTCGCATAGAGACTAGCGGCAGAAGAGCCCAGGGATTCATTGCTTCTCCTATCAATGGGAAGACTGAAATACCTCTACCAACGCTCGTTGAATGTGACCAAATACCCAGCCACAGGAATGAAATTCCTACCCCAGAAGCTGCATTTCATCAACCACACCTAAGACACCTCGCTAGTGTTATCCCACCTCTGGACAATAACGCAGAGATTCTACTCCTGCTTGGCAGAGACAATCTAAGGGTACACAAGGTGCGACAGCAGTGTAATGGGCCTGACTATGCACCATACGCCCAGAGACTGGACTTGGGATGGGTAGTCATAGGAAATGTGTGCGTTGATCGATCAGAAATTGATTCCTTCAAGACTTATGTGCATGGAGATGGGCGCACAACCTGCTTAAAGCCATGTCCTCATCACTATGGAGTGAAAGAGAAGTCTCCAGACACAATACAGCTACCTGACATCGCTTCTTCTCTGCATATCGACAACTTGGGAAGATCAGTCTTTCTCACAACCAAGGACGACGATAAAGTAGCCTTGTCAGTAGAGGACAGAGAATTCATCGGAATAATGGACTGTGAGTTTTCTAAAGACAAAACCAACCATTGGGTCTCTCCATTACCCTTCCGATCTACCAGGGTAAGACTCCCAAACAACCGAGCTCAAGCTCAGACTAGGTGTAACTCTCTTCAACGTTCCATGAACAGCAAGCCTGAAATGAGAGAACACAGAGTCGCCTTTATGAACAAGGAAGTCTGCAACAACCTAGCAGAACCTCTACCAACCGAACTGAATCCTGCAGATCACGCAACTAGACCTATGTCTATAAGTTCTTTTGCTAACTCTTCTTGGCTTACTGGTCCAGAGTTCCTGCTGAGACAGTCAGAAGAAGGTGTCCAGGAAGCCTTCAGCATCCTAGATCCAGACAACGATCCAGATGTCCGAGCTGAAGTCAATACCCTGGCCACCAGTGCAGAAAAAACTTCCAACTTCGGTTGCCAACGTTTTGAACGTTTCTCCAGCTGGATGAGGCTCGTCAGGACTGTCGCTAGGTTAGTGCATATCGCCAGATGCTGTCGTACTGACCTTAAAACCAAAGACTGTCATCGCTGGCATGTCTGCCACAAAGCCCTTTCTGCTGAGGACATCTCCCATAGCGAGTTCCTCATAATACGCCACCTCCAACAGAGTGAATTCGCCATAGAATGGAAGTGTTTATACAACAAACAGCAGATTCCATTAAGAAGTCCTCTCGCCAATTTAAACCCAGTCATCGACAGTTTCGGCTTACTGAGAGTTGGTAGTCGTTTAAATCAGGCTCATCTTGGAGTTGCAGAACAAAATCCTCTCATCATTCCCAACAAACACCATGTTACAGTCTTGTTGATCCGACACCACCATGAAAAGACTGAACACCAAGGCAGGCAAATTACAGAAGGTGCTTTACGGTCTGCAGGCCTCTGGATTATTGGAATGAAGAGACGTGTAGCACGAATACTACACGATTGTGTGCACTGTCGTAAAGCGAGAGGAAAACAACTGTACCAGCAAATGGCTGACTTGCCTACAGACAGACTTTCCACAGAGCCACCTTTCACCTACGTGGGCCTAGACGTTTTCGGACCATGGATGGTGTCCACACGCAGAACTCGCGGAGGCCAAGCAAACAGCAAGCGGTGGGCTGTGTTATTCACCTCCAGGAGTGTTCGAGCCGTTCACATTGAGGTGTTAGAGTCCATGGATACCTCCAGCCTAATCAACGCCTTGAGAACGTTCCTTGCCATCAGAGGACCAGTGAAACAGCTGAGGTCTGACCGTGGAAGCAACTTCGTCGGTGCATGTAGAGAACTGAACATCGACACCAAACCTATCCAAGATCAGCTGGCAGAGAAAGGTTGCACCTGGATCTTCAATCCCCCTCACAATTCTCACATGGGAGGCTCCTGAGAGAGGATGATAGGGATTTCACGCAACATCTTGAACTCCATGCTAATGGACGTCAATTCCTCAAGACTCACACATGAGACTCTAGTCACTCTTTTAGCTGAAGTCTCAGCCATTATCAATTCAAGACCCCTTGTGCCGGTGACCATGGATCCAGAAACACCAACCATATTAACTCCTACTATTCTCATTACCCAAAAAACTGACAACGCGGTAATGCCCAGCGGAGAGTTCACCCACGCGAACACTTATCAAAAACACTGGAAACGGGTTGAATACTTGGCTGACTACTTCTGGAACCGATGGAGGAAGGAATACCTCACCATTCTTCAAGGAAGAAAGAAGTGGCGACATCCCAAGCTGAACCTCAAGGAAGGAGACCTAGTCCTCATGAAAGATCAGACCACAGAAAGGACTGACTGGCCTATGGGACTAATTACTAGGATACTGCCTAGTCAGGACGGCAATGTTCGGAAGGTGGAGCTAAAGGTCATCAGGAAAGGTGAGACGAAGACCTTTGCAAGGCCAATCCACGAACTTGTTCTGCTTTTGCCCATAGAGAGCGTCCCTACAGGATGAACGCTACCGAACCTGAACTTTGAGCCATCCTTCTTGTTTTGGACTCAATTGAGCTTGTTTTTGCATTTAACATGCCTTTCCTTTCAGGTTGTATTATGGACTCAATAGTGAAATCCCCAAAGTGAATTTCAGACGGGGAGTGTGCTGTTTCTATTTGTCTTAGTTAAAACTGTTATTTAATGTTTTTCATGCTTGTCTCTGCTTCCATCTACTGGTCAGACCTTTCGGCTCCTCTGTTTCTTTTGTCCAGCCCATGGGAGTGTAAGATGACCCTCTTGCATCACATCCTGGGATGTTCATTTCCAAAGCAGAGTTTGTCAGAACAACTTCCCATATTGGATTGGAGCTACTAGGAGCAAAGTCTTCTGACCACGTAGTAGCTACAGAGGCAAGCATCACTGAGAATTACAATGCCAAATACTTGGATTACTGCACTCTGCATGTCCTAACCTTTGGAGAAAATAAACCACCATTGTTTCATCTCAGCATGTGCATTTTTCACTCTGGAGTGCTCTGGTCCTGTCTGCCCCACCTATAGGAAAAACGAAGGTAAGATTCTCACAACCTCTCACAACTACGTACCTTCCATCGCCTTTAAGTGGGGACAGAACAATAACAAGTTCCTACTTGCCCATACACAGGAGGTTTTTAACCCAGAGAGAGGCTTCAGGATAGTGTAGGTACCCAGTTACGAGATATGATGTGAAGTGGCAACTGGGCAGATATACAAATGGTCATTTATATATGCTAAATATCTAATTTTTCTTAGA
Source organism: Anomaloglossus baeobatrachus (assembly GCF_048569485.1). Taxonomy (NCBI): domain Eukaryota; kingdom Metazoa; phylum Chordata; class Amphibia; order Anura; family Aromobatidae; genus Anomaloglossus; species Anomaloglossus baeobatrachus. Next base: position 91,483,435 of record NC_134357.1, read on the forward strand.
TTTTGCTTAGCAGTAATGCAGGTCCATGTTCACACATTCATGGTTTCCATACTATAGCATTATCAAAGTGCAAACTGTCTTTTTTTGTATTTTATGTCATGTTCAGCTATGCACCTGTTCACACCTCAGTTTGGTGAGTGCAGTCAGTCTTTTTGTCTAAGTTATATAATCAATTCACTCTTAGGCCCTGTGCGCACTTACCGGATTTTGCCGCGGATTTTTTGCAGTTTTGCTGCATGTTTCGCTGCAGAAAATGTTCATAACATCTCTGCAGTGAATCACCAGCAAAACCTATGGGAAAAAAAAATCCTGTGCGCACTAGGCGGACTTTGACAGCTGCATGTTTTGCTGCGGGATTCCCGCAGCAAAAACAATTGCATGTCAATTCTTTTCCGCACGTCGCTGCGGGATTTCACTCCATTGACTCCAATGTAATCGTGAAATCCCGCAGGGAATAACGCAGGCAGCAAATTCTGTGCGGTTCACTGCGTTTTCCTGCATTATTCCCTGCGGTATTTAGCGGTTTACCTCCGGTAATGTACATTGCTACC